>NC_033799.1:17792423-17908071 GCF_001876935.1 Asparagus officinalis | reverse complement strand
TTTGTTTCTGATTTGGGTGGAGTTCTTGTTTGGGGAGATTCCACTCGGATTTGATAGGTTTGATTTCCCCCTTTCTCTTTAAAATTCCAAGTTCCTTTAACTGTGACCTTGCATGCACTGTTTTGACGATATTCTGTGCTATTTTGTTCAATTTCACGTTCAAAACCCTAATTTTCACGTTGGGTTTTACTGTAGCTCGTGTTTTCGTCATGTCGCCGCGTAGAGCTCGAGGAACTCGAGGCCGCCCGACTGTTCACAGCCCCGAAGAGGAGGGTCCTGCTGCGATTTCACATGGGGGTATATCTCTTTCATCCTTTCGCAATTTTAAACACTGTATTTCTTCAATTCCATGCGTCAATACCTGTGTTTGTATGCAGATCCTCGTTTGTATCCTTTGAGATACCTTCGAGAAGAGCCGGTATCCTCCTTTGAGGGGATCGACGCTTAAAAATGTTTGTTTTGCTTGGACAAAACACAATTCATAATACACATGGGCGATTTCATATCATCCCACATGTATTGAAAGGTTTTGGTATGCCGTTATAATGCACGTGCATAGTAACGCATATTTCCTTTACACATATGGTAGATGAAAAAATCGTCACACCTGTTATGAGATAGCGACTATATCTTATGGAGTAAGATATACCGCTTTCTCTAACAATTTGAGGACCATTCTTACACAATTTATGTGTATGTTTTCTTTATCAGTTCAATTTCCTTCTACCGTCTTTATTGCTGGTGTGGTCACGGGCCAAAGTAGCGCTACCCACTCTTATTATGAGGGGTTACCGCTAATCGAATCTGCTCCCTAATTTAAGTCAGATTATAGCGAAGGAGCCAGAGAGCTGATTCAGCGAGGGAGCTGTCGTATCCTGCGACGATTAATCACGGATGCAACCTTAATTTCGGAGCAGGACTCAAACCAATGTATAAGGAAGCCAGACTTTTTGTTTGGTGACTCCATAAAGGATCCGACGATTGCTTTTTGCAAGCCTGCGCAGTGGTTACATGAGGATGGTTCATCATTCCTGTACTTGCCTTTTATCCCTCAAGAGCACTCACTGTTAAAGTTCAGGAACTTATCAGTTGGACGTGAGATGTTCTGGAGGTTAACCGAAACCATGAACGTATTCATTGTGGTTTTATTGGGAAGGAAGCCATCCCAGGTTCCAGTGAGAGATCTTCTGTGCGGGGACTTCATCCGGGCATCTTAGGTCAAGATAATATTCCACAGAATGAAAAGACAGCACAAGCAAATATCGTGAGGAACCGTTTAGCTGCAGTGAAGAAGAAACTATCCAATCAGAACTTCAGATGCTACGGATGGGTCCATTATTTTGGAGACAAGTGGTGGTGGACCAGAATGACTCGCTATGTGTTGAACCGTTGGGGGCGAGAGTTAGCAGAACTAGGTTTGGCGGTCCTGATCCGTGCTACTATGTATGGTCTGAAGATTAGTGTAGGTCATTTCCTCCGTTTGTTCGAGATCTACAACCCGGACACTAATACGTTCTTTACCAAGAATGGGGAGCTCGGACTACCACTGCATGAAATGATGAAGGTGTCTGGTTTACCCATGGGCGATGTTCCATATCAAGAGTTCTTTCCAACCACCAGTCAGCTGGATTATCTCCTTTGAGCCCAGGTGACATCAATCGGCTATTGGAGAAAACGAACGCACAATCTTACACTTCTCATTCAGAAGATGGGTTTTTGCATGGAACTAAATTCCGCTCTTATTTGTTTCAAGCTGGTGTTTCGATTCGCCCCACTACTCTGCTGGCTAGTTATTTGGCTTTATGGCTGAAGAGATGTGTAGTTCCTCATCAATCTTCTGATGCCATGCCAATGGAGGTATTGTATCCAGCCGTCCAGTTGGCTATAGGTCGTAAATTATCCTTACTTTCGGCTATGGTGGCGGCTATTCACAGTGGACTACGGCAATTAGTTTCCGTATTCACACAAGAGAAAAGGAAGCCTTCTGCCAGTATATCTGCTCCAAAGCTGGAATTACCCTATACATATTTGATGACATGGTTGGTTCTTCACCGGCCAGATTTGATGGAGGCTCCCGAGACGGTGGATCCCAGTCTCCCTCTGTTGCAGAATCTTGAGTGTTGTAAATGGGTCAAACATCGAGGGCCGGACATCACAAGGCAGTTCAAAATTCACAAGTGTTGGGAATTCTTCCCCTGCTTCCCTCGGTTCTCCGGCACCTACAACACGACCTTATTGGATGCTGAAGACCCAAGGCAGAATCGCACCATCCTGGATGTCGGGTGCTTCAGATGGTTGATGAACATTCGACCTGGATATCTATTGTTCAGGGTAAGAGATGTTTGTCATATTGAACCCTATCTTCCATGTCGATTCGCTCGTCAGTTCGGCTATGATCAGATATATGTCGGCAACCCAAACCGCCACCTTAGCTTTCGAGGTGGACTTATTGATGGGGCGAGAGCTTGGTTTTGGAGCATTGCCGGCTACACAAATGTTGAATTCGATCTCCCTTTGGAGGCGCCGCCCTTACGGATGACCTTTCTATTTTGTAAGTGGTTGATTGCCGCTAATATCGTCACTCGGCGTAGGAGGATATCGCACTCAGAGGAAGAGGCAGCTCCGCGGCAGGCAACAGAGGTGACTCGTGAGGCTATGGTGTCGACTCGAGGAAAAGAAGCTGCTGAATCCTCGAAAAAAGGAAAGGAACCGGCCCTCCCAACTTGTAGCGAAGAGGAGTTTGATTCTGAGAAAACAGAGACATCTGAAGGGGCGAGTGAGGCTGATTCAAGTTCTGAGGAAGCGGTAGGTCTCCCCGACTCTTTCTTTGAAAGAGGACTTGTACTCCCTTCTGTTGCGCCTACCCAACCACAGGCTGCTCCAAAAAAACGGAGAGAGAGAGTCGTCATGACCTATCCTAATCGGATAACGGTAGACGTTCTCAGTGGAGACGAAGAGGATGAAGAGGATACAGTGCCTCTTGCTCATAGGCAAAGATCTCAATCTTCCACTCAAGCTCAGACTCAAGCTTCTCCCAGAGTTAAACTGCGCACTAAATATCGTCATGAAGGTTCTGAAGCACGTCCACTGAAGAGACAGAAGAAAGCTGTCTCTAAGCCACGCGTTCATCTTCCTGCTCTAGAAGAGACGTCTGGTCGTAGTGCTTCTTCTGATGAACAAGGTAACTATTTGTCTTCATTGCTTTCATACTTCTTAACGTTCAAATCTATTTCATGCTCCACTTCTGTAGGGAATCAAGAAGAAGGAGAATTGCCAGCTGACGTTGTTTCTCCCGGAGGTATGGAGACTGAGGAGACCAGCTTCGTCCAGCAAATGCAGGATGCTCTGAAAGAAGGACCAGCTGATGTTCTACCAACTCCTGACATCGATCCCTCGGCTGCGGATACAGGTACTGATCTTTCTCCCCTTGAAAGAGAAATCTGAGAAATGAATGAGTCAGACCGTGTGCCTCCTTTAATGACTTGTGCGCTTGGTCTCCTTTTAGTTAAACTAAAAGAAGCAAGTACAAGTGGTGGAGCTCTCTAATCCGTCCCGACCAACAAAGGTAAAATTAATCTTTGTCTTGAGCAAATTCGTTTAAATTTACGTGTCATTTACGATTCAACACGTTCTGTAGATGCCATAATGAAAGAATCTGTTGGAGGAGAGACCACGCATGCAACAGAGGTCGAGGAATTCAATGAGCATCACCTCGATTTTGATCTCTCTGAAGGCGACCTTCAGTATATCTCTGATTTATTATCGGGGAAAACTCCTGATGCGGCCACAGAATCCAACGTTAGAGTCGGTTCAACAGAAGCAGGTCCTTCTGAGAGTAAGACTTTGGTTCTGTGAACTCCATACATACATACATATATGTTTTAACTTTATTAATCATATAAGTGTTTGAATTATAGGACCAGCTGCTGGAGCTGATACTACCATAATCACTGGAACGTCTGATCGACCGGAGGGTAGTGAACTCGTGCCATAGGCAGGAACTGAGGTTGATTTACAATCATCAGTTCTTGAACCTCAACCTTCTACTCCTATAGACCCCATGATGATAGAAGTCACCGTCACTCCCCAAATTAGCCCAGTTGCAACAAAAGCGAGACCAACTGAAGAAGTTGGTACATCAGCCGATGTGGTGTCCAGAGCTGGTAAGTTTTACCCTTAACTTGTTTCAAATCTCGGATTATCATTCCATTATACTTATTATGATTCTTTTGTTTGCAGAATATTCTCCCAAGGAGCCTCTCAATTTAGACCCAAAGTTCTCTGAGATTGAAATTGAAAAATCTTCTGACGTAGCTAGTGCGTCAAAAGCTATTATTCCTGAACCGACTTTGGCTGCTCGGGAGGTCGGACTACCCCTATTGGGTGAACAAGATCGTGCTGAAGGCACTTCTGTTAAACTTGGTACGTCTCAAACTCGTCGTTATGCATGCACACATGTATTTTGTACTAACATATTTGTCCTCATCACAGTTCCTTCTTCATCATTATCGGACCATATCCAAGCGTTATTGGTCGACGACGATCCGGACAAAGCTGTCATCTGTTCTAATCTCCAAGGCTTCATTCTCTTTTTGAACTCTATGGTCGATCGTATTCTCTTCAAAGGATCATACTTTGAGAGTTATAACAAATCTCTTGAGCGTTTTATATCAGGGTTCAGAGAAGAAGGGTATAGTGAGTTAGCCGATTCAATCAATGCTTATTTGGTTGACTTGAGGCGACATATTGAACTTCTTTAGGCTCTTTGCACCAAAGGCATACCCTCTTATATCGCTTCCCACATGGAATCCAAGTTGCGGGCATGGCGTGATTCCCAAAAATCAGCTAATCTCGAACTTCAAAAGCTAAGAGCCCGAAGCGATCAACTTAGGGTGAGTGTTGGCAGAAGAACACAAGCCAAGGTTAATTTACGCCGGGATTTAGAATCGAGTCGAGCAGAAATAGCTCGCTTAGAGGAGGAACTTGCAATGGCCAAGGATGCTCATGAGGTCTTGGAGTCCGAGTTGACGCAGGAAATTCAGGTTGAAGAAAACCTGTTACAGCAGCTGAACCTTCAAGATAAAATACTTGCTGAAAAGGAACAAGAGGTCGCCGCGCTTCACAGTGTTGACGAAGAAGCCTTCAAAATTAAATTGGCGGCTGAGCTTGAACAGGCTTATGCATTAGAGCTTTCAAAACTTGAAAATCAGATTAGTCAATATAAACTTTTGTAATTGGAGAACATATATTTTTTTGTAGTTTTGTTTGAACATTTTTGGTCAATATATTGAATCCTTTTGCTCATTGAGGTTTTATTATGATTACTCATTCTTGTTTTAGAATAAATAACCATAATACTTATAGGATTTTTGGCAAATCCTCAGCCCTCAATGGATTTGATATGCCTTTACCGATTACCGTTTGAGTCGGGCTAGTATGTGAATTATCTAGGTCCGTTTCACATATAACGTTGTGCTAAAAGAATTAAACTCTTTTAGACTTTAAACTACAATGTTGAATATGTAGGCTACATGTGTTAGATGTAGGCTTATCTCTAATAAGGGATAGAGATAACATCCCCCATGTGTGAACGACATGGATTTTAAAGTGTGAGTAGGTTGCGTTTCCTATATAGGACAACGAACCCGAAATCGGAGAGGAAGAATTTTATATTCTATCTCCTGGTCTCTTGTTTGTTGGTAGAGATAAACCCAAAATCGGAGAGGAAGAATTTTATATTCTATATCCTATTGCAAAAGAAACTCAAAGTGGGATCTCCACTTAGAGAATCTGGATTGGTTTGAATAATCCTAACTGTTATAAGGTTTGATTACTCAATTCAAAAGTGGACCTTTCGTTCGCAAAATGAATCGAAAGGAGATTTTGGTTGTGGTCCTAACAGTAGTAAGGTTTGACCAAGTGGGAGTTTTGAGATGATCCTAACTGTTGGAAGGTTTGATCGCTCAATTTGTGGACCTCTCGTTCATGGAATGAATTGAGAGGGGATTTTGGCTTTGGTCCTAACTGTAGTAAGGTTTGACCAAACGAGTAATGGGAGTGAGGTACAAATAACGATGGGAATGTTAACTTGTACGCAACACGAAGGGGTTTGATAATTGCTATGAATCAGCTGTATGAAACTTTGGAGGTTGTGTTAGGACTTCAACAATAGGAATGTTAGAGGCTTAAGCACAGTGGTGGTTCGAATGGTTTTAACCCATGTCGGATTACAATGGACCTCTCATCGATCGATTTGATCGGTGAGGGAGTTTGCGAGGATCGATTTGAATCTCATCTCGACAAAAATTATAAAAGAACTTTATGAAAATCAAACAATGTATCATTCGGGTGATCAGTTTCTCATTTAGAATAATCGACTGATCTCGGGTTATCCCGAAATATCCTTATGCAGGACTCTCTGGGAACTTCCCGTCTTAGATAGGTTATCCTGAATATATTACGTATAATATTTTTTTAGGAACTTCCCATTTATTGGCATCATTAATTTGTTGCCATCCTGGGTAATCAGGCGATAGGCACCGTTTGAATAGACTGTTTCTACTACAAACGGTCCTTCCCATTTGAGTTCAAATTTGCCTTTCTTCTTAGAAGTGAGAATCATAGGTCTTCGGATGGCGAGGACCAAATCTCCTTCTTTAAAACTTAGTTGTCGGACCTTTTTGTCAAAAGCCCGGGAAATTCTAGCTTGATAAAACTCGATCTGTTATTGAGCTTCCAAGCGTTTCTCATCTAACATCTCTAATTCCTCGAGACGTTTCTGATGATGTTCTTCCGTCGTCATTCCCGTTGTAAGAGCGATACGGAGGGAAGGAATCTATATTTCCAATGGAAGGACGGCTTCACACCCATATGTTAAAGCATACGGGGTGGTTCCGGTAGGCGTGCGGACGGTCGTACGATAAGCCCAGAGAGCTTCGCCGAGTTTGTCGTCCCAATCTCGTTTATTGGTTTTCACCAATTTTGCCAGAATTTTAATGATAGTCTTGTTAAAAGCTTCGGCCAATCCGTTAGCTGTAGGATTATAAGCAGTCGATGAAACGTCTTTAATTCCGAATTTACTGCAGAACTTGATAAATGCGTTGCTCATGAATTGAGGACCGTTATCGTGCACTATTCGCCTTGGCACACCATATCGATATATGATATGGTGTTTGATAAATTTGACCACATCACTTGTCTTTACTTCTCTAAGTGGAACTGCTTCTGCCCATTTCGAGAAATAATCTGTGATTGCTAAAATGAAACGGTCCCCTTTAACCGAAGGCGGAAAGATAGGACCTACTATATCCATTCCCCAAGTTTCAAATGGCCATGATGTTGCCGATGGATGTAAATACTCAGGCGGCTGGTGCATATAATTTGCATGTAACTGACACACTTCACATTGTCGTGCGTAGTCGACTGCGTCTTTTACCATGGTTGGCCAGTAATACCCGATTCTTCTAAGTCGATCACAAAGTTTAGGACCGGGCTGATGTGCACCGCAAATCCCATCATGCGCCTCTTTGAGTGCTTGTTCTGCTTCTTTACCGGATAGACAACGGAGTAAAAGACCATCGTATGATCGTCGATACAACGTTTGCGCTGTGGCGTTGTAGTAAAATCTTGGCGCTTTTCGCCGGATCGATTCCCTTTCTCTTACATCTTCAGGCAATATACCATGTAGGACATAGTCGATAATGGGAAAAGGCCAATCTCGAACTTCAGGTTCAACTCCTGTTGAGTATGCTTCTTTAGCATTTGAATCGTAGATTGGAACAATAAGCTGGTGAGTCCTCATGAGTCCTCACTGTAATCAATTGTTCTGTTTCGGGAGGCTGAGCCAGAGATACCGACAATGCCGCCAATGCATCTGCGTATGTATTTTGGAGACGCGGAACGTACTCGATGAAAAATTCTTCAAACGAGCTTGCCACCTCAATGGCCACCTGGTGGTATGGAATCAGGTCTTGATTTCTGACTTCATACTCTCCTCGAATCTGATTAACTACCAGTTGAGAATCTCCAAAAGCTTGAAGGTATTCGACCCCTAGCTCTTTGGCAAAATTAAGTCCAATTATCAGTGCATTGTACTCGGCTACGTTATTGGAGCATGGTTCGGTCAACGAATACGCTCTAAGTAAGACATGCTTTCCCGGGGAAACTAAAACGACCCCCACTCCTGAGGAGATTTTAGAACATCCGGGTGCGCTCGCTACATTGGTTGATCGGGAAGCCCCATCGAAGTACAATTGCCACACTTGTTGATGTGAGGTGGTATTAACTTCGTGAGTTTCATCTGGCAAATCGTCGTACAATTCGACTACATCCTTCGTAGGGTTTTCCGCCAGAAGATCGCAAATAGCTCATCCTTTAACTGATTTTTGCTGCTTGAAGTACAAGTCATATTGCGACAAGAGTAAAGCCCATCTGGCTAAACGCCAATTCATGGAGGCCGGTTGGGTCATGAATACTCGGATTGGGTTTATGTTGGAGATGACATAAATTGTCTGTCCAACTAAATAATGTCGCATTTTCTGAATCGCGAATACTAGTGCGAGGCATTCTTTCTCGGTACGACTCAGATAATACACAGCTTGCTCGTGACCGTTATCGTCGTCTTGTGCAAGTAATGCACTTAACGAATGGCTTGTCGCTTTGACATAAATCAAAAACGGTCTGCCGGATTTCGGTGCAACGAGAATAGGTGGATTCGCCAGATATTTCTTAATATCTTCGAATGCCTTTTGGAATGCTTCATCCCAAACGAACGACACGCCTTTCTTTGCAAGCTTAGAGAATGGTTGACATTTTTCAGACAGATTTGATATAAACCGACGGATATATGCCAATCGACCTTGCAACCCCCTGAGTTCTTTAAGATTCCTCGGTGGTTGTAATTCATGTATCGCCTTCACTTTATCAGGATCGATATGAATCCCTTTTGTGGTAACGAAGAATCCCAGAAATTTACCGCTCGACATTCCAAGGAAGGATTTAGTCGGGTTCATTTTTAGCTGATGAGTTCTCATAAGCTCGAACATTGTCTTCAGATCGTTAATGTGATCGTTTTTATCACGACTCTTAACGACCAGGTCATCAACGTAACATTCGACGGTCTTCCGGAGGTGCTCTTGAAAGATCTTCGTCATTGCTCGTTAGTATGTATCACCGGCATTCTTCAAACCGAATGGTATAACAGTATAACAAAAGACACCTAGGGGTGTTCTGAACGCTGTATGTTTTTCATCATCCGGGTGCATCTTGATTTGATTATACCCAGAAAATCCGTCCATGAATGACATTCTTTCAAACCCGCATGTGTTGTCAATGATGACGTCCGTAATCGGTAGAGGAAAGTCGTCTTTGGGGCAGGCCGTATTCAGATCTCTGAAGTCGATACAGATTCTGATTTTTCTGTTCTTTTTAAGGACTGGAACAATATTGGCCAACCATTCAGGATGTTGTTCTTCTCTGACAAAACCCGAGTCAATTAGTTTCTTGACTTCAGCTTCTATTGTCTCCATTATCTGCGGACGAAACCGTCTTTGTTGTTGTTTGACAGGTTTAGCATCCGATTTTATATTAAGGATGTGCATTGCTACATTTGGATCGAGCCCCGGCATATCTTCGTAGTTCCAAGCGAAAACGTCGATATATTCTTTAACGAGGACAATTAGTTCCTCTTTCTCATCTGGTGGAAGATCACCGCTAATAAATATAGGCTTTGGATTATTTTCGTTACCCATATTAACTTGGACTACTTTATCCTCTGTAGGAGGTTCTCTTTGCTCAAATCGATCACCGTATTGGATATTCATGTAATGTGTCCAAGGATCTTCCCAAATGGGCAACTGATCGTCTTCTTCTATCACCGTATTGGATATTCATGTAATGTGTCCAAGGATCTTCCCAAATGGGCAACTGATCGTCTTCTTCTATTGTGGAAGGATCGACTGTCGCCATGTTCGACAGTAGGGTCTTAAATCTTTCTCCAATGCTCACATCAGAATCCCAAGTTGAAGCATCGGATGAATGCCCACTTTTATTTATTAGTTGGCTAATAATCTGTTGGCCATATTCGTCATCAGATGATGAAGTATAACCTAAACCCTTTTTATGACTGTAGTAATTATCAGGTCTCCCTTTTGGTACGTAGGCGGCCCGGGGTGGAACCCTGACACCTTGACCAAAATAGAGACCTTCACCAAGCGAGAGGTCATAGCCTTGCTTTGTCATGTAGCCATTTGCTTGTGAACTATACCGAGAGAAATTTCGCCCGGGTTTTTCTTCATCCGAATTGGTGTCCAAGAAAAGATCAGGAGTTGCGGATGGATCCCCTTTTCCAAAGATTATTTCTTTTTCACCCCCTGTCTTTGCAGGTAGAATCACAGTTGTTCCGACTGGGTTTTGAAGATATTTTATCGCCGTGCAAGACGAACGAAGAGGCATGTGTAGACTAGGATTGTCATACAATTCCTGCATTACGTTATCAAGACAAGGCGAATATTCTAAATCATCCTTTATTATTTCA
Source organism: Asparagus officinalis (assembly GCF_001876935.1). Classification (NCBI taxonomy): domain Eukaryota; kingdom Viridiplantae; phylum Streptophyta; class Magnoliopsida; order Asparagales; family Asparagaceae; genus Asparagus; species Asparagus officinalis. The sequence continues at coordinate 17,897,537 of NC_033799.1, read as the reverse complement.
TCGGCAAGTTGCCAATTACAACTTTCGTCCGACGATTCATCACCGTCAAAATTGATTACAAGAGGTTCAATGTCATTTAGTACAAGACCTTCACTATAATCGAGCCCGGCTTCGGTATCAGCTTCTTCTCCGCTATCCGTGCCATGGGCCTATGGTTCAGTATCGGATTCAGCACCATAAAGAAGGGAATTAGTAAAGTAATTATCTAACCCCTTAAATGGTTGCTTATCCGCGACCACCGTCTTGACCTCCTCATTAGTATCGACATACTTCAAACATTGATGGAGGGTGGAGGGAACTATAAGATTACCGTGGATCCAAGTGTTAGACCCTAGAGGGGGGGTGATTAGGGTCTTATGCTAATCTAATCCGATTAAATGCCAATTAAAACTAATTAATAAGTTTATTCTTGCAAGATAGATATACAAAGAGTTATGTGCAAGAATATGCAATATACACAAGGTGATATATCCTATATAAGCAATATGATTACGGAGTTCGGTCCCCACGACCTACGTCTCCGCTCCTCACCTCGAGGAGATCTCCACTATCACAACCGGGTTTTCTACGTTCACCCGAACAACGTTTACACCTCACAATACAATCACTATGTAATCACACCTCACACACTAAGTGTTGGTCCTAGCCCGTGTCCTCCTCCTCAAGTGCTCGGTTACAACCTCTCCCTAGGCACGTCAACCGACGCCACTCCTCTTGGATTCGACCCCGTCTCTCACCACACACTTCTCTCGGTGTACAAGTGTATTACAAGTGAATCCTCACAATTAGGCACAATATGACAAATGATTGTTCTCTCTAACAAGGTGAGAACTCAATTAAGCACAACTCTTAGTCACAAACCCACAACCCCAAATTATACTATGAATGTAAATACAATAAGCTCAATAGGTTGTGTGTGAACAAAGAGATAAAACAATATAAACTCAATATGAAATCTAGCTTATAAAATTAAGAACAAACTTATAAAATGCTAGAATTGAGTTTAAGGAAACTTCTCTGAAGATGACAAGAGAGAGGGAGAACAATGAATGCTCAAACACCAAGGATGATCTCCACTTGCTCTTGTGAAATTTGCTCCACAAACCAAACTCTTGTAAATGCTTAAAAGCTTTTTAAACAAACACTAAACCCTTAAACAAAAACTTGTAAACCTCTTAAAAACTTCTTTTCATCTATAAAACATTTATTTTAAACAAAAAGATCAGCAATGGGGTATTTATACCCTCTAAAAAGGTCATAAAACTAGCCGTTGGAAGCTGAAAAAGACACTGTCGGTCGATCGGAAATTTCGTCGGTCGACCGGAAATTTCATCGGTCGACCGATGGAGCTCTCGTCGGTCGACCGGAAAATTCATCGGTCGGCCGGAAAATTCATCGGTCGGCCGGAAAATTTCATCGGTCGACCGGACCGGTCGACCGACAGACTCTCTGTCGCCCAGTGAGTACGAGAACTCAGGTTCGGTCGACCGGGGCGGGCGACCGAAAACTGATACACTCAAAAACTGGTTTTTAAAGCTATTTTTGAGACTTTAAAACACTGTTTAAAAATATCAAATAAATTCCAAAAAATGTAAAACTTTGGGGAATGATTGTAGACATGATAATAAACATGCTACAATGACTGGTTATCAAAAAGGACTTCCCAAATGAAAAATATCATCATTTTGCAAAATAGTCCAAAACATGAAAATGTAAACACATGAGTTTGATGTTTTGACCTAAACCAACTTTTAAAACTTTACAAAATGATTTTATAGACTTAGTAAAACATGTATAAACTGATATTAAAGTCTACAAACTAAGAATACAATATTTTCACAAATACAATAGAAAATGAAACCTATGAGTATGTATATGAAAATATATTTGTTTCATATCTAAGTAGATAAACCAAATCACAATAATAAATATGAAACATGTAATTTCATATTTATAAACATGAAAACTAAAACTTGTGTTGTATATATATGTGACTACATATATATACAAGGAAACCAATAAAATGTGTGTGTATAGATAATTGAGCTTAGAGTACTTAGCACACATAATATAAATCCTAAACTACATTACCTAAGCAATCTTGATCTTCAATTAAGCTTGACTTGGTAATCTCGCGGATGAAGCTTGAACTTGATCTAAAACTTGAATTGCATAAGCTTCACCGACATTCCGCCAACCTCCTTTGGATATGATCGTTGAAGCTCTATTCCATCCATCCTCCAACTACGTTGTTTGTCTACAATAAATAAGAAAACACAAATACTAGACAAACAACATTAGAAGTAAATTGTTTGTTAAACATCATCAAAACAAGAAGGCCAACAATCTCCCCCTTTTTGATGAGGACAAACAATTTACAAAAAGGAATATATGCATGAAAGGAAATGTATATATAAATTATAATTCTCATGCATATAAACAAGGAAATATTACTCACAATATTTCTCCCCCTTTGACAACATTAAAAAGGGGACAAAAGAATTAAGAGAGCGAAGGCTCCCCCTATCAATAAGCATAGGTGAGTATCAAACAATTATAGGGAATGCTCTCCCTATCAAAAAGCCATATATAATATAGATAAAAAAAGATCATGGCAAATATGTGAGCAAGCATAAATGAAAAGATATGCTAAGCATCACTCACATACAAACAAGATACAATGAGGACACATAATGATATGACATTATAAAGATAGTGTCTCATTATAAAAACCATGTATAAGAATAGATTTATGAAATCAAAAGAAGAGGAACAAGAGAAACATGCAAAAAAGTTTTCAAATGAAAACAAATCCATCAATAGAAATCATAAATCAAAGTTTATATCCAAAAACGATGTTTGATCAATGAAAAAAAAAAATTTTGTAAGACTTGATCAAACCACTCATAGAATACATTATAAAGCACGAATAGATGATCCATTAGCACAAACACATAAATATCATCATATAAGTGAATTATAATGAATTCAAAAGCAACAAATCAAAACACAATTTTTAAGAGAGGCAACAATTATATCAAGCTCTTGAGCTTGTTCCAACCCATATAATCATTTTAGCATCCGGTAAACTTGATTTGGGAATAAACACCCAATAAACCCGGAGGGTTATATAAGTACAAACCTCTCATCAAAACAAAACAAATAATCATGAAAACAAAAGATTTTATCAATTATAAAATTTTTTTTTCATAATCAAAATATTTTAAGACATAATTTTAAAACCAAGAACGGAAAAAATAAGAACACTAAAAGTCTTGGTTTAAAGTTTAAATTTGTTTTTGTACCCAAGAACTCTTGGTACCAAAAGATTTAGGGACATGGCCCCTATCATTAAAGCTCAAAGCCCTTGGGTTATGAACCCATTTGGGCGCATTTAGTGCACGAGTCTGGTCATAGCAATAATTATGCAAATGACCCATTCGATTGCAATAAGTGCAATGAAGAGGATGCATTTGGTTATGTTAACCATGTGGATGTGCACGAGAAACATTTGAAACATTTGCAAACATGGATGATCTTTTAAAATTATTTTGCAAATGTGAAACTCTATTTAAATCAAAACAAAATTTGGCCAAATGACCAATTCTACCACAATGATCACATCTATACACATGAGCATGCTTATGATGAACTTTATGAGTGTGTGCATGTACATGTGAAAAATGTGATGATGAAGATTGATGAGATGCACAAGAAGGATTAATATGAGCCTTAGAGGGTTTTTGTGCATCATAGCAAAATCTAGCAAGATGGCCTTTACGACCGCAATTTGTGCATTTGTAGACTTTACTATACATGTATGCATGATGAATAGGATGTTTAGATGGTTTAGCATGAGATTTAGCACACATGTCCATAAGCTTGTTATTATTGACAATGCATGATTTAAGAGTTGAATCTAAGGATGATATTCTATTTTTAATATTATTCAACTCATCATTAGGCACATATGCATTATCATTAGAAGTAGAACATAAAGAATTAAACTCATTTCTAATGTTCTCTACTTCTAATATGGCATTGTTCTTAGCATGAGATAAGCTAGAAAAGGATGAGGTCAATTTTTTATTTTCCAAATTTAATAAGTCATTGTTTTCTTTAAGCACAATATTTTCTTTTGCAATGATATCAAATTTGGAACCTAGCAACTCATGATCGGATTTCAAATTAACATGCTTGCTTTTCAAATCTATAAAATTATTATGCAACTTAGTATAGGCATGCATTAATCTATCATATGCACAAGCGAGTTCATTGATGGATATATCACTATCGGATTCCGAATCGCTTACCACACTAGGGCTATCGCCTAGTGGCCGTGTGCATGATGCTCCACATGAACTTGAAGAATAATCCTATCAAACTACTACGTTGGATTTCCTCCCAAGTTGGCCTTGATGTGGCTTGACTATGAGTTTCCATAACTTGTAAGCCTATCAAAGTGAACAAATTTGTTAGAAAAGATGAGTAAAGGGCATTAGCAAATATTCTAGACAGAAGCTTGTTCTAATTAAACTTCTTTTATCGATTGCTACTGCCCTTGGATTTTTTCCGACAGTGGGTATAATATAAGCATCTTGCATATTTTCCGATAAGTCGATATTCTTAGATTCAATAAATAGTTTAAAATCTAGAAGCGCATTGAGCAATAGGGAAAATTAATGAAGTTTAGGAGCAATATTGATTCATAGCCTAAACGAAATGCACTTTATATTCATGATATATATATGAAAGTATGCAAGCTAAGCAAAGTAATATAACTAGATAAGCAAGAATAAGAATAACTTTGGATCTTTGACTCGAAGGGGTTAGTCCTTGAAATCAAGAGAGCACCAAGCTCTGATTACCGAATTGTTAGACCCTAGAGGGGGGGAGTGATTAGGGCTTAATGGCTAATCTAATCCGATTAATATGGCTAATGTAAACACTAATTAATAAGTTTATTCTTATGCAAGATAGATATACAAAGAGTTTATGTGCAAGAATATGCAATATACAAAGGTGATATATCCTATATGATAGAAGATATATGGCAATGATATATAAACAATAAGAATATACCTAACAAATGAGATATTAGACATGTATGTGGACAGGATATAAGGATAAACAAGGGTAAATACTCTAAATAAATGGAGGGCAATCTGAATCAACAAGGCAATATACAAAGCGATATAAGATATGAACATAAATATGAATGAACGCCAAAGCACACTCAAACAAGCAATATGATCACGGAGTTCGGACCTTCCGTCCTACGTCTCCGCTCCCCACTCCCGGGGAGAAATCCACTATCAACCGGGTTTTCTACGTTCACCCGAATAACGTTTACACCTCACAGTATCGGTTTTCAACGCTCACCGATCAACGTCACTCCTCACACTCGGTTTCTAGCTCACCGAAAACCTCACTACACACTCGGTTTCTAGCTCACCGAAAACCTAACAATCTCACAATGTAACAAATATAAATTTGTTCTCTACAATAGATGAGAACACAATGTAGCACAACTCAATGTTACAATCTCTCACCACCCAACTATACTATGTATGTAAATACTAAAAGCTCAATGTGGGTGTGTGTAACAATGAGTAAAATAAAATCTAACTCAATTAACAAACTAGCAATAATAAGAATATGAAAATCAATAATGAAATTGCTAGAGAAATGAGTTAGAAAACTTCTCTAAGAACACAAAGAAGAGGATGAGGGGATTGAGAATGAATCCCTCAATCTGCAGTGAAAACTTCCTCCTTTGTAAACAGAAACCCAAACTCAAAACAAACAGTAAAACCCTAAACCCTTGCTTAAACTTTTCTTTTCTTTTAAAACATTTCTTGGTTAGCTTGAGAGTTGAAGACAATGGGGTATTTATACCCTCTCACAACTCAGCCAAAAACCCCAAGCCAAAGGACAACAAAGCCCCCAGAAAGCTCCTCAGAAAAGTAGCCGTTGTGCCCAACGGATCTATTGTCGGTCGACCGAAAATTTCGTCGGTCGACCGAAAATTTTCATCGGTCGACCGGACCGGTCGACCGACAGACTCTCTGTCGCCCAGTGAGCATATGAACTCAGGTTCGGTCGACCGGTTCGGTCGACCGGTTCGGTCGACCTCAAAAACTGGTTTTTAAAGCTATTTTTGAGACTTTTAAAAATGTGTTAAAAATAACAAATGGAGTCCAAAAATTATGAAACTTTGGGAAAAGTATATAAACATGTAAGTGAACATGTTACAAAAAGAATTTTCCAAATTGCATTTCCCATTTGTGAAAAATCATCATTTTGCAAAATAGTCCAAAACATGAAAATATGAGATTGAATTTTGATGTTTTGACATAAACCAACTCTTAAAACTTTGTGAAATGTTTTTATAGACTTAGTAAAACATGTATAAACTGATATTAAAGTCTACAAACTAAGAATACAATATTTTCACAAATACAATAGAAAATGAAACCTATGAGTATGTATATGAAAATATATTTGTTTCATATCTAAGTAGATAAACCAAATCACAATAATAAATATGAAACATGTAATTTCATATTTATAAACATAAAAACTAAAACTTGTGTTGTATATATATGTGACTACATATATATACAAGGAAACCAATAAAATGTGTGTGTATAGATAATTGAGCTTAGAGTACTTAACACACATAATATAAATCCTAAACTACATTACCCAAGCAATCTTGATCTTCAATTAAGCTTGACTTGGTAATCTCACGGATGAAGCTTGAACTTGATCTAAAACTTGAATTGCATAAGCTTCACCGACATTCCGCCAACCTCCTTTGGATATGATCGCTGAAGCTCTATTCCATCCATCCTCCAACTACGTTGTTTGTCTACAATAAATAAAAAAACACAAATACTAGACAAACAACATTAGAAGTAAATTGTTTGTTAAACATCATCAACACAAGAAGGCCAACACCAAGGACGACCCAACAGTAGATTATAAGAAGTCTCCGCATCGATTACATAGCAGGTGACTTCAGACTTCAAATCTCCGAGTTGACACTTCACCCGGATTTTTCCCAACGGTCTTGACCCGCTAGTATTGAACCCGTAGATAACCGTCCCTGTGGAGGCTAACTTACTTGCGGGGATTCCGAGGTGGTACATTGTTTGCGGTGAAAGTTGATGTTTTCATTGCTATCGAATCTATTACAACTTTAGTCGTTACAATAAACTCGAATGAAATAAAAAGTTAATCTTTTTATAAGATCTCCTTACACAATGAAAATAAAAAGTTTACAACTTTATCAAACAAACGTAGAGATCGTTTATCGGTCTTCTGCTTGTGTGAGATCTTTGCCTGTGCCGGGGTTTATCCGTGGACCACCGTTGATCAGATCTGATTGCTGAAGAATTGGGCAGAGCTTCGTCTATCCGCAAAGGGATCGAGAAACTATAGCGCTTATCTCGGCGAAGCGAGATAATTGCTCTTCTTAGAATTACCACAATGGGATAATCCTAAGGATCAGATGCGGGTGATGCAGATCTGACGAGCTCTTCTTCTTTATGCCGACGAACTTGATCAGATCTCTACTCCTCCTCCTCTCTGAAATTCGTGCACCTTCAGTCTTTGATCCGGCAGGGCTTCGCCTATTCTCCAAAATTCCAGATCTGAAAAAAATGAGGCATAAGGCTTGTATTTATAGGCTTGAGGGGATAACAGAGCGGTTAAAACACCTTAAAGGCCCAAATCTGCCTTGAAGACACCCCAGGGTGTCTCAAACTTGGTGCGGACATCCTAGGGTGTCTCAAACTTGGTGCGGACACCCTAGGGTGTCTCAAACTTGGTGCGGACACCCTAGGGTGTCTCGTTGGTCCGAGACACTCCGTTATGGTGTATAAAAATGAGGCATAAGGCTTGTATTTATAGGCTTGAGGGGATAACAGAGCGGTTAAAACACCTTAAAGGCCCAAATCTGCCTTGAAGACACCCTAGGGTGTCTCAAACTTGGTGCGGACATCCTAGGGTGTCTCAAACTTGGTGCGGACACCCTAGGGTGTCTCAAACTTGGTGCGGACACCCTAGGGTGTCTCAAACTGGGCGCGGACACCCTAGGGTGTCTCAAACTTGGCCGAGACACCCAAGGGTGTCTCGGCCTTAGCCGAGACACCTTAGGGTGTCTCGTTGGTCCGAGACACTCCGTTATGCCTATTTGTCCGCTTCCGCTGTAAATTCTTCGTACGAACTCGGATTTGAGTGATTCGAAGTACGTTAAAAAGCCGACGAGGAGTTCTATAAGCTCCAATGTTAGATCATCTGTGGAATCAACTTGGACATGAGGGGCGTAGCGCCTTTTGTAGGCGACGCGGGGCTCTCTTAGATCATCTGTGGAATCAACTTGGACATGAGGGGCGTAGCGCCTTTTGTAGGCGACGCGGGGCTCTCGATCAATTCGTATCCTCGTTATTCTGAAACTCCGATGCTTCACGTAGTTCGTCGATTCACTTCAAGCATTTGTTGACGTCAATCAAGCTTCTGTGAACAGGATAGTGATGTTCATCGTCTTCTCTTAGCTTTGAGCTGTTCGTGGAGACCTATAGGCAATTTTCGATGTCTACAGATACCCCCTCCAAAGCATTCCAGACTCGTTTTTTTTATAGAAGAGGCTGGAATACTTTGGATATGATTGGTCCAGCCTTCGATTGGTGTAAAGGACCTGCAGTTAGCTTCAACTCTTGGCTCCTTCGATTTTCGGTCTATTCGATGCTTTGACGAATAGCCGAAGTCCTTCCGGCGCTGCGTTTATCGCCTGGCCGTCGTTGGAGTCTCGAGTCTACCACCGGTGAGTTGAGTTTGACTCGTGTCATTGAGTTGACTTTGAACTGACTATCTCCGTCATGATATATTGATTTGTGTTGACTTTTTGATCGCAACGCGTTGACCGGCGTTGACCTAGGGTTACGCGTTGACCGGCGTTAACCCTAGGGTTTCGAACGTCTTATGTTGACACAGTTTATACTCGTACGTTTACTGGAGTATACACAGTTTAAGCTCTTAAGGTATTGGAGCACGGCGGTCCCAAGTGTCGGGGTTACAGGACCAACTGTTAAAGCTGATTCATCTGCATTTGTGGATCTTATTTTAATGTTGTTGGATAATCGAGTCACGAGACCAACTAACAGAGCTGATGCATCAATGACTCGCACTTATAGAATTTTTGGCAAATTCTCAGCCATCAACGGGTTTGATGAGCCTTTACCGACTACCGTTTGAGTCGGGCTAGCATGCAGATTGTTTAGATCCGTTCTGCACATAACGTTGTGCTAAAAGAGTTAACTCTTTTAGTGCTACGACATTGAATACGTAGACTTCGTCTTTCTCACGGGAATAGACTACCCGGCAACGCGTGTTAGGCGCTGACTTATCCTTACTTAGGATTCAGGATAAAAATCCCCAGACTCGGATTCTGGTGTCTTCTTCAATCGGTAAAAGACTAAACCGGCAACGCGTGTTAGGCGTTGACTTATCCCTGCTTAGGCTTCGGGTAGCATGCGGATTGTCTAAATCCGTTCCGCATGTAACGTTGTGCTCAGAGAGTGAATTCTCTGAGACTTTGTGCTATGATGCCGAATACATAGGCTTCGCCTTTGTTACGAGAACAGGCTACCCGACAACACGTGTTAGGTGTTGACTCATCCCTACTTAGGCTTCGGGATAAAATTCTCCAAGTTTAGACCTTGGTGTCTTTTTCAATTGGTGAAAGACTAAACCGGCGGCGCGTGTTAGGCGTAGACTTATCTCTATTTAGGAGTTGAGATAAAATTCCCCGTGCACAAAGTGCCCGGATTGGAAATTGAAAATTGTGTCTTTTCTAGGAATAAAGACAGACTGGAAAATAGGAGAGGAAGAATTTTATATTCTATCTCCCGATACTGAAGAGGAAGAATTTTATATTCTATCTATAGTCGGAAAGGAAACTCAAGGTGGGATCTCCACCCCTAGACTCCGAAAAGATGAAACTAAGAGTGGGATCTCCACTCCGAGAATCAGAAAGGTTCAAACGGCCCTAACTTTTATAGGATTGGTCATTTGAAGCAAAAGAATCCCTCATTCACTGAGGAGAAAGCCCAATTTCGACCCTAACTTTTATAGGTTTGGTGGAAAAAGGAACAAAGGCGGATTCTTTCGTTTATCGAAAAAGAATGACTCGGTCTTAGTCTCAACTACTTGTAGGCTTGACTAAGTGAGATTGGGAACAATCCTAACTTTCATAGGTTTGATTGTTCGAGTTGAAAGTGGACCTCTCGTTCATGGAAGGAATCGAGAGAGGAATTTGGCTTTGGCCCTAACTTTTATAGGTTTGACCTGAAAGCAAAGAGAGTAGAATACGGGTAGCAATGAAAATGCCAATCATCTCACAAAAATAACTCATAAGAGTTAGAGTATTTTGATAATAAGAAGAAACGTTCCAACATTCTGAATTCGAACAAGAATTTCTTATTCATCACTTCTACAATGATTGGGTTATCCCTAAGAATACCAGATATGATGTTCTTCTGAGAACTTCCCGATACATTATTCATCCTGAAGATACTAAGGATAGTAGTTTTTCAGGAACTTGCCGTTTATCGGCATCATAAGCCGGTCGCCATTCTTGGTGACTAGACGATATGCGCCACTCGAGTAAACAGTCTCCACTACGAATGGTCCCTCCCATTTGGGTTCAAATTTGCCCTTCTTCTTGGAGCTAAGGATCATAGGCCGCCTTTCAGTTAGAACCAAATCCCCTTCTTTGAAACTCCGTTGTCGAACCTTTTTTGTCGAAAACTCGAGAGATTCTGGCTTGGTAGAATTCGATATGTTGTTGAGCTTCTAAACACTTCTCATCTAGCCTTTCCAGTTCTTCAAGGCGCTTCTGATGTTGCTCTTCGGTCGTCATTTGAGTCGCGAGGGCAATTCGAAGTGACGGGATTTGAACCTCCAATGGAAGAACGGCTTCACATCCGTATACCAGTGAATACGGGGTCGCTCCCGTCGGTGTGCGCACCGTGGTCCGATAGGCCCATAGAGCCGCGCCAAGCTTGTCATCCCAGTCTCGTTTATTAGTTTTCACAAGTTTTGACAACAGCTTTATGATAATCTTGTTGAAGGCTTCGGCCAATCCATTCGTTGTGGGATTGTAAGCTGTCGACGAGATGTCTTGAATTTTGAACTTTTCACAAAACCTGATGAATGCATTGCTAACAAATTGAGGACCGTTATCATGTATGATTCGTCTTTGGACACCATGCCGGTAGATGATATGGTGCTTGATGAATGCAATGACATTGTTCGTTTTAACTTCTCTGAGTGGAACTGCCTCAACCCATTTGGAGAAGTAGTCGGTAATTGCTAGGATGAACCGGTCACCTTTGACTGACGGGGGATTTATCGGACCAACAATGTCCATTCCCCAGGTCTCAAACGACCATGACGTAACCGAAGGATGCAGATGTTCCGGAGGTTGGTGCATATAATTCGCATGTATTTGACATGCATCACACTTTCGGGCATACGCGATTGCATCACTCATCATGTAAGGCCAAAAATATCCCATTCTTCTGATGCGGTCATAAAGCTTGGGGCCAGGTTGGTGTGCGCCACACTCTCCTTCATGTGCCTCTCTAAGAACTTTTTCAGCTTCTTTAGTTGATAAGCACCGTGCTAGCAAGCCATCGTACCCCCTGCGGTATAGTGTTCGATTCTCCGTGTTATAGTAGAATCTTGGTGCTCTTCGTCGGATTGAATCTCTTTCCTTTACGTCTTCCGGTAGTATTTCGTGCAGGACATAATCGATGATGGGGAAACGCCAATCTCGGGGTTCAAACTCAACTTGAGTTGAGTGTGTTTCCTTAACCTCTTCTTCTTTGCCATCTTCATCATAGATCGGCACTAAGAGTTGGTGAGTCCTTACTGTAACAAATTGTTCTATTTCGGGGGGCTGCGTCAGGGATACGGCTAATGCCGCTAACGCGTCTGCATAGGTATTCTGCAACCGTGGAATATGTTCAATAAAGAATCCTTCAAATGATTCTGCCATCTCCACTGCCATCTTATGGTATGGTATTAAATCCTGGCTTCGGACCTCGTACTCTCCCTGAACTTTTTTAACTATCAGTTGAGAATCACCGAAGGCTTCGAGATACTCAACCCCCAGTTCTTTGGTGAATTTGAGTCCTATGAGTAATGCATTATATTCGGCTACGTTATTTGAGCACGGCTCCGTCAACGAGTAAGCTCGAGGCATCACGTGCTTTCCTGGGGAAACTAAGACAACTCCAACTCCGAAAGAAATCTTAGAACTTCCAGGAGCACTTGCTACATTAGTTGCTCGTGAAACGCCGTCGAAATACAAACGCCATACTTGCTGGTGCGAAGTTACGTTGACTTCGTGGGTTTCATCGGGTAGATCGTCATATATCTCGGTGGTATCCGTAGTTGGATTAGCTGCCAGGAGATCACAGATGGCTTGTCCTTTTACCGACTTCTGTTGTTTAAAATGTAAGTCGTATTGGGACAAGAGTAAAGCCCATTTCGCTAACCGCCAATTCATGGAAGCCGGTTGAGTCATGAATACTCGGACTGGGTTAACCTTAGAGATAACATAAATGGTCTGTCCAACCAGATAATGCCGCATCTTCTGAATAGCGAACACCAAGGCGAGGCATTCTCTCTCAATCAAAGGATATCGAGATTCAGCACCTACCATGGTTCGGCTTAAATAATATACCGCCTGCTCATGACTGTTATCATCATCTTGTGCAAGTAATGCACTTAATGAGTGGCTCGTCGCCTTGACATAAATCAAGAACGGTTTGCCTGATTTTGGCGCGACGAGTACAAGAGGTTTTGAGAGATATTCTTTAATACTCTCGAATGCCTTCTGACAAGCGTCATCCCATACAAATGACACGCCCTTCTTTGTGAGCTTGGAGAATGGTTGACATTTTCCTGAGAGGTTCGAGATGAACCGACGGATATAAGCCAACCGCCCTTGCAATCCTCTGAGCTCCTTGAGGTTTCTCGGAGGTTGCAATTCATTAATTGCTTTTACCTTATCAGGGTCGATGTGAATACCTTTGGTGGTGGCGACAAATCCCAGGAATTTACCACTGAACATTCCGAGGAAAGACTTGGTAGGATTCATCTTCAATTGATGGGCTCGCATCAAGTTAAACATGGTCTTCAAGTCTTTAATGTGATGCTTCTTATCACGACTTTTCATAACCAAATCATCCACGTAGCATTCGACAGTCTTCCAGAGATGCTCCTGAAAAATCTTCGACATGGCTCTTTGGTACGTGGCACCTGCGTTTTTTAAACCGAAGGGTATGACCGTGTAGCAAAAAACGCCGAGGGGTGTTCTAAACACGGTATGCTTTTCATCATATGGATGCATCTTTATTTGGTTATAACCAGAGAAACCATCCATGAAAGACATCCTCTCGAACCCACATGTATTATCAATGATGACATCTGTGATGGGAAGGGGGAAATCATCTTTTGGGCAGGCAGCATTAAGGTCTCTAAAGTCGATACATACCCTGATTTTCCCGTTCTTCTTAAGGACCGGGACAATATTGGCAAGCCACTCTGGATGCTGCTCTTCACTAACGAAGCCCGAGTCAATAAGCTTTTTAACTTCGGTCTCGATTGCTTCCATCATTTGCGGACGAAACCGTCTTTGTTGTTGTTTGACAGGTTTGACATCCGTCTTGATATTGAGATGATGCACTGCTACATTTGGATCGAGCCCTGGCATGTCTTCATAATTCCAGGCAAACACATCGATGTATTCCCTAATAAGAGAGATTAACTCTTCTTTCTCTTTCGGCGGGAGGCTGTCGCTAATGAATATAGGCTTCAGATTATCTTCGCTACCCATATTCACTTGGAGTACTTGATCTTCGGTAGGAGGCTCCCTTTGCTCAAACCTGTCGCCGTACTGCATGTATAGGTGATGAACCCAAGGGTCTTCCCAAGTCGGCATCTGATCATCTTCTTCTGTTGTCGCAGGGTCAACCGTAGCCATATTCGACATTAGCTTTTTGAACATTTCACCAAGACTAGTGTCGAAATCCCAAGCCGAAGAGTTAGAAGAATATCCACTTCTAGCTTTGTTAGCAATTTGATCGATGATTTGCCAGTAACACTCATCGTCGGATGAGGAGACATAACCAAGACCTCTTTTGTGGCATAATAATCATCGGGTTTTCCCTTTGGTACATAGGCCATTCGAGGTGGAAATCGCGGACCTCGACCAAAGCAAAGACCCTCTCCGAGTGTGAAGTCATATCCATGCTTCTCCATTAGATCGCGCGCTTTTGCATCATACCTAAATAGGTGAGGAGCAGGTTTATCATCATCGTCTTCCTCTTCTAAGAAGTGGTCGGGTATCGGAGCTTCTCTTCCTTTTCCGTAGACGACTTCTTTTCCACCCCCTGTCCCTGCGGGGATGACAAGTATCGTTCCGCATGGATCTTGTACCTGCTTTTTCGTCAGACAAAATGATTGAAGTGGCATATACAATTTAGGGTTATCATGCAATTCTTTAGTAATATTATCCAGACACATAAAGTACTCTAAATCATCGTTTATTGATAGTTCTTCGGCAAGTTGCCAGTTACAACTACTTTCCGATGATTGTTCATCGTCAAGATTGATTACAATGGGTACAATGTCATTAAGTACAAAACCACCATCATAATCAAACCCAGCTTCGGTATCAGCTTATGGTTCAGTATCGGATTCGGTGCCGTATAGAAGGGAATCAGTGAAATAGTTCTCCAATCCCTTAAACGGTTGCTTATCCGCGACCACCGTCTTGACTTCATTATTTGTGTCCACATATTTGAGGCATTGGTGAAGAGTGGACGGGACTATAAGATTGCCGTGGATCCAAGGTCGACCTAACAGTAAATTATAGGATGTTTCCGCGTCAATCACGTAGCAGGTAACTTCTAACTTTAAGTATCCGATCTGACGCTTTATTCGAATCTTTCCCAAGGGTCTGGACCCGCTGGTGGTGAATCCGTAGATCGTAGTGCCCATGGATGCTAGCTTGCTTGTTGGTATTCCAAGATTATGCATCAGTCGGAATGGCATGATACTGACAGCGGAACCCGGATCGACTTGGATCCGGTTGACAACGCTGGAGCCAATGTGGCCGGTGAAATACAGAGGCCGATCGTGCTTTGAGTTTTTCATCTGCATGTCTTCTTTGGTCCGCGAGATTACAGTGTTGAACTGATGGCTCCGGTTCTCCAGAAGACGGCTTGATTCGAGTCAAGAAAGCTTCGGAGTCGCTCAAGGCTTCCTACAATGCTTTCCTCGTGTCTTTTGAAAGACGCAATAATTCGTACAGGGTTATCCTAGCAGGTATATTAGCTAACTGCGCCATGATGTCAAAATAGGGCGGAGAGCTTGCCTTTCCCGGTTTGTCTTTCCCAATCGGATGATTGAACCGAGACTGCCTCGGGTTTTGGACTTCCTGGTGTAGAGGCTCTTTCCCCTTCTCCTTTTGCTGGACTTTCTCCGCGGCTACAGGTGCTGGACTTTCTCCGTAGCTACAGGTGTTGGGGGAGTTGCGACAATTCCCAGTTCTGCCAGCGTCTTTGAAGGAACAGTTTTGTTTACTCCCAGTTGCTCAGAAGCATCCGGATATTTATAGTGATATTCATTCCCACTCCGGGTTACAAAGGCCTCCTGTTCGTCTTCAGAAAGCGGGAAGGCTGGAATTTCCTCGTCGTCTTCTCCTGGAATAGCAAAAGCTCCATAACAAGACTTACCTTTTCCTTTTGACCTTTTCTTGGAAGAGGCTCCAGTCCATTGTTCGTCTCCAATCAAACCTGGATGAACCCAAAGAATCTCACCATTCGGGGCTGTGTGCGGTACAAGTCTTTTCTGGCGCTGTTTGTGAGGATCATCGTTCACGGTCTTTACTGCTGCATTTATTACAGGCTCATGCTGGAACCAGTTCAAGGGAATAGAACCAAAACTAATAGATACTGCATTTGCACCCACCTTCTTCTCCTTAGGTTGCTTCATAGTAATAACCCCGACGTAGATCAAAGCTTGGATCTTATCTTTAAGGGCATAGCATGCCTTGGTAGGATGGTGCACTGCTCTGTGAAATGCGCAGTATTTTGGATCATTGATTCTCTTAGCATCTTCCTGATCCTGGACCGGAAGCAATTTGATCTTGTTATTCTCAATGAGGTACTTGAAGATACCGGGGACTTCATCCTCTTTGAACGAATAGACCTTTGGGAACTTCGGCTCCGAGGCTTTTAGCTTCTGGGGCTGCTGTTGCCATCTTGATTATTGAGGCACCTTTTGTTGCTGTTGTTGCGGTTGTGCTTGCTCCTCGAATGTTTGATTCGCGTCCACAGCATTCGCATGTGCTTTTCCCTTACCCTTAGGGACAAAGTTCTGTTGCGGAGCATTATTTGCTATTTGGCCCCTTTCCGTCTTCTTCCTTTTAAGGAATCGTTCAGCTCGTTCTCCTCGCACCTTCAAATCCTTCCAGGTCTTTGGCGGTACCATTCCCATGGCTTCAAGGATGTCCAATGAAAGATTATTATGACAGGTCTCGGGGATGAAATCTTCGCTGACCGGATCCCTGCAATTCATTGCTTTATTTCGGAATCTCTTCACGAAGTTTTCGACTGTCTCACCATTCTTCTGCTTCTCATCAAACAGAGTGCCGATTGAGACCTCAGTGTCGTCGTCGAAGAAGTTCGTCAGAAACATATCCTCCATGTCGTCCCAACTGCTGATACTCCCCGGCTTGAGGCGACGATACCAATCGAAGGCCGCTCCGCGAAGAGTGCCAACGAATGACCGCACCATTAAGGGTTCATTCCCGGAGATTATTCCTAAGTGAGACTTAAAATATATTAAGTGTTGGGTAGGGGAACCCTTTCCATCAAACGGCGTAAAGTTGATTAAATTGAACTTTGCCGGATATGGAATTGATTCACACTACCTTGGGTATGGACATGGTATGCCGGACCTCTTCTCTTCTTGAGCATTCATCAATGCGTTGATTTTGCTCTCCAAGTCCTTCATTTTCTTGTCTTCACTCGTATCTGTCTTCGAGTGGCTTCGGGGAGAGGTAACGTGGTCCTCCTTCGTATTATCATCTGAGGGACCGCCTCCGTTATTATTGTTGACAGGAGGGATATTTATGTTGACATTATCCTCTTCCCGTTCATTCTCATCTTGATTTGGATTATTGCAACGACCGGGTTCTCCTTGGTGAGTTGTCAGTGCCGCGATTTACTGGTCATGCATCTCTCTCATCTGCTGCATGGCCATCTCCATCTTAAACTTGAAACTTTCCTTCTGCTTAGTCAGGGCATCTTCAAGCATCTTGGTTACTTGTTCGGCGCTGATCATAAGCGACTCGTAGGGTTGTCCCGCACTAGATGCAGTATCATCGGATGCTATAGCTGAGCAAGAATCTGAACCAGCATCTGACACCTCCTCTTCTAAAGGAAGTCCCTTTTGCATCATTTGGTAATTCTTTCGCCTATTGATCCCTGATCGCAATCGAGTCATACGCTGGGACACTTCGGCAAACTGATCTGGGCTAAAGTGTCGTGTCAATTTCCCTCTGCCGGTCATATTAGCAGACACTTCTAGAAATTCGTCCTCTCGGCAGATAGGCTTCTTCCTACGGAAACGCCTTGGCTTGGTCTCGGGCGTTCTGGTGGAAATTCTCTCGAACACCGAAACTCTCCTTGGGGACTTAGAACAGCAGCATTCTGACAATACCGCCTTGATTATGTTGGCACACGGACAGTGAGACTCCGTATCTTGAGCGTCTCTCTTTCGAGACTTGTTCACACCCCCAGTTCTATAGTACAACTCGTCAGTTTGATAACTGGAGCAACCCATAGAGTGCTGGCATAACCTCCCAGGTATAACACCGTCATCATCAGACGAATATGCTTCCCTCTGGGGATACGACGCTTTATTAGCATTTTCAAAAGTCGCACGTTCAAGTTTACGCCTCTGCGAGCGTGAAAACCCAACGGGCTCTTGAACTTCAACCCGCAATCCAATGCGGTCAGTAATAAGGGCTTTCCCTCTGTTATCTTTCTTAGGGGGATTGGTATGACCCCCGATCTGGTTTATTGTTTGGGGACCTTTCAACTGTCCCAATCGCTCCTTGACAGGTGCTTTACCCCGATCTTCTGGTAAAGGACCGAGGTGACCTTTCAAAGGAACTCTGGATCTTGCAGGACCCACGTTCTTACTTGGCTCCGCCGGAGGTGTGGGGGCAAGGGAAACGGGATCTGAATTTGAAGAAGGTTAGACGGCAATTCCGTCCACTTTTGTCTTAGGCGCCACTTTTTTCTTTGGCACCCACACCTTCTTGTGTTTTGACGGCTTCTTGACCGTCTCTTCTTTCTGCATCTCTTCCGCTTTCTGCAGAAGGACTCGGGCATGCGCAAGCAATGCGCGACGTTTCTTAATTCGCTCTTCGAGAGTGGAGCGAGTCTTCTGGACGCGGACCCATTCGTTGGTCTCCGCCTTGGAGGAGAGATTGGTGGTTCACCGTTGCTGTTCTTAGCGCTGTCTGGACTTTAGATCCTCATTGTACCGGATCCCGTCCATCGACTCTGCGGCCTTGGCCAATTGTTGTGCGAGGCGTTGACGACGTCTTTGGTGCACCCTCTTCGACAAGGTCGGAGCACTTCCTGCGGTTATCTTCACGGCGGAGGGGAGGTCCGGATCTGCAGCTTTGACCTCTTTGGACGCTACAGGGACGTCGCGGGGCATGGGTGCAACAGCGGCGAGGGGATCTTGGATCTTCGATCCTAAGGGCCCGCGAGCATTTCTGGAAGAGGGAGTCTTCCTACGCCTGTTTGGAGAGGCGGATCTGGAGGAGGAGGAAGAGAGGTGTTCTTCGAACTTCTGTTGATCGAATTCATATTCGATCTCTTCATTCACCCGGATCTTGAATGCCGGTTGCGTCACGACAGCTTCGGCAGCGAAGCTGTTGGCTCCCACCGTGGTCGCCAGTTTGTTTTCGTCGAAAGTTACCTTCATCATTGATTTCATTAAACTTTAAACGTTACAAATGAATTCAAACAACAAAGAATAAAAAAGATTACAACTTTCTTGAAAATAAACACAAGATCTGTTCGTCGTCTCTTGCTTGCGTGGGTCTTTAGCCTGTGACGGGGACGTCGATATCCGTGGACTACCTGGCAATCAGATCTGGTCCAAAGCTTCGTCGATCTGCAAGGAGATCTAGAAACTTGAAGCGCCTATCTCGATAAAAGCGAGATAATTGCTCTTCTTAGAATTACCACAACGGGATAAGACTAAGGATCGGATGCGAGTGATGTAGATCTGACGAAGGAACTCTCTTGTGTTGAAGTGCTCGATCACTCTTCACTCCGGCAGAGCTTCGCTAATTCTCTAAAATTCCAGATCTGAAAAAATGGGGCCTAAGGCTTGTATTTATAGGCTTTAGAGGATAACAGAGCGGTTAAAAACGCTTAAAAGCCCAAATCTGCCTTGGAGACACCCCAGGGTGTCTCCATTTGATTGGAGACACCCTAGGGCGTCTCCCATTGATCCGAGACACCCTAGGGTGTCTCGGCTTGGGCCGAGACACCCTAGGGTGTCTCGGCCTTGGCCGAGACACCCAAGGGTGTCTCGGCCTTAGCCGAGACACCGAAGGGTGTCTCGTTGGTCCGAGACACTCCTTTTGGTGTTTTCATTTGTTTCTGCTATAATTCTTTCGTACGGATTCGGATTTGAGTGATTCGAAGTGCGTTGGAAAGCCGAAAAGGAGTTCTATCAGCTCCGATGGTTGGATCATCTGTTGAATGAATGAGACACGAAGGGCGTTGTTCCTTTTGTAAACATCGCGGGACTCTCGATTAGCCTGTATCTTCGTTAGTTCACGTAGTTCGTCGATTTTCTTCAAGCGTTCATCGACATCAATCGAACTCCTGTGAACCTGATAGTGACGTTCATCGTCATTCCTTAACACTGAGCTATTTGTGGAGACCCATAGGCAATTTTTGATGCCTACATACATCAACCGAAGTGGCATGATGCTAACAGCGGAACCCGGATCTACTTGGATCCGGTTGACAACGCTCGAACCGATATATCCAGTAAAATATAACGGTCTATCATGCTTTGAATTCCTGACTTGCATGTCTTCTTTTGTGAAGGTAATGCAAGGAAATTTAGTGGCTGCCAGATTGCAATGCTGTATTGATGACTCTGGTCCTCCAGGAGTTGGCTTGATCTGAGTGAGGAATACTTCAGAATCAGCCAAAGCTTCTTGTAAAGCTTCTCTGGTTTCTTTCGAGAGACGCAATAACTCGTATAGCGTGATCCTTGCTAGGATATTAGCCAACTGAGCCATGACATCGAAACGGTATGGTGCGTTCGAGCTTTCCGGTCTATCTCATCCAATTGGTCGGCTGAAACGAGACTGCTTCGGAACTTGAACCTCTTTGCGTTGGGGTTCTTTCTCCTTTTGTTTAGCCGGTTGTTGCGGCTTTTCAACAGCTATTGGAGGAGTTGCAGCTACCCCAGCTCCTTCAGAGTTGTAGCATTTGGGTTAGAGGTTTCAGGATATTTATAATGATATTCATTCCCACCCCTTGTAGCAAAAGATTCCTGTTCCCCTTCAGAAAGTGGTAAAGCTGATATTTCTTCATCATCCTTCTCAGGAATTGCCGAGGCTCCGTAACAAGTTTTCTCTTTTCCTTTGCCTTTCACTTTCTTCTTCGACGCGGATGTCGTCCATTGCTCATCTTCAAGCAAATCCGGATGAACCCAAAGGATTTCGCCGTTGGGGGTTGTGTGAGATACAAGCCCCTTCTGGCGCTGTCCATGAGGGTCATCGTTGATGGTTTGCATTTTTTACTTTGGATACTGGTTCGGTTTGAAACCAGGATAAAGGAACTGATCCGAAGCTGATAGACACCGTATTTGCACCTACTTTCTTTTCTTTCGACTTCGGTGTCACTATGCCAACATCAATTAAGGTTTGTATTTTGTCTTTCAAGACATAACACGCCTTAGTGGGATGGTGGACCCTTCTGTGATATGCACAATACTTCGGGTCATTGGTCTTCGTTGCTTCTTCTTGGTTTGTGACCGGTGGAAGCTTGATCTTATTGTTATCAAGTAGGTACTTTAAGATAATTGGAACTTCATCATCTTTAAATGAATACTCCTTCGGGAATCTAGGCTCAGAAGGCTTAAACTGCTTCGGAGGCTGTTGATTCTGATTTGGTGCCAACTGGAAGGACGATTGCTGCGGTTGTTGTTGCGGCGGCTGTTGTGACGTTTGATGTGCGTCCACAGCAGCTACGGACCCTCTTCCTCTGCCTCGAGGGTTAAAATTTTGTTTCTGATTATTAGCTGGTGGTTGACCTCTCTCGAAATTCCTTCTCTTGAGAAAGCGTTCAGCTTGCTCACCTCTTACCTTCAATTCTTTCCAAGTTTTAGAGGGAACAACCCCCATTACCTCTAACACATCCAATGACAAGTTGTTGTGACATGTCTGTAGGATGAACTCTTCTGTGAGTGGATCGCGATAGTTCACTGCTTTGTTCCGGAATCGTTTGACGAAGACATCAACCGACTCTCCATTTATCTGCTTCTTGTCCAACAACATGCCAATAGAGACCTCCGTGTCATCGTCGAAGAAATTGGTGAGGAACAGTCCTTCCATATCTTCCCAGCTAGTGATACTCCCAGGTTTAAGGCATCGGTACCAATCGAAGGCAGGCCCGCGAAGGGTTCCTACGAATGACCGGACCATCAGGGCTTCGTTCCCGGATATTGCGCCGAGATGCGACTTGAAATAGATCAAGTGCTGAGTGGGTGAACCCCTGCCATCAAAAGGAGTAAAGTTAATCAAATTAAATTTTGGGGGATAAGGAATCAAGTCCCACTCCCTCGGGTACGGGTACGGAATGCCCGTTTTCTTCACTTCTTGGGCCGTCATCAGAGCGTTAACTTTTCTCTCGAGATCATGCATCTTCTTATCCTCTTCCTCACTCTTGTTCAAGTAGATCTGTGGAGGTTAAGTGGAGGGCTTGGCCGGACCGCTTCCGGAATTGTCTTTCCGGAGGAGGATCGTCAAAGATAGTCTCATCTTCTTCATTACGCCGGCTGGATTCTGCTCTTTGGCTTGATTCCGGATGATGTTGTTGAACCTGCAAATCTCGCATCTGCTGCATAGTCAACTCCATCTCGGTTTTGAATTCAGCTCTAATTTCCTCACGTTGTTTAGCCAACGCTTCCTGCAATATGTGTGCCAGTTGATCCAGCGTGATTGCGAATGATTCTCTGACTCGCCCTACGCTGGATGCTGTACTGTCTGAAGCTACGGCCGAACAGGTGTCTGACAGTTCTTCATCTGAGGATAACCCTTCGTGCATCCTTTTGTAGTCTCGATGTCGGTTGGCTCTTCGTTGCAACCGTGACATTCTTTGAGAGAGACCCCGCTCAACTCTCCCTCCCGGAGAGAAATCAGGGTCGGGGTTGATAGACTGTTGCCTTCCTCTGCCGGTCATATTAATAGTGACCTCAGGGAACTCATCTTGTCGGATCGTCGATTTCTTCTTGTTGAAACGCCTCATTTTGGGTCTTGACGCTTCATTGGATAATCTTTGAAATACGAAGACTCTTGTTGAATTATTTTTAGAGCATCTGCATTCTGTCAGCACTGCTTTAATGAGTCTCTCGCAAGCGCAATGAGACTCGTTTTCTCGGACAATCCTTTTTCTTGAATTATTCTTCTGATAGTACAGCTCATTACTATTGTGATTTGAGCAACCTATTTGTGGTTTCTGAACCTTGTTAACATGCACAGGACGACTAGTTGTCGCCACTACACGATCCAAGGTTAAATTTTTAAATACACCCCCATGAGGGTGTGGAGTTTTCATAGGTCCTAAATGAGAGTGAACTGGTATTCTCTCGTTTTGGACTAGTGCAGTTTTGACAGGAGGGTGTTTACGACCTCCTGCGTAAGAAACCACTAAGGGTTTATTCGCTGGATCTGGATTTTCTTTGACTGGGGCTTTGCCTCGATCGTCCACCGAAGGACCGAGGCGATCCGCCATTGTGATTTTAAAATTGGACAAATCTGGTCCACCGAAGGACCGAGGCGATCCGCCATTGTGATTTTAAAATTGGACAAATCTGGGCTAACCTAGGGTTTTACCAATGATGCAGTAGACGGGCCTGGAACAGATGCTTGTGGCGTCTTCGGCGTCCAAACTCTACGATTCTTTGGTGGCTTTTCAGACACCGTCTCCTTCTTGATTCCTTGTGCTTGTTGACGAAGAGCACGAGCGCGGGCGGCCTTCGCCTGACGCTTTTGTATCCGTTCCTTAAGGGTTGAGCGAGCCCTTTTGACGAGGGTCCACTCCTCCATTGTAAGTTGTGCAGAAATATGATTATTTTACCGTTGAGGCAATTGAGTCATTTTCTGTTTTCTCGACTCTAGGTCCGCATAGTAATGGACCCCGTCGATTTGTTGCATGGCCTTAGCCAATTGTCGAGCACGGCGCTGGCGCTGTCTCTGACGAGCTCTCTTCGTCAGCACCGGTGAGCTATTGATCAACGACTCCGTAACTGGTGTAGAGTCGTTTTGAGCAGGGACGTTGCAAGGAGATTCCTTAACAACGATCGAGCCAGAATCTTTGTCTGCGGCCTCCGTTGGAATTGCAGACTTGAAAGTTTTCTTGGAAGACGAAATCTTCCTATATTTGCGAGACGAGGAAGATTTCGCAGATGAGGACGACAAATACTCCTCAAACTTCGCCTGATCAAACTCGTATTCGATCTCTTCATTAACAACGATCTTGATCGGTTGTGACACCGCGGCCTCGGCAGCGAGACCGCTGGCTTCCACTGTGGTCGCCAGTTTGTTTTCAGCAAAAGTTGGTTCTATTGAGGAATTCATTATATCTTTGTTTGATTACAACAAATTCAAAGAAATAGTCTTTTTATAAGACCTCTTCTACACAACAAAGCAAAAATTACAACTTTTGAGAAAATAACACAGAAGTCGTTTATCGAATCCTGTTTTTTGTGGGACTTTGCCTGTGCCGGGAACGCTTTGGTTCGTGGACCGCCGACTCACAGATCGTGAAAGGGGGTTTACTGATTCTGACTTCGTTTATCGAAGTGAGAATTTGAAACGATATCTTATCAAAGTAAGATAGTCGTTCTTCTTAAAATCTAGTCAAAGCTTAATTTCAAGGAGTCGCACAAAAATTCAAATCTGCTCTGGATTGCTCGGAAATATGCTCCCTCTTCGTCAGAAATGACCCTAGGGGGGTATTTATAGCCTCTGGGGTAATAACTGCACAAAACTCAAACAAAACAACACGTTATGGCCGCGAGAGAGTGTTTACTGTCTCGCTGAGCGAGACAGTGTTTTCTGTCTCGGCCCGCGAGACAGTAAATGTTGTCTCGGAAGTGGAATATTCTGGCAGTTTTTGTTTTAACTGCCTTCCCACGTTTCAAACTCCATTATTTTGGCAGTTATTCACGTGATTTTCGCCCACGATGTTTCCCACGTCCCCTGACAGTTAATGGACACGTGTAGGGCAGTTATCGAGGTGGTTTTTGACCATTTCAACACTGTCTCGCTGGCGAGACAGCAAAGCCTGTCTCGCTGGCGAGACAGCAAAGCCTGTCTCGCTGGCGAGATAGTTCATACCTGTCTTGATTTTCCAAAGACAATATGAGATCAATTCTTGTGATTTTTTGAGTGATCTTCTCTATGTTTGTGATATCTATTAGCATTTTTTGACGCCTACAGGTGGCTCGGCCACCTAGCCACCTATAGGTGGCTCGATTTTGGCCGAGTCCTCCAGGTGTTGTGTCCGTTGTCCGGTTTCATGGTTTATCCAAGTTTTGTTGTTGATCTGGACTCTGATTTGGTGTCCGGATCCTGATTTGGCAGTAAATCCGCCTTGGTGTTTGAGTTCGAATCCGTTCTATGGTTGGATGACTCGTTGACTCCCCGAACCGTTGGCTTGATTCCGCACGCGAATGTATGCATTCCGTTGCTTGCGTGCGATTCGTTAACCTCGTCGCCTCGTTAATCCGCTTCGTTGCGTGTCACTTAGCTTCGGTGTTGTGGACTGACGCTCGTGTTTATATACGTCACCCGATGGTTCGTTGGTTTGTCGAATCACCATGCCGAGCTGTGTTCAGGGACCTATAGGTAGTTTTATACGCCTACAGATACCCCCTCCAAAGTATTTCAGTCTCGTTCTTTTATAGAAGAGTCTGGAATACTTTGGATATGATTGTCCCAACCTTCAGTCGGTGTAACAGGACTTTGGAATGGCTTCTGTTCTTGATTCCTTCAATCCTTTAGGCTGTTCGGTGCTTTGTCGAATGTTTGTAAGGTTTCCAGTGCTGCATTTATTGTCTGACCGTTGTCGGAATTTCGAATTTGAAGTCGATTCCTGATTTTCTGATCTTTTAGCTCGTGTTTGTTGGTTCAACATAGAATTGACCATCGATTGTTGGCGTTGAGTCTTTATTCTGCGACGCGTTGTCCGGCGTAGTGTTGTTGAGTTATCCTTAAGAATATTTTAAGAAAAATATTCTCCAGAAACTTTTCAACCAAAAATAGGAAATAGTTTATACTCGTATACCATATTGGAGTATTAAGGAGCAGTTTATACTCGTATACTTTTCAGAGTATTGATTTTTTCATTGCAACGCATTGATAGACGTTGACCTAGGGTTACGTGTTGACCTTAGGGTTTTGAACGTCGTACGTTGACTTTTTGATCGCAACGCGTTGACTGGCGTTGACATAGGGTTACGCGTTTGACCGGCGTTGACCTTAGGGTTTTGAACGTCGTACGTTGACTTTTTGATCGCAACGCGTTGACTGGCATTGACCTTGGGTTACACGTTGTCCGGCGTTGACCTTAGGGTTTTGAACGTCGTACGTTGACTTTTTGATCGCAACGCGTTGACTGGCGTTGACCTAGGGTTACGCGTTGACCGGCGTTGACCCTAGGGTTTCGAATGTCGTTGGATGCTCAAGTCACGAGAACAACTAATGAAGCTGATGCGTCAGTGACTCTCGTATTTATAGGATTTTTGGCAAACCCTCAGCCATCAACGGGTTTGATGAGCCTTTACCGACTACCGTTTGAGTCGGGCTAGCATGCAGATTATCTAAATCCGTTCCGCATGTGACGTTGTGCTAAGAGAGTTAACGCTCTTAGTGCTACGATATTGAATACATAGACTTCGTCTTTCTCACGAGAATAGACTACCCGGCGACGCGTGTTAGACATTGACTTTAAGATTTTTGGCTAACCCCCAGCCTTCAACGGATTTGATTAGCCTTTGCCGACTACCGTTTGAGTCAGGCTAGCATGCGGATTATCTAAATCTGTTCCGCATGTAACGTTGTGCTAAGAGAGTGAATTCTCTTAGACTTGGCGCTACGACTTCGAATACGTAGACTTCGCCCTTGTTACGGGAATAGGCTACCCAACAACGTGTATTAGACGCTGATTTATCCCTACTTAGGCTTCGGGATAAAATACCCCAGAATCAAACTCTGGTATCTTTTTCTACGGAGAAAGCCTAAACCGGCGGCGCGTGTTAGGCGTCGGCATATCGTTTCTTAGGTTTCAGGATAGAATACCCCAGAATCGAACTCTGGTGTCTTTTTCCACGGAGAAAGACTAAACCAGCAGCGCATGTTAGGCGCAGACTTATCCCTGCTTAGGATTCGGGATAAACTTCCTAGGATGAATCCTAAATTGATAAATTTTGGAAAAGATCGGTGCGGGAAAGGAAGAATTTTATATGCTATTTCCCGGTCTTCTGTTAGGGTGAAGGCAAACCCGAAAACAAGGAAGGAAGAATTTTATATTCTATTCCCTGATTCTGGAAAGGAAGAATTTTATATTCTATTTCTAGCGCAAAAGAAACTAGAAGTGGGATCTCCACTCCGAGAATCTGGAAGATCCGGATAAACTTACCTTTTATATGCT
The DNA here is from genome assembly GCF_001876935.1 of Asparagus officinalis. Taxonomy (NCBI): domain Eukaryota; kingdom Viridiplantae; phylum Streptophyta; class Magnoliopsida; order Asparagales; family Asparagaceae; genus Asparagus; species Asparagus officinalis. Next base: position 17,870,472 of record NC_033799.1, on the reverse strand, counting down.
TGGTTATCGGAAGATGAGTTTTTCGTTTATCGAAATAAAATTTTAACTTAGGTTATGACCATGAGAAGGCTTAACCAAAGAGAAAACAAAAGGGAGTTCTTTCGTTTATTGAAAAGGGACTCTGAACTGAAAGTGGACCTCTTGTTCATGGAAAGAGTCAAGAGGGCAAGAAAGACATTTTTGGTGGACTCACTGTCAATTGAAATTGATGAGTAAGGGATTTTGATGGTGAAAAAGATTTTGGGTTATCCTCTAGAATATTAAGTGTGATATTCTTCAAGGAACTTCCCGGTGAATGGGTTATCCTGAATGTACTAGGGATAGTACTTTTTCAGGAACTTCCCATTTATTGGCATTAATTGCCTGGCGCCCTCTTGAGTAATCAGGCGATATGCGCCGTTTGAGTAGACCGTGTCTATCACAAACGACCCTTCCCATTTGGGTTCAAATTTACCTTTCTTCTTGGAGTTGAGTATTATCGGTCGGCGGGCAGCGAGGACCAGATCTCCTTCCTTGAAGCTTCTCTGTCGGACTCTTTTGTTGAAAGCCCTAGATATTCGAGGACCAGATCTCCTTCCTTGAAGCTTCTCTGTCGGACTCTTTTGTTGAAAGCCCTAGATATTCTGGTTTAATAAAACTCAATGTGTTGTTGAGCCTCCAAGCGCTTTTCATCCAACCTCTCGAGTTCTTCGAGACATTTTTGATACTGTTCTTCTGTTGTCATCTTGGTTGCGAGAGCGATCCGAAGAGATGGGATTTGAATCTCCAATGGTAGCACAGCTTCACATTCGTATACCAACGAATATGGGGTAGCTCCTGTAGGTGTGCGTATGGTGGTGCGATAAGCCCAGAGTGCTTCACCGAGTCTATCGTCCCAGTCTCGTTTATTGGTCTTTATGAGCTTTGACAAAATCTTAATGATCGTCTTGTTGAACGCCTCAGCTAATCCATTCGTAGTGGGATAATAAGCTGTCGACGAAACATCTTCAATTTTGAACTTGCCACAAAACCTGATGAAGGCGTTGCTTATGAACTGTGGACCGTTGTCATGAATGATCCGTCTTGGCACGCCGTGTCGGTATATGACATGATGCTTAATGAAATTGATGACGTTGTTCGTCTTCACTTCTTTAAGCGGAATCGCTTCAGCCCACTTTGAGAAGTAATCTGTGATTGCGAGGATGAATCGATCACCTTTGACTGAAGGGGGAAAATTAGGTCAGACGATGTCCATGCCCCATATCTCAAACGGCCAAGACGTGGTTGACGTGTGCAACTGCTCTGGTGGTTGGTGCATGTAATTCGCAAGTATTTGACATGCATGACACTCTCGGGCGTATTCGATCACGTCGCGAACCATTGTTGGCTAAAAATATCCCATTCTCCTAATGCGATCATACAGTTTGGGACCAGGCTGATACGCACCACATTCTTCTTCGTGTGCTTCCTTGAGAACTTCTTCTGCTTCTTTATTCGAAAGGCATCGGAGTAATAAACCATCGTACCCTCGACGGTATAATGTATGGGTCTCGGTATTATAGAAGAATCTTGGTGCTCTTCGGCGGATTGATTCCCTTTCTTTTACATCCTCTGGCAAAATACCATATTGGACGTAGTCAATGATAGGAAAACGCCAATCTCGGGACTCAGACCCAATTTGAGTTGAATTCACCTCCTTGGCGCTTATGTTTCTATCATCTTCCTCTTCAATATCTATATCATATATGGGTATGCAGAGTTGATGCGTCCTTACTGTGACTAATAGTTGGGAGGCGGCGAAAGTGATACCGCTAGTGCTGCCAGTGCATCCGCATAAGCGTTCTAGAGACGATGGATGTATTCAATAAAGAATTCTTCAAAAGAATCTGCCATTTTGATGGCCTCCTGGTGGTACGGAATCAAGTCTTGGTTCCTGACTTCATACTCTCCACGGACTTGGTTGACTATCAATTGAGAATCCCCAAAAGCTTCAAGATATTCGACCCACAGCTCTTTGGCGAAACTGAGTCCAATGAGAAGCGCGTTGTATTCGGCTACGTTATTGGAGCACGGACTAGTCAATGAATAAGCTCGAGGCATCACATGCTTCCCCTGGGAGATTAGGACAACCCCAACCCCAGAAGAAACTGTAGAACTTCCCGGGGTTATTACCCTATTAACTGCCCTCGAAGCACCATCAAAATATAATTGCCATACTTGTTGGTGCGACGTAGTGTTAACCTCGTGGGTTTCATCCGGCAAATCATCATATACTTCTGCCGTATCTGTGGTCGGGTTTGCCGCCAAAAGATCGCAAATTGCTTGTCCTTTGATCGACTTCTGCTGTTTGAAGTGCAAATCATATTGGGACAATAGATGGGCCCATTTCGCTAACCGCCAATTCATAGAGGCCGGTTGCGTCATAAATACCCATACTGGATTAACATTAGAAATGATGTAGATCGTCTGTCCAACCAAATAATGCCGCAACTTTTGCATTGCGAATACCAATGCGAGGCATTCTTTCTCAATCATCGGATATCGATACTCGGTGCCTATCAAGGTCCGACTTAGGTAATAGACTGCCTGCTCGTGACCATTATCATCGTCTTGTGCTAGTAAGGCACTTATCGAGTGGTTCATCGCCTTGAGATAAATCAAGAACGGTCTACCTGATTTTAGTGCAACGAGAACAGGAGGATTTGTCAGATATGCTTTAATATCTTCGAATGCTTTTTGACAGGCGTCGTCCCAAATAAATGACACTCCTTTCTTATTTAATTTAGAGAATGGTTGGCACTTCCCGGAAAGGTTTGAGATGAACCGTCGGATGTAAGCTAAACGCCCTTGCAATCCTCTGAACTCCCTTAGATTTCTAGGAGGTTGCGGTTTGTGTATCACCTTCACCTTATCAGGATCGATATGTATACCTTTAGTGGTGACGACGAATCCAAGGAATTTTCCGCTGGACATTCCAAGGGAGGATTTAGTAGGGTTCATCTTCAACTGATGGCTCCGCATGAGATCGAACATCGTCTTCAGGTCCTTGATGTGATCTTCTTTGTTACGGCTTTTTACAACCAAATCATCGACGTAGCATTCGACCGTTTTCCTGAGATGTTTTTGGAAAATCTTAGTCATTGCTCGTTGGTACGTGGCGCCTGCATTCTTTAGACCGAAAGGCATCACGGTGTAGCAAAAGACACAGAGGGACGTTCTGAATGCTGTATGCTTCTCGTCATCTGGGTGCATATTGATTTGGTTATATCCTAAAAAACCATCCATAAAAGACATTCTCTCAAATCCACATGTATTGTCGATAATGACATCTGTGATTGGGAGAGGAAAGTCATCTTTTGGACATGCCGTATTCAGGTCCCTGAAGTCGATGCAAATCCTGATTTTACCATTCTTCTTCATGACTGGAACAATATTGGCTAACCAGTCTGGGTGTTGCTCCTCTCGGATAAATCCTGATTCAATCAACTTCTTAACCTCTGCCTCGATGGATTCCATAATTTGCGGACGAAACCGTCTTTGCTGTTGTTTGACAGGTTTGGCATCCGGCTTGATATCGAGGCGGTGCATTGCTACATTGGGGTCGAGCCCTGGCATATCTTCATAGTTCCACACGAAGACGTCAATATACTCCCTGATGAGAGCAATTAACTCCTCCTTCTCATTTGGGGGAAGGCTGTCACTGATGAATATGGGCTTCGGGTTGGCCTCGTCACCCATGTTAACTTGGACTATTTTATCTTCAGTGGGGGGTTCCCTCTGTTCGAACCTATCACCATACTGCATGTTCAGGTGATGAACCCACGGGTCTTCCCATGTTGGCATTTGATCGTCGTCTAGGCATCTGGCGAATTTCCATTTTTGTATTGCTTAGATGATTGGTCATTAATTAACCAGCAGCATTCGTCTTCTGAAGAAGATTCATACCCTAACCCTCGTCCGTATTTATAATAATCATCGGGTCTCCCTTTTGGTACATATGCCGCTTTGGCTGGAGTACGAGGACCTCGATCGAAGTATAGACCTTCTCCGAGTGTGAAATCATACCCCTGCTTTTCCATGAGCTTGCACGCTTCTGGACTATACTTAGATAAATGCCGACCAGGTTTGTCATCATCCTCATCTTCGCTTAAGAAATGATCTGGTAATGGGGAGCTTTTTTCTTTACCATAAATCACTTCTTTTCTGCCTCTTATTTTGTTCGGGACGACCATGGTTGTTCCGAAGGAATGCTGGAGGCGTTCCTTTGTTATATAGGACGATCGAAGTAGCATATACAAATCAGGATTATCGTACAATACTTTTATCACATCATCAAGAGACAGGGAGTACTCCAAATCGTTATTTATTTTATTATTGGCAAGTTGCCAGTTACAACTGGCCTCTGACAATTGTTCATCGTCAAGGTTGATTACAAAGGGTACAATGTCATTTAAAACATAACCTCCATTGTAATCAAATCCGGCTTCGGTATCAGCTTCTTCTCCGCTGTCCGTGCCATGGGCCGATGATTCAGTATCGGATTCGTTACCATAAAGGAGAGAATCGGTGAAATAATTCTCATACCCTTTGAATGGTTGCTTATCCGCGACCACCATCCTAACTCTATTATCAGTGTCGACATATTTCAAACACTGATGGAGAGTTGAGGGGATTATAACGTTACTATGAATCCAAGGTCGACCCAATAGTAAGTTATACGAAGTCTCGGCATCAATCACATAACATGTGACTTCCGTCTTCAAATCACCCATTTGACACTTTATCCGGATCTTACCTAAGGGTCTTGACCCGCTAGTGTTGAATCACACTTTATCCGGATCTTACCTAAGGGTCTTGACCCGCTAGTGTTGAATCCATAGATAACAGTGCCTGTTGACGCCAACTTGCTAACTAGAATGCCAAGGAAATGCATCAAGCAAAGCGGCATAATACTCACAGCAAAACCCGGATCCACTTGGATTCGGTTGACTTTGCTGGAGCCAATGTACCCAATGAAATATAGGGGTCGATCATAGTTTGAATTCTTCGTCTGCATATCCTCTTTGGTGAAAGTAATGCAGGGAAGGTTCTTAATCGCTATATTGCTTTGCTGACTCAGCGGTTCTGGATTTTCAGGCACCGGCTTGACTTGAGTCAGAAACACCTCTGAATTGGCCAAAGCTTCTTGCAAGGCCTCCCTGGTTTCCTTGGACAACCGCAGCAACTCATACAGCGTTATCCGTGCTGGAATGTTGGCTAGTTGAGCCATTATATCGAAGACTTGCGGAGTCTTCGAGCTTTCCGGTTTGTCTCTTCCAATCGGGCGACTGAAACGAGACTGCTTCGGATTCTGAACCTCCTGGGGATTCTTCTCTTTCGGTTTATTCACCGGCTGTTGTCGAGCCTCTTCGCCCGGTGTAGGACCTGTAATCACCCCCATCTCCATGAGAGTTTTGGCCGGTCCCCGTTTATTCACCCCCTGCTCACTAGGTGGTGGATAATTGTAGTGATACTCATTTCTGCTTCTAGTGGCGAAGACTTCTTGTTCTTCTTCGGAGAGCGGGAAAGTAGGAGCTTCATCGCCATCCTCCTCGAAGATTGCGGATGTAGCATTGCAGGATTTGCCTTTGCCCTTTCTTCTCGAGGAAGTCGCCCACTGTTCGTCTTCAATAAGATCGGGATGAACCCATAGGATTTCGCCGTTTGGGGCTGTGTGTGGCACAAGTCCTTTTTGGCGCTATCCATGTGGGTCATCGTTCACTGTCTTCATTCCTACTTTGGTGATGCGCTCTGGTTTGAACCATGTTGTGGGCACCGATCCAAAGCTGATTGACACTGCGTTTGCTCCAACATTCTTGGACGGCTTCGGGGTTATGACGCCTACATCAATTAGCGCCTGGATCTTGTCCTTGAGGTGGTAGCACGACTTGGTAGGGTGATGGACCACTCTATGGTATGCGTAATACTTCGGATCTGTCACTTTGTTAGCCCCTTCTTGATCCACGATCGCTGGCAGCTGGATTTTGTTATTCTCCAGTAGGTACTTAAAGATGCCGGGAACTTCGTCATCTTTGAAGGAATACGCTTTAGGAAACCTCGGCTCCGAAGATTTTTGCTTCTGAGGCCGTTGTTGCCATTGTCCCCGAGACTGTTGTGGCGCTTGTTGCTGCGGCTGTTGCTGAGGTTGCAATTGGAAAGTTTGATTAGTATCAACTACATTCGCATGTGCCTTACCTTTCCCCCGTGGGACGAAATTCGGTTGCGGAGCATTATTCGCCTGTTGGCCTCTTTCCGCCTTCTTCCTTCTGAGGAACCGCTCGGCTTGCTCTCCTCGGACCTTCAAATCCTTCCATGTCTTGGATGGTGCTGTCCCCATTACTTCCAACACGTCCAGTGCGAGGTTGTTGTGGCAAGTCTGGAGGATAAATTCCTCGGTGATCGGGTCCCGACAGTTCATTGTCTTGTTCCGGAACCTTTTGACGAAGGTGTCAACCAATTCCCTGTCTTTCTGCTTCTCGTCAAGCAACGACCCGATGGATATCTCTGTGTCGTCGTCGAAGAAGTTAGCGAGGAATTTGGTTTCCATGTCGTCCCAGCTATTCACGTTTCCTGGCTTGAGGCGACGATACCAATCAAAGGCGGCTCCACGAAGAGTGCCAACGAAGGACCGTACCATCAGAGGCTCATTACCAGAGATAACCCCCAGGTGTGATTTGAAGTAAATCAAATGCTGAGTGGGTGAATCCATCCCATTAAACGGCGTAAAGTTAATTAGGTTGAACTTCGCCGGATATGGGATCGATTCCCACTCTCTTGGGTATGGACAAGGAATGCCCGTTTTCTTCATCTCTTGAGCAGAAATCAATGTATTGATTTTGCTCTCGATGTTCTTGATCTTCAAGTTTTCACCTGTGTTTTCGCCAGCATTCTCATTACCACCCCCTGCGTTGACGGGAGGATTATTAGCATTATGCGTCTCATTCGCATTTGTGTCCTCATCTTCCAGATTAACCTGGTTACGATGACTTGGCTCGGCTTGCTGGTTTGTTAATGCTTGGATTTGTTGGTCATACATTTCTCTCATGTTCTGCATGACCATCTGTATTTCGAACCTGAAGCTCTCATGTTGTTTAGCCAAAGCTTCTTCGAGCATCTTGGCCACTTGTTCTGCACTTATCATGAGTGCCTCGCGGGGTTGTCCCTCGCTGGATATCGTATTATCTGATGCAACCGCGGAGCCGGCATCAGATTCTTCATCTTCTGAAGGTAGTCTTGTCCGAACCCTACCATAGGTTGCTCGCTTGATGGTTCCGGACTGCAGACGGGTTCTAGGCCGGGATGCTTTCAGAATCGACTCGAGATTATCCCGTGCTGATGTTCCCTTGCTGGTCATATTGGTGGTGACCCTTGAAAATTCTCCATCTTCGACTACTCTTCTTCTTCGTCGGAAACGTCTAGGTCTTGGTTCTGGCGTTTCAGCACTGAGCCTTTCGAAAACCGAAACTCTTTCAGGGACAGCCTTGATGCAGTTGCACTCAGACAATACTGCATGAATGAGTTTGGAACAGGGGCATTGAGTTTCCAGTCTTCGGGGACTCCTTTTCCTGGTTTTACTCGTACCCCCAATATGATAGTACAATTCGTCTGCTTGACCTATCGTGTGTTGGCACGACTTCTCAAGTATAACATTACCATCATCAGATGATAATGTTTCCTTCTGAGGGTGAACTGCCTTCTTTGGACCTTCAAGAGTCACGCGCCTCGAAACATGTCTTTTCGGGCGTGAATTGTCAGCGGGCTCCTGGACCTCAATGCGCAAATTGGTGCGCGTAGCTGCCATGATTTCTTTGGCATGTTGAGGATGGCGGCGACCCCCAGCATGTTGAGTCGTCCGGGGCTTCTTCATCGGGCCCAAACGCTCTTGAACTGGAGCCTTGCCTCGCTCATCGGGAAGTGGATCGAGGCGCTAAAAAATTGGCTTCTTCTTTCGGGATGATTCTGCGTGATCTCCCGGACTTGGGTTGATTCGCCGGTGGTTGAACTTTTGTTGGAGGCTGCTTCGGCCTCCATACTTGACGGGTTGGTAATGGCTTTTTGGCTACTCTTTCTTCCTCCAATTTCTTAGCCTCCTGCACAAGAATTTTTGCTTGTGCGAGTAATGCGCGGCGTTTGTGAATCCGCTCTTCAAGTGTCGAACGGTTCCGTTTGACCCGGATCCATTCGTTCGTTGGCGGCTTGGAGGAGCTGCCATTTTTCAGTTGTTGAGGCTGTTTGCCTCTCCTGTTCCTCAGATCCGCATTATAGCGGACTCCGTCTGTAGACTCCATCGCCTTAGCGAATTGCCGCGCAAGGCGTTGACGTCGCCTCTGGCGGGCTCTCTTTGAGAGAGTCACAACGCCCTCAACAGTAGAGGCGTCGGCAAGAACAGGTTTGACCTCGTTGGAGGTCGGTGGAACTTCACCTGATGCGACTTTGGCGTCAGCCGGGGTGAGAGCTTCGTTGGCATTCTGTACTTCTTCGTACTAACGAACTTTTCTCCTGGAGGAGAATTTCTTGGACTTGCGGGGGGAGGTGGATCCGGACGATGATGACAGATACTCCTCGAACTTGGCCTGATCGAATTCATATTCGACCTCCTCCTCGACCGGGATTGAGATCCGCGGCTGCGACGTGACGATCTCGGCAGCGAGATCGGTGGCTCCCACTGTGGTCGCCAGATTGTTCGCGGGAAAAATCGTAGCTTTCATTGATTCCATTGTGCTCTCAAGTAATAGTTTATCGATTACAAAAGATCCAGTCTTTTTATAAGATCCGGTTACAACAAAATCAAAGAAAAGATAAAAATTACAACTTTCCTTATTTGTTGAACTCCTGCCTTTTGTGACATGGATGCTCGCCAAGAACCAGATCTGAATGTCCAAGTCTTCAAGTCTTCAAAACTCCAAGCTCAGTTCTCAATTCGGCAGAGTTTCGGCTCCAAAAGTTCCACCCCAAAAAAAATGAGCTCAAGCCCTCTATTTATAGGCTCTCAGATCTGTGCCTTGGCACAGATCTGGGCCGGCCCCCTAGAGGTGGCTCGGGCACCTAGCCACCTCTAGGTGGCTCGGCAGGTGGCGCGCCCCCCGAGCCACCTATAGGTGGCTCGGTTTTGGCCGAGTCCTCCAGGTGTTGTGTCTGTTGTCCGGTTTCGTGGTTTATCCAAGTTTTGTTGTTGATCTGGACTCTGATTTGGTGTCCGAATCCTGATTTGGCAGTAAATCCGCCTTGGTGTTTGAGTTCGAATCCATTCTATGGTTGGATGACTCGTTGACTCCCCGAACCGTTGGCTTGATTCCGCATGCGAATGGATGCATTCCGTTGCTTGCGTGCGATTCGTTAACCTCGTCGCCTCGTTAATCCGCTTCGTTGCGTGTCACTTGGCTTCGGTGTTGTGGACTGACGCTCGTGTTTAGATACGTCACCCGATGGTTCGTTAGTTTGTCGAATCACCGTGCCGAGCTGTGTTCAGGGACCTATAGGCAGTTTTATACGCCTACAAGGGTATTTTATCCCGAAGCCTAAGTAGGGATGAGTCAGCGCTTAACCCGCATTACTGGGTGGTTCGTTCCTGTAAAAACAACCGAGTCTACGTATTCAGTATCGTAGCAACAAAAATCCATGCTTTTTATACATAGGGAATTTTATCCCGAATCCTAAGCAGGGATAAGTCAATGCCTAACACGCGTTGCCAGTTAGTTCTTAACCGTAAAAAGAACAAAAGCCTATATATTCAACATTGTGGTAGATTGTTATTAATAACACCAAAATCCGTGCCTCATACGCACGGGGAATTTTATCCCGAATCCAAAGTAGGGATAAGTCAATACCTAACACGCGTTGCCGGTCAGTCTTTTACCGTAAGAAGGACAAAAGCCCACATATTCGATATTGTGGCAGGTTGTTATTAATAACACCAAAATCCGTGCCTCACACGCACGGGGATTTTTATCCCGAATCCTAAGAAGGGATAAGTCAACGTCTAACACGTGTTTCCTGTTTAGTCTTTCACCGTTTGAAGAAGATACCAGAATCCGAGTCTGGGGATTTTTATCCCGAAGCCTAAGTAGGGATAAGTCAGCGTCTAACATGCGTTACCGGGCAGTCTATTTCCGTAAGAAAGACGAAGTCTACGTATTCAATATCGTAGCACTAAAGGAGTTAACTCTTTTAGCATAACATTACATGCGGAACGGTCTTAAACAATCTGCATGCAAGCCTGATTCAAACGGTAATCGGTAAAGGCACGTTAAATCCATTGAAGGCTGAGGATTTGCCAAAAATCATAAGTCAGCGCCTAACACGCGTTGCCGGATAGTCTATTCCCATGAGAAAGACGAAGTCTACGTATTCAATATCGTAGCACTAAAGGAGTTAACTCTTTTAGCATAACATTACATGCGGAACGGACTTAAACAATCCGCATGCAAACCCGATTCAAATGGTAATCGGTAAAGACATGTCAAATCTGTTGAAGGCTGAGGATTTTCCAAAAATCCTAAGTCAGCGTCTAACACGCGTTGTCGGGTAGTCTATTCCCGTGAGAAAGATGAAGTCTACGTATTCAATATCGTAGCACTAAAAGAGTTAACTCTTTTAGCACAACGTTACATGCAGAACGGGTCTAAACAATCTGCATGCTATCCCGACTCAAACGGTAGTCGGTAAAGGCAAATCAAACCCGTTGATGGCTGAGAATTTGCCAAAAATTCTATAAATGTGAGTCATTGACATATCAGCTTCATTAGTTGGTCTCGTGACTTGAGCATCCAACGATTTTGGAATAAGATCCATATCTGCAAACGAAACAACTTTAATAGTTGGTCATGCAGTCTAAAATTTGGTATCGCCACGCTCTAATGTCTTAAGAGCTTAAACTGTGTAGACTCCAGCAAATGTACGAGTATAAACTGTGTTAGCGCCGATCAACGCGTTACAACGAAGATAATCAGTTCAAAGTCAACTCAATGACACGAGCCAAAACTAACTCACCAATTTTGATTCAAGATTTCGATAATGGTCAGACAATAAATGCAGCACCGAAAGAACTTCATCTATCAGATAAAACACTGAATAGACTGAAGGCTAAAGAAGTCAAGAATTAAAGCAGTTCACAGGTCCTTTGACACCGACTGAAGGTGGAGGCCTATCATATCCAAAGCATCCCAGACTCCTCTATAAAAGAACGAGTTTGAAATATATTGGAGGAGGTATCTGTAGCCGTCTAAAAATACCTATAGGTATCCACACACAGCTCGAGACAGAGAAAAGGTGATGAACGCCATTATCTAAGTCCAAGAGGATTATCCGACGCCGACCAGCGAATCAACAAACTATTGATGACCTGGCCCGCACACTCACCGACCACCACCAAGTGGCCCGCGTTCCCATCGGCCACCAAATCGGCAAACCAAGCGGTCCGCACGCCCATCGGCCACCAAATCGGTGAACTAAGTGGCCCGCGTGCTCACCGGCCACCACCAAGTGGCCCGCACGCTCAACGACCACCAAAATAGCGTACAGATCAATAAAACGACGAAATACGAGTAAGAACGGAACAAGTCAAAACCGAGAAAACCAATAAAAGTCGCTGGCGGCCGAGTCACATCAAAACGACTCAGCTGGACCAGTGGTTCAGCCCAAAACCAGATCACTGAAAGGTGACTCGGCAGCCGAGCCACCGGGTGACTGTTCGGCCAGATCTGATCTAAAATGTAATTATTTGGTTTTGACGAATTCTCGTGGGATTTGTTGGTTCCTGAACATCCCAACTGATCTGATACTATGGTTAATCAGTTCTTAACTGAAGATAAGGAAGAATCCCTCGTTCTTATCTAAATACCGGCTTCCGAGGCTTATAAATACGAGCTCGAATGCTCATTTCTCAGGGCTGGAGATCAAGAGGGCGAAACGCTGCCGAATTAGAGAGTGGAGCCATGAATTTATAGCAAGGGTTAGCAGATCTTGGTGATCTCCTGTGCATAAAGAGTGGAGTTCGAGAGATCTGAGACCCGTCCCCTATTCCTCTGAATTTAAGCTTGGTCTTAAATCTCGAGAAGAGCCGTGATCTCACTTGGTCGAGATCATCGCTGCAGCGATTACTTCCTTCATGAAGTAAGAGCTTTGATCACCAATCTGTCAACCGGATCTGATCCGTGGTGGTCCATGGATATTAACGTCCCTGGCACAGGCAAAGTTCTCACGCAAGCAGCGGGTAATAAACGTCTGTTGCGCTGTTTGACAAGAGTTATAATCTTTATTTTCATTGTATAAAAGAGATCTTATAAAAAGATTAACTTTTCTTTTCATTTGAGTTTATTGTAATGACCAAAGTTATAATAGATTCGATGACAATGAAAACATCAACTTTTGACCCAAACAGTCTCATCGAGATAGGTGATTTTCATATATTATATGTTAAATTTCGCATTCTGGATTGGGAGATATCGTCGTTTCTTTACGGCCAACCATCTTGAATATGATTTCTTTTCATATTAAATTTTTTATTTTCTTTGGCTTTTATAGGCTGCTCGGCTTGATTCTGGGCTTCAATAAAAGGTTACAAAATGAGAACGTTGGGGACTTTTGGGTGTTTATTCATTATTTCTTCACTAACCTGAAATTTAAGATAAAAACAATTATTAGTGGTATACATATTCATATAAAATAGATAATGAGGGTATAAAATTGTAATAAAATATGATTATTAAATACCCCCATGCTTAAACTTTTGCTAGTCCTCTAGCAAAGAAAGAAATTAAAAATCCTAACTCACTTTCACAGGAATCGCGGTTGTATTTAGCACATACAACAAACCTTTAAACCCCTAGGTTATCCTAGAGGACGAGTTATAGTCTCGTGAGGATTTGCAGTGAATATACCCATAAAATTTGGTCAACTTGCTAATTTTAAAAAGTCAATATATAACTAATTTTACTTGATCTATTTAGACATTCTAATTAAAGCTAGCTATTACTCAAGAAAACGTTTTTATATATATAACTCTAAAGTAAATCTCCTAGAAAATCTTTTCATTATAGAAATACAAAACCAAGTCAAACTTAGAAATTTAATTTAAAAGTTTTGAAAACAATATGCTAACTCTTTGTTTTAAATAATTTTCAAGTCTCTTAATCAAAAATTATTTTTCAGGACCATATATACAAATATAACTATATATATATATAAATATTGTTAGTATATATTTTTTTTCACTCTTTATTCTTTAGTGATTTTTTCTACTTTATCGGGCTTTCTAAATGACCATTTAACAAGTTTTATGCCAATGAATCCCAACCCAATTGGGTTTAGGTCATTAAGTATGGAAATACTCCTTGGGCTTAATTTATCGGTCAACTTAGGCTTTATAAGATAGAATCACCTTGAATTCAAGAGTTTTTTTTGTGCTTATTTTTCGCACTCTTCTTTTGCAAAGTTAGTTTTTTAATATATATATATATATATATATATATATATATATGATGAAAAATATGTAAATCAAGATAACTTGAAAAATTATTTTAAATTTAAGCTAAGCATGTAAAAATTTTATTATTTTAATTACAAGTCTAAGTTAAGGCTTAAGTGAAGTATACTACTTTGGAAATCATTTCTTAAGAAATTTATTTAGCGTTATCATAAAAGGTGAACTTGAGTATATCACTAACTAAGGATTAGAAAATTTAAAATTTATCAAATAGATCAGTTATTACTTAACTCTATTAATTTGGCAAGTGATAATATTTTAATGATTTTTTTAAAGGAAATAAGAGAAAGAAGAAGAAAGAAAAAAAGTATGATAAAAAATGCAACAAAAAGGTAAAATAAAGAGGAAAAATTTATTACTTCCCACCCCCATACCTAAGTTTTGCATTGTCCTCAATGCAAACTCTATGATGTACAAAGTAAAGCAGATAAGTAATAAAGCACTTATATTTTGCCGGTTGGCCTAAAAAAATCTGCAATTACCTTTGGTGTGAGAATGATAAAATCAAAATTTTATTCTCTTTTTTTATATTTTTATTTTTTTATTTTTTCTTCTTTTTTTCTTTTTTTTACTATAAAAGAAAAAGAAACTCTCAAATGAGAGAATAATAAATTCTTTTTATTATTATAAGACAAAACAAAACAAAGAATGTAGAATGAAGGGTTCGACATGAAAAGCTCAAATTCTACATTGAATCTCACCTTTTTGCTGAAGAATCTCCCTCGGATTTCAAATAAATTCACAATGATATGATCAATGATGTGTTTAAATTCCGAATATTCCAAGGTATTCAATGATTTTTGCATCAAGGTGAGGTTAGTGTTATGCATTTTGAATTTCTTATTGAACTTAGATTCTTGATTTGGGAAGGTTTGTCTTCTAACAACCATTACCTTTTTACAATTTCCTCAAACCCAAGATTTATGGTTAAGGTATAAAAATTTGATTGTTGTTTATTTTCCAAGAATCTAAGTTCATCAAGAAATAGTTCTTCAAATGTTGTGTTCAAGAAGCATGAATTTAACACAGTGTCCTTATCTAAGTTCATCAAGAAATAGTTCTTCAAATGTTGTGTTCAAGAAGCATGAATTTAACACAGTGTCCTTATTCTGCAAAACCTGATCTGCTTTTATCAAATGTTGTGTTCAAGAAGCATGAATTTAACACAGTGTCCTTATTCTGCAAAACCTGATCTGCTTTTACTAATAATTTTAGCTCCTCACCAAAAATTTCCTCAAAACTTAGATCTGATTCATCATCTTCTTCTTCTTCTTCTTCTGGACTTTCCTAAATGTAATTTATTTCTAGATGTTGATTATTCGGTTGGTTCCATGGATTGAAAATGTTAAGATCAGCAGTCAAATTCTCAAAGGACAGCTTCATTTGACTAGTTCTACAGTTGATGAGAGCATTGGAAGTGACTAAGAATGATCATCCTAAGATGATAGGTATCTGTCCTTTGGGATTAGAAACGGCTTGTGTTTCCAAGACTATAAAATTCATTAAAAAATAAAATCCTCAATCTTAATCAGAACATCCTCTATCTCACCCATGGGGACATTGACAAATCTATCAGCTAACTGTAAGGTGCATCGGGTTAGTTTCAGTTCACCTACACCTAGTTGCTGGTAGACTGAATAAGGAAGCAAATTAACACTGGCCCCCAAGTCTAAAAGCACCTTATCAATGTGAGTATTACCAATAACACATGAAATGATGGGAGAACCTGGATCTTTACATTTCAAAGGTTTAAGATCATATCACTGATATTAGCAGCCAAAAAGACTTTCTTCGGAATATTTATTCTTCTCTTCTTAGTGCATAATTCTTTTAAAAATTTAGCATAAAATGAGATTTGATCAAGTACATCTAAGAGAGGAATATTGATCTTAACATGTTTGAAAGTTTCTAGAATCTTCTCCTCCTGAGGGGAATGTTTCTTAGGCCTGAGTCTATCTGGGAAGGGACCAACTAGTCTAAACCTATCAAAAGTAGGCTCAGGTTCGGGTTCTTAGTCATCTGAGAGGGGTGATTGTTGAATAGAGTCATTAGAAGAAGAAGGAATTTATTCTGGATCAAGAGCTTGACTTGGAGGTGTTCTTGTAGGATCTGAAATAGATACACTAGAACACTAGAGGGGGCGTGAATAGTGTTCTTTTAAAAATTATGCAAAGTAGATTATAAATTGCAAAGAAAAATGGCAATATCAAAAATTCACAATCACAAACACAAAGTTTTATACTGGTTCCACCAATCCGGTGTACATCCAGTCCCCAAGCAAATCCCGCTTGAGAGTTTCCACTATGATTTTGAATAAACTTACATAATCAAAAACAAACCTGACTAATTTATAAGTCCCTACAAATTATAACACCAATTGACAAACACCTTGCCAATTTGCACACCAATCTCTAAACCAAGAGATTAACACCTCTCACAACTCGAGAGAACTTTTGAAGCAACAATTTCAATTCCTATAAGCCTTGATTTGTAGTGTGGTGTAGTAGTGGCTTATGAATGATTCTAACTTCTGTAAATTGCCTAAATAATAAGTATTTAAATGATGTTCAAAGGTAATTTTAGAAACTTTTCTTTTTCTCAAAATCTGAATATTTTTCACTTGAAAAAAATGCACAAATATCAAAGCTTATAGGTATGTAAGTCTCTGCATTTTTCTGAACAAATAAACTATTTATAGCCCTTGAAAAGATAAGTTTTTGAACTTTAAAAACATTTAAAAACGGCTATAAACAATCATATATACAAACTTTAAATTCTGGAAAAACTGTATCGGTAGTCGACTATAAGACTGATTAGTCGACTACACTGAGTTTAAACAGACTCTGTGTATTCAAAAAATTTCTCAGTAGTCGACTATAAAGTTCATTAGTCGACTATACTGTAATTTGACAGAAACTTAAAAAATAAAATTTGCCTTCAGTAGTCGACTATAATGTCAATTAGTCGACTATACTGTAAAATAACAGAAACTTATGTTTCTGTCATAAACTTGAGTAGTCGACTATTATCCATATTAGTCGACTATACTGTAAATTTACAGAAACATATATTTAAGACATAAATATGAGTAGTCGACTACTATTCTAATTAGTCGACTACTAAAAGTTAGAAAATGATATAAATTAAATGTTTTGACACTCCAATTTTTAACTATAACTCTAATGGTTAACATAGAGGATTTCTATAGTTAACCACCACACTAAGCCTATGTTAGTATGTTCTAATATTTATGTGTGTGTGTGTAAGTGATCAAGGCTTGTACAATAATTCTAAGTAAAGAAAATGTAAAATACATTATCTTATATGTTCTTCATCTTCTTCACTTCATAATTAATACCTTGAATCTCAACTTGCACTTGTTCATATTTTGATATTGAAAGCTGCATATAAGAGTTAGTGCATTTATATAATACACATTGTATAAATTGTTATCATCAAAATACTATCATGGAGATATGATATTCAACAGTTCTCACTTAATTATCGACATGTTTCCCTAACCGTAGTGAATGGATTGCATTCACTTGAGTTTCATAGGATGAACTAGATCCTGTGTCCTTCTGATTGACCACGGGTTGACTTGGAAATTTTCCTTTCTCTATTTCACTCATGGCACTAGCTAGTTGACTAAGTTAGTTTCTAATCTAGCTATGGCTTGAGTGTTGGAGTTGAGTATTTATCCAGTTGATTGCATGAAGGAGTTCAAAGGGTTGGATGTTTGAGTCAACATATTCGTGGTTTGTGTAAAGGTCTTAATTATAGTTTTCAAACCCTTTTCCAGGACATTGAGACGTTTATCATGGTCTAAGTTGGGAGGAGTGTGAGTTACAACTTGATGATGAGGAGATTGATTTTGATATGACAGATTGGATTGTTGAAAGTTTGGTTGAGAATTGAAAGGAACTATGTTTCCCCTGGGAAATTGTTGGTTTGAAGTGGGAAATGAAATTTTGATTTCCGAAGAGATTTCCTTGATTCTATAAAAAATTAATGTGATTTCTCCAACCTGGGTTATAGGTTGGAGAAAATGGATCATTCGCAGGATGCTCGAATGCAGCGTTAACCTGTCCTAGTGGTTGATTGTTTCTCAATAGAGGACATTCTTCTGAAACATGGGATGGTGAAAGACAGTTGTGATAACCTGAGGCAGAAACTTGATTCATTTGAGCTGGGGCTCTTTCTTTGATTTCTAGGGCTTCTAACCTACGCATGATTGTAGCCATCTTAGCTTCAGATGCTATCTTTGATTCTAAGGAAAGACCATTGTACTTGGGTTTGGTAACTGATGCAACTCTGTCATCACAGTGTTCCCACTACATGGTTTTCTCAGATAGACTCTCTAAAAATTCTCAAGCTTTGTCGACATTTTTCTTCATGAAATCCCTTGACACATTGACACTAAGGAAGTTTTTGAAGAATAATCCAATCCTTCATAGATGATTTGGCATAAGCGTCATTTCTCGCGACCATGGCGAGGACATTGGATAAGAAGATCCTTGAATCGGTCAAATTACTTCCAGAAATGTTCTCCCGAGACATTTTAAAATTTTGAATGTTGTTTCTAAGCTTAATCGTTTTATGAATTGGGAAAAATTTCTTAAGAAACATGGTGACAAATTCATCCCAAATTGAGATGGAATTTGCAGGTAAGCTATACAGCCATTTTTTTGCCTTGTCCTTGAGGGCAAATGGAATGAATCTGAGTTTGATCGTATCTTCAAATAATTCTCTAATTTTGATCATAAGACATACCTCCTCAAATTCTGAGATAAAAATATAGGCGTCTTCTGTTTTATTTTCGAGAATTTTTGAAAGCATGTTTATGTAGTGTGGTCGAAGCTCAAAATTTGTTCTATTTGCTTCAGGGAGCTTAATGCAAGAAGGGATTACATTCCTAGTGGGGTAACACATGTCTTGAAGAACCGGTGGATTATTGTAGGCTATTTCTTGAATTTGTTCAAAACGAATTAAACGATTTGTGTTGTCCCTAATCCACGTTCGCATACACTAAAACAATTATTTTTATAATTTTTTAAGAAAAATAAAAGTTAATTTTTTAAAGATTATGAGAAGAAAAGGAGAAAAAGGAAAAATAAAAACAAATAAAAAACATTCACTTTTCAAAGCCTAACTCAGCTAGACCAGCTCCTAACCAAAAACTCCTTAAGTGAAAAAATCAAAGTTTTACTCGGTCAGTTAGCTAGGTAAGGATAGTACTAGAGGGAGATCAAAAATCAATTAAGTACCTCGTTCTTTACGGAGCGCTTTATGCAACCCCTAAACCTTGTCTTAGACACCAACTAATCCAAAAAACTTAAACCGGATCCCTTAGGGATTCATTGTTCCTTAATGAGCTCAAGTCCTTAGGGGCCAACATCTAATGAATTTTAAGAGGCTTGGGTTTGTGTAGTGAGAAATTAATGATTTGTGGCTTAAGGAAAGGGTGATGAAATCCCTCACCTTATCTTGATTAGGGGGTTTTGCCCTTAAGAATATTTTTAAGTATGTGCCAATCAAGATGCTCAAATCCCTTGGTGAATTCCTACTATTATATGCAATGCAACCCTAGGAATTGAAAGTGACTAAAAAGATGGTAAAAAAAATCTTTTTTTATGGTCAACAATCAAATAAAAGTGAGAAGGGAGATATTGTTTGAATTATTATCTTGTTAGTAATTATTCAAGTGGAGGGTGAATTTTATTATGGTCGACGAAAATAAATTTTTTTAAGTCCTACTTATCTCTAATTGTGAAGACTAACTAGAGGGTGGAGTTGAAAATACTAGATAAAAAACTTACCTCAAGCAAATCTTCAAATCCTGGATCTCCAATTCTTGATCTTCAAGCTCCAAGTGGTTCCTTCATAAGAAAACACACTGTTTTCGTCGAAAGTTACCTTAGTCATTGATTTCATTAAACTTTAAGCGTTACAAATGAATTCAAATAACAAAAGAATAAAAGATTATAACTTTTTTGAAAATAAACACAAGATCCGTTCGTCGTCTCTTGCTTGCATGGGTCTTTAGCCTATGACGGGGATGTCGATATCCGTGAACTACCTGGCAATCAGATCAGGTCCAGAGCTTTGTCAATCCGCGAGGAGATCTAGAAACAGAAGCGCTTATCTCGACAAGAGCGAGATAATTGCTCTTCTTAGAATTACCACAACGGGATAATACTAAGGATTGGATGCGGGTGATGTAGATCTGACGACTTTCAATCTCTTGTGTTGAAGAACTCGATCACTCTTCAGTTCGGCAGGGCTTCGCCAATTCTCCAAAATTTCAGATCTCCAAAAAATGAGGGTCTGAGGCTTGTATTTATAGGCTTGAGGGGTTCCGGGCGGTTAAAACCACACAAAGGCCCAATTCTGCGTTGGAGGCCTTGGCCGAGACACCCAAGGGTGTCTCATCTTTGGCCGAGACACCCAAGGGTGTCTCGCCCTTAGCCGAGACGCCTTAGGGCGTCTCGTTGGT
Organism: Asparagus officinalis; assembly: GCF_001876935.1. NCBI lineage: Eukaryota > Viridiplantae > Streptophyta > Magnoliopsida > Asparagales > Asparagaceae > Asparagus > Asparagus officinalis. The sequence continues at coordinate 17,850,475 of NC_033799.1, read as the reverse complement.
CCGAGACACTCCGTTATGGTTTATTTGCTCGTTTCCGTTGTAAATTCTTCATCCGAATTCGGATTTGAGTGATTCCAAGTGCATTGGAAATTCGACGGGGAGTTCTATAAGCTCCAATGATTAGATCATCTATGGAATAAATGAGACACGAAGGGCATTCCGTCTTTTATAAGTGACACAGGGCTCCCGATCAGTTCGTATCCTTATTATTCTGAAACTCCGTTGCTTCACATAGTTCGCCGATTCACTTTAAGCGTTCGTCGACGTCAATTAAGCTTTAGTTACTTGGATAGTGACGTTCAATGTCTTCTCTTAGCTTTGAGCTGTTCATGGAGACCTATAGGCAATTTTCGATGCCTACAGATACCCCCTCCAAAGCGTTCCAGACTCGTTTCTTTTATAGAAGAGGCTGGAATACTTTGGATATGATTGGTCTAGCCTTCGATTGGTGTAAAGGACCTGTAGTTAGCTTCAACTCTTGGCTCCTTCGATTTTCGGTCTATTCGATGCTTTGACGAATAGCTGAAGTCCTTCCGGCGCTGCGTTTATCGCCTGGCCGTCGTCGGAGTCTCGAGTCTACCACCAGTGAGTTGAGTTTGGCTCGTGTCATTGAGTTGACTTTGAACTGACTATCTCCGTCATAATATATTGATTCGCGTTGACTTTTTGATCGCAACGCGTTGACCGGTGTTGACCTAGGGTTACGCGTTGACCGGTATTGACCCTAGGGTTTCGAACGTCGTACGTTGACACAGTTTATACTCGTACGTTTACTGGAGTATACACAGTTTAAGCTCTTAAGGTATTGGAGCACGGCGGTCCCAAGTGTCGGGGTTGTAGGACCAACTGTTAAAGCTGATTCATCTGCATTTGTGGATCTTATCTTAATGTTGTTGGATAATTGAGTCACGAGACTAACTAACAGAGCTGATGCATCAATGACTCGCACTTATAGAATTTTTGGCAAATGCTCAACCATCAATGGGTTTGATGAGCCTTTACCGACTACCGTTTGAGTCGGGCTAGCATGCAGATTGTTTAGATCCGTTCTGCACATAACGTTGTGCTAAAAGAGTTAACTCTTTTAGTGCTACGACATTGAATACGTAGACTTCGTCTTTCTCACGGGAATAGACTACCCGGCAACGCGTGTTAGGCGCTGACTTATCCTTACTTAGGATTCAGGATAAAAATCCCCAGACTCGGATTCTGGTGTCTTCTTCAATCGGTAAAAGACTAAACCGGCAACGCGTGTTAGGCGTTGACTTATCCCTGCTTAGGCTTCGAGATAAAATTCCCCATGCGTGTGAGGCACGGATTATGGTGTTATTAATAACAATCTGCCATAATGTTGAATATATGGTCTTTTGTCCTTTTTACGGTCAAAGACTAACCGGCAATGCGTGTTAGACATGGACTTTGGGATTTTTGGCAAACCCCCAGCCATCAACGGGTTTGACGTGCCTTTACCGATTACCGTTTGAATCGGGCTAGCATGTGAATTATTAAAACCCGTTTCACATGTAACGTTGTGCTAAGAGAATTGCTTCTCTTAGACTTAATGCTATGATTTTGAATACATAGACTTCGCCATTTCTTACAGGAATATGGCATCCGGCAACGCGTATTAGGCGTTGACTCATCCCTACTTAGGATTCTGGATGAAAGTCCCCAGAACTGTACTCTGGTGTCTTTTTCCATCGGTGAAAGACTAAACCGGCAACGCGTGTTAGGCGTTGACTTATCCCTACTTAGAATTCGGGATAAAATTCCCCGTACCTATGAGGCACAGATTTTGGGAGTTGAAAAAGGTGGTGTCTTCTCTTGGGGCAAAGACGAACCCGAAATGGGAGAGGAAGAATTTTAATATTCTATCTCCCGACACTTATCTCCCGACACTGAGGAAGAAGAATTTTATATTCTATCTTCAGCTGGAAAGGAAACTCGAGGTGGGATCTCCACCCCCAGAATCCGGAAAGGTGAAACTAAGAGTAGGATCTCCACTCCGAGAATCGAAAAGATTCAGATAACCCTAACTATCGGAAGGTTTGATTATCGAACTAAAGATGAATTTCTCGTTTATCGAGAGTGAATCGTGGTTTTGGTCCTAACTGTAGGAAGGTTTGACCAAGTGGGAGGTTTGAGGTGACCCTAACTGTAGGAAGGTTTGATCACTCGATTTGCTCGTTCATTGAGGGAATCAAGAGGGGGTTTTGGTTTTGGTCCTAACTGTAGGAAGGTTTGACCGAATGGGAGGTTTAAGACGATCCTAACTGTAGGAAGGTTTGATCGCTCAATTTATGGGCCTCTCGTTCATTAAAGGAATCGAGAGGGGATTTTGGTTGCGACCCTAACTTTTATAGGTTTGACCTGAAAGCAAAGGAAGTGGAATACAAGTAGCAGTAGAAATACTGGTTTGTACTGGCCACTCGATGAAGGGTTTTGACGTTAAGTAATCAGGACTTAACACGTCAAGCTTTGGAAATTGCCATGAATTGGCGGACAGAAAATTTAGTGGACCCACCGTCAATTGACTTGATCAGTGGGGGATTTTTTGTGAGGAAAGATTAATCTGTCAAAAGGATCGAATCTCGTCTCAACAAGATAACTCATGAGAATTAGTGAATTTGATAACAATAATGGAAAACATTCCGACATTTAGAGTTTAAATGTGGATGTTTTAATTATCACTTTTGTAGTGATTGGGTTATCCCTAAGAATATCACCCGTGGTATTATTTCGAGAACTTCCTGATACATGAATAATCCACCCCCAGCTTCCCTTGTAGAACTGGGTCCAACATTGTACTCAGTTGGGTGTCCGGGTTATCCTTAAGAATATCAGGCATAGTATTCTCCATGAACTTCCCGTGAAAGAAAGGAAACAGTTTAGACTCATATACCTGTTAGAGTATGTAAGGAAGCAGTTTAACCTCATGCACTTGTTGGAGGATTGAGAAGCAGTTTATACTCGTATACTCTTTATAGAGTGTTGTTTCGACTTAATTGAGCGATATAACGCCGGCTTCAACCAAGGTTTGGATGCTATTCTTAAGAGCAAAGCACTCCTTGGTGGGATGAACGACCCTCCTGTGGTATGCACAGTACTTTGGGTCCGTAGTGTTGTCAGCTTCCTCCTGATTTGTGATAGGTGGTAACTTGATCTTGTTGTCCTTGAAGGAATACTTTTTCTTGAGTCTCGGGTCCGAAGTCTTTTGCTGCCTTCGGGATTGCTGTTGTGACGTTCGATTAGCACCAACAGCAGCTGCAGGTGCCTTGCCCTTACCACGAGAGGCGAAGTTCGAGTTTGGAAGATTCGCCATCGGTTGGCTCCTCTCGGCTTTCTTCCTTCGGAGGAAGCGTTCGGCTTGTTCCCCACGCACCTTCAAGTCTTTCCAAGTGTTAGACGGTGATGTTCCCATTGCCTCCAATACGTCCAATGTGAGGTTGTTATGGCAAGTCTGGAGAATGAACTCCTCAGTGATCGGGTCCCGACAGTTCATCGCCTTGTTCCGGAACCTTTTGACGAAGGTGTCGACCAATTCCCCGTCTTTTTGTTTCTCATCGAGCAACGTTCCGATGGATATCTCGGTGTCGTCGTCGAAGAAATTAGCGAGGAACTTAGTTTCCATGTCGTCCCAGCTATTCACGCTTCCTGGCTTGAGGCGGCGATACCAATCGAAGGCGGCTCCACGAAGAGTGCTAACAAAGGACCGTACCATCAGAGGCTCATTACCGGAGATGACTCCTAGGTGCGATTTGAAGTAAATCAAATACTGAGTGGGTGAACCCTTCCCATCAAATGGCGTGAAGTTGATTAGACTGAACTTTGCCGGATAAGGGATTGATTCTCATTCTCTTGGGTAGGGACAAGGAATACACGTCTTCTTCATCTCTTGAGCGGAAATCAACGTATTGATTTTGCTCTCGAGGTTTTTAATCTTCAAGCTTTCACCTGAGTCTTCGTTAGCATTCTCGTTACCACCCCCTGCATTGACGGGAGGATTATTAGCATTGTGAGTTTCATTCGCACCTGTGTCCTCATCTTCCAAATCAACCTGGTTACGACGACTTGGTTCGCCTTGCTGGTTTGTCAGCGCTCGGATTTGTTGGTCATGCATTTCTCTCATATTCTGCATGGTCATCTGCATTTCGAGCCTGAAGCTCTCTTGTTGCTTAGCCATGGCTTCTTCGAGCATCTTGGGTACTTGTTCGGCGCTGATCATAAGTGACTCGTAGGGTTGTCCTGCACTAGATGCCGTGTCGTCGGACGCTATAGCCGAGCAGGAATCTGAACCATCATCTGACACCTCCTTTTCAAAGGAAGTCCCTTTTGCATCCTTTGGTAATTCCTTCGCCTATTGGTCCCTGATCACAATCAAGTCATACGCTGGGATATTTCGGCAAACTGATCTGGGCTAAAGCGTTGTCGATTTGCCTCTGCCGGTCATATTAGCAGACACTTCTAGGAATTCGTCCTCTTGGCGGACAGACTTCTTCCTACGGAAACGCCTTGGCTTGGTCTCGGACGTTCTGGTGAAAATTCTCTCGAACACTGAAACTCTCCTTGGGGCTTTAGAACAGCAGCATTCTGACAATACCGCCTTGATTATGTTGGCACACGGACAGTGAGACTCCGTGTCTTGAGCGTCTCTCTTTCGAGACTTACCCGCACTCCCGGCTCTATAGTACAACTCGTCAGTTTGATAACTGGAGCAACCCATAGAGTGCTGGCATGACTTCCCAGGTATAACACTATCATTGTCAGACGAATGTGCTTCCCTCTGGGGATACGACGCTTTATTAGCGTTCTCGAGAGTCGCACGCTCAAGTTTACGCTTCTGCGAGCGTGAAAACCTAATGGGCCCCTAAACTTCGACCCGCAATCCAATGCGGTCGGTAGCAATGGCTTTCCCTCTGATATCTTTCTTGGGGGGATTGGTACGACCCCCAGTCTGGACTATTGTTTGGGGACCCTTCAATGGCCCCAATCGCTCTTTTACGGGCATTTTACCTCGATTTTCCGGTAAAGGACCGAGGCGATCTTTTAAAGGAACTCTGGATCTTGTGGGACCCACGTTCTTACCTGGCTCCGTCGGAGGTACAGGAACAGGGGAAACGAGATCTGGATTTGAAGAAGGCTGGATGGTAACTCCGTTCATTTTCATCTTAGGTGCTGGTCTTGCCTTTGGCACCCACACCTGCTTGTGTCCAGGCGGCTTCTTGACCGTCTCTTCTTTCTGCATCTCTTCCGCTTTCTGCAGAATAACTCGGGCATACACGAGCAATACGCGGCGTTTCTTGATTCGCTCTTCGAGAGTGGAGCGAGTCTTCTTGACGCGAATTCATTCGTTTGTCTCAGTCTTAGAGGAGAAGTTGGTGATTCGCCGTTGTTGTTCTTGGCGCTGTCTGGACTTTAGATCCTCATTGTACCGGATCCCGTCCATCGACTTTGCGGCCTTAGCCAATTGTCGTGCAAATCGTTGACGACGTCTTTGGAACGCCCTCTTCGACAAAGTTGGAGCACCTTCAGCGGTCACCTTCACGGCGGAGGGGAGATCTGGATCTACTCACCTTCACGGCGGAGGGGAGATCTGGATCTACAGCTTCGACCATGTTAGACGTCGTAGGAGCGTCGCAGGGAGTAAGTGCAGTTATGGCGAGGGTATCTCGGATCTTCGAGCCGGAGGTCTCGTGAACATTTCTGGAAGAGGATGCCTTCCTGCGCCTGCTTGGAGAGGCAAATCTGGAGGAGGAGGAAGAGAGGTACTCTTTGAACTTCTATTGATCGAATTCATATTCGATCTCTTCATTCACTCGGATCTTGAATGCCGGTAGCGTCACGACAGCCTCGGCAGCGAGGCTGTTGGCTCCCACTGTGGTCGCCAGTTTGTTTTTGTCGAAAGTTACCTTAGTCATTGATTTCATTAAACTTTAAGCATTACAAATGAATTCAAACAACAAAAGAATAAAAGATTACAACTTTCTTGAAAATAAACACAAGATCCGTTCGTCGTCTCTTGCTTGCGTGGGTCTTTAGCCTGTGACGGGGATGTCGATATCCGTCAGAGCTTCGTCGATCCGTGAGGAGATCTAGAAACAGAAGCGCTTATCTCGACAAAAGCGAGATAATTGCTCTTCTTAGAATTACCACAACGGGATAATATTAAGGATTGGATGCGGGTGATGTAGATCTGACGACTTTCAATCTCTTATGTTGAAGAACTCGATCACTCTTGAGTTTGGCAGGGCTTCGCCAATTCTCCAAAATTCCAGATCTCCAAAAAATGAGGGTCTGAGGCTTGTATTTATAGGCTTGAGGGGTTTTGGGCGGTTAAAACCACACAAAGGCCCAATTCTGCGTTGGAGACACCCCAGGGTGTCTCCACCTTGGCCGAGACACTCCGTTATGGTGTATTTGCCAAGGGTGTCTCGGCCTTAGCCGAGACACCTTAGGGCGTCTCGTTGGTCCGAGACACTCCGTTATGGTTTATTTGCCCGTTTCCGTTGTAAATTCTTCATCCGAACTCGGATTTGAGTGATTCCAAGTGCGTTGGAAAGCCTAAGGGGAGTTCTATAAGCTCTAATGATTAGATCATCTGTGGAATAAATAAGACACGAAGGGCATTCCGTCTTTTGTAAGTGACACGGGGCTCCCGATCAGTTCGTATCCTTATTATTCTGAAACTCCGTTGCTTCACATAGTTCGCCGATTCACTTCAAGCGTTCGTCGACGTCAATCAAGCTTCAGTTACTTGGATAGTGACGTTCAATGTCTTCTCTTAGCTTTGAGCTGTTCGTGGAGACCTATAGGCAATTTTCGATGCCTACACACACAAGTTAAAGAACCAAAATAATTAAAATCCTACTAAAACACCCTCCCCGGCAATGACGTCAAAAACTTGACGGGGCATAAATGATGTCCAAAAGTTACAAGTGTACAACCAATCAAGTTATAGTATAAAAAGTTATCGATCCCAGAGGAAGGTGACTGTAAGAAATAATTAGAATCGGCTCTTATGTGTGTGTGTGTGTGTGACAATTATGAATGATGAATGTAATTATGGAGAGATAGAGAGAGTGATTGTGTGTGAATAAGCACAAAATGAGATTGAGAATGGATAGATAAAGAGTGGATGTAATAAAAAGAATCAATGTAATCAAAAAGGAAAGAAAGAAAGATGAAGGAAATAAACTCAAGACCAATAAAAGAAAAATCAAGAATTAAAGGAAAAAATAAGAAAGTAAAAGATGGAGGATTCAATTAAGATACGAGGAATCTAGAATTGAATCCACTAGTTAATCTCACTTATAAAATGTTAACCATTCTCTTTTTATCATATTCTACTTTAGATTTATTAAGTATAGATTATCAAACCACTCAAAGAAAGTATAACCTATCAAATTATCATCCAAATTTTAGATTTATTAAGTATAGATTATCAAACCACTCAAAGAAAGTATAACCTATCAAATTATCATCCAAATAAAATTATTACTCATGAAAAGAATAATAACTAAATAGTAATTCTAGAGTTCATTCTACCAATTAGTTCTTTAGTTAAATATCCTAAACATGAACATTTTAAGCATAAGAGAATGATTAACAAATTATAAAAGAAATAAAACTAGCTTCATGCAATTTCTAGAATCTTACGAGTATTAATTCCACATCAAAAGAAAATACAATTCCCTAGAGGGTTCTAGCCTCAAGGCGAATCAAATAAAATAAAAATTAAACAAAATAAAAACTAATCTCAAAAGGGTTCTAGCCTCAAGGTGAATAGTGCAAAAAATTAAAAATCTAAACTACAAAATAAATTATAAGAACTAAACTATAAAATAAATTACAAGAATTAAATGCGAGAAAATAAAAGTAAATCTACTCTATAAGCATGAAAATAAATATAAGGCAATAGGGTTATAGACTCTTGGCTATTTAACAAGAAAATAAAACCAAAAGATAAAAATATTAACAAAGAGGACATTTACATCCCGAGAGGGTTCTAGCCTCAAGGCGAAAGCAAACCTCCATCTTGATCTTTATCTTCATCTCCATCTTCATCTTCATCATCAAATAAAGAGAAGGAAAAAAATATGAAGATGTGAAAAAATTCTTTTATTAATTGCAACAAAAAATTATAATTTTGGAAGGTCTTCTCAATTAAGAGTAACTATCCTTTCCAAATAGAGTTACAAAATTTTTCACACCCTCAACCCCTCACTCTCTACCCCTATTTATAGCCTACAACAATGAATGAGAGCCCTTGCATTAGACTTTAGCCCCAAACCACTCAAAATCAGCCATTGATCTCGTTACAGGAAAACTGCATCGATGCAGACATCGATGCTAGTATCGATGCTAGCATCGATGCCCACATCGATGCTCGTTATATCCAAATTCTGACTTCGCAGATGGCTTTGTCTCGTCGAGATATTTGATTTTCATATATTATATGTTAAATTTCGCCTTTCGGATTAGGAGATATCGCTGTTTCTTTGCGGCCAATCATCTTGAATATGATTTCTTTTCATATTGGATTTTTTTATTTTCTTCAACTTCTAAAGGATACTCGACTTGATTCTGGGCTTCAATAAAAGGTTACAAAATGAGAACGTTGGGGACTTTTGAGCTTTTATTCATTATTTCTTCATTAACCTGAAATTTAAGATAAAAATAATTATTAGTGGTATACATATTCATGTAAAATAGATAATGATGATATAAAATTATAATAAAATGTGATTATTATTTTATCTTTAGAAAACCCTCTTAAATTTGAGGGTGCTGTAGACAACCCCCCTCTAACTTTCAAAATATGACTAAACCCCCGTTAACTATGGGGTGTATCACAAAAACCCCTTTATCTTTCTATTTTTTAAATAACCCCCTAATATTATTAATTTAAAATATGCAATACCTAAAATACCCTTGGTTGAAAAAAATTATGTGAGTTTAAAAACCCAATCCAATCAAAATATTAGACTTCGGTTCGATGGGTTTTGATGAGGAAACTAATCTTCGAAAGAAATTTAAAATTTTTAATTGTTTCAAGTATTACAAGCATGGATAAACATAAAATAAAATAAGTTTTGCATTTCAAAATAAAAAGAAAAAATAGATTTGCACGTAAACCTAGCAATGAAGATGGAGGAATAAGAAGAGGGGGGGAATAAAAAAAATTTAACAAAAAAAGTTAAAAAGAAACAATATGGTAAAAAAAAAATTAACGTCTTTGGGATAGTATAGTCATTTTAAATCATTTGTTCCTTTAGATTTAAATTATATTAGTTTAGGTGGTTAAGTGAAAAAAGTTAAGGCGAGAAATAATATTTTGAAAGTTGAGATGATTATCTACAACCACTCCATAATTGAGAGGGTTTTTTTAGAGTTAAAATAGCCGAGGGAGGTTTTTTGAGACGACCCCTATAGTTGAGAAGACTTTTCTAAAATTAACCCTTTAATTATTAGGATATTAAATGCACTAAATATGAGCATTCACATATCTGATTCATTTGCCTATGAAAGGTTTGTTAAAACTTGATCACTTGTAACTTGTGTTATTACACACATGATATTATGTTTTAAGACTCATAGTTATTTTTCTAGTTTAGCTTTTATGCTAAGTTTGAGATCCAAGGCTCCAAAACCAAGTTTCTTCCAGTTGTTGATTTTCTCTCTGTCAAGTCGACTTGTGCACACTGATAAGTCGACTTATAGCGGGTTTTTTGCATACGCAGGTTTCCTATTTGCAGTCTGATTGGGGTTTTGTTTTGATATAAATAGGGAAACGATTTGTGAGGGTTTTTTATCAGAGATTGAGGAATCTTTTGAGCATTGTGAGAGGGAGATATTGTGAGCAAGGTGAGATCTTTGGTTGAGGGTTAGTTTGAGAGAATTTGTGTGATTGTAACCCTTTGTACTCTCCTTGATTTAGTGAAATCTCCCCATCCTCTCCCCGTGGACGTAGGCAAATTGCCGAACCACGTATATCTCTGTGTTTGGATTGATTTGGCTTTATTGGTTGGATTTGTGCAAGAGTTTGTCTTTCTTCTACTCGTGATCACAGGTTCGTTGTGAGTTCGTGCAAGGCTTCCGCAAAGGCGCGCGACAAGTGGTATCAGAGCTCAGATTCAGATCTAGGGTTTTGGATTAGGTGGAGGAAGATTCAGTTTGAAGCTTGGTTCTTGGAGTTCTAGGCTTTGGTGGAGTTAGGGTTTGAAGTTGCCGTTGAAGATCTCGCTTTCCTCGTGTGGTTAGGAGTTCTATTTGGAATCCAATCTAGGGTTCAGTTGGGTAATTTCTTATTCTTTCAAAGTTTGGATCTTTCTCTACAATTTGGAAGTTGTGATTATGGGTGAAGTAATTGGTGAAAGCAGCAAGATGACAGGCACAGTTCAAGTGGGTTTTCAGAACACTAAGATTAGTGTTGTGAAATATGACGGCAAGATCAATTTTGGTTTGTGGATGAGCGACGTACAGGATGCGCTCAATGCTCAAAATCTGGAGGAGACCATCATGGTCGATGTGAGGCCACCTAAATATGAAGAGGCGATATGGGAAAAGATGAATCGAAATGCTTGCGGGGTGATCAGGTCCTGTTTGGAACAGGAGCTGAAATACGATGTGATTGGGGTGACGTCTGCGATGAAGATGTGGGAAATTCTCAACAATAAGTACCTTACGAAGAGTGTTGAGAACCGGTTGCACTTGCTGCGAAGGTTATTCAGATTCCAGATGTCCAGAGGTACCTCGCTTGCGGCTCATGTGAACAACTACACTAAGTTGTTGTCGGACTTGGCGAACGTGGATGAGAAGATCACAGATGAGTACAAGGCTATTATTCTTTTGGGCTCCTTACCGGATGAGGAGTATGATACCTTCGTGCTTACGTTGCTGAACGGGAGATCTTCTATCACTTATAGTGAAGTGACTAACGCATTGACGAACTATGATTTGAGGAGGAAGGATAAGGAGACTTCCCGCGCTAGTACTTCAGGAGAGGCCTTGTCGGCGAGAGGTAGAAGCTCATATCAGAAAGGTGGAAACAGAGGGAGGTCAAAGTCAAGAGGTCGTCACCAGCTTGGAAAGAATCAATGTGCATTCTGCAAGGAGCAGGGACATTGGAAAAGAGATTGCCCGAAAGTCAAAGAAAAGGAGAATAGCAAGAATAAGGGCCCGAAGGCCAATGAGGTGAATGTTGCGAAAGGCGATGATTCCGATGATTCGAGCTTTTCTCTTTTGATTACTCCGGAGGTGAACCATTTGGATGCATCGGAGTGGATGCTTGATTCTGGCGCTACTTATCATGTGACTCCTAGGCGAGATTGGTTCTCATCATTTGAGAGACTCGACGGGGGTGTTGTTGTCATGGGAAATGATCAATCCTGTGGCGTTCGTGGGATAGGTACTGTGAGAATTCGGATGCACGATGGAGTAGTCCGTGAGCTGAAGGAGGTGAGATTCGTTCCTCAACTTAAGAAGAATCTTATCTCAGTGGGGGCTTTGGAGGCGAAGGGATTCAGGGTGACCTTTGAGGATGCTGTAGCAAAGGTTACTAAGGGATCTTTGGTGGTGATGAAGGGAGTCCGAAATCATAATTTATACTATCTGAAGGGGAGCACCGAGATTGGCCAGGTTGCTTCAGCGATTTCAGAGGGGGACATGAGCAGCCTTTGGCATTACAGGCTAGGGCATACAGGTGAAAAGTCACTGCAGGCATTGTGCAAGCAGGGGCTTTTGAAGGGAGCCAAGAGTGGTAAAGTGGAATTCTGTGAGCACTGTGTACTTGGCAAGAAGACAAAGGTGAAGTTCGGGACGGCCATTCATAGGACGAGGGGCATCTTGGACTACGTGCACACAGATGTTTGGGGTCCCACTAAGACGGCATCACTTGGTGGTCGACATTGGTTCGTCACGTTCGTTGATGACTATTCTAGGCGATGTTGGGTGTACACCATGAAGCATAAGAGTGAAGTCCTAGATTTGTTTGTGGAGTGGAAGAAGAGATTGGAACTGCAGACTGGGAGAAAGATCAAGACGTTGCGATCCGACAACGGCGGCGAGTATACCTCAGACCCCTTTCTGCAGCTATGTCGAGATGAGGGCATAGAGAGGCACTTCACAGTTAGTCATACACCACAGTAGAATGGGGTGGCGGAGAGATTGAATTGGTCTTTGCTGGAGAAGATTCGATGTTTATTGGAGCATAGTGGTTTGGAGAAGATCTTTTGGGCTGAGGTACTTTCTTATGCGAGCCACCTCATTAACAGGCTGCCTTCATCTGTGATTGAGGGGAAGACCCCTATGGAGATGTGGTCGGGAGAGACAGCACATGACTATGACCAGCTTAAGGTATTTGGTTGCCCTGCATATTATCATGTTAGAACTGATAAGTTGGAACCTCGAGCTAGGAAGGCCATATTTGTAGGATTCAAGCGTGGTGTCAAGGGATACAAGCTTTGGGATCCAGTTGATAAGAAGATTGTGCTGAGTAGGGACGTCACATTCGATGAGGCTTCTATCTTGAAGCTTCCCAGCTCTCATCAGGTGGAGAGCAACCCGACAGAGGAGATTTCGCAGGTGGTGGAGATTGATGCAGCTCCACAGAGTCCAGATAGTGCAGTATCCATGAGAGTGCCGACTGAGGTGACGCCAGGCGAGCACGACGGTGATGCGGAGGATACGGGTACTCATGAGCAGGATCAGGGACCGACGGCTCAGGTTCAGGATTCTATTGCGGCACGGAGACAGAGGAGAGACATACGGGTGCCAGCACGGTATGCCGACACAGTTGCATATGCACTTCCGGTGGAGAGTATCGATGAGATGGTGCCTACTACATTCAGAGAGGCCGAGCAGAGTTCGGAGGCTGATTCGTGGCAGGTGGCTATGCAGGAGGAGATGGAGTCTCTTCACAAGAACGATACATGGAAGCTTGTAGAGCTTCCAAAGGGGCGGAAGGCGATTGGGTGCAAGTGGGTGTACACGAAGAAGGAGGGCATTGAGGGCACTCCAGTGAGGTTCAAGGCTAGGTTGGTTGCGAAGGGCTATGCACAGGAGGAAGGTATTGATTACAATGAGGTTTTCTCTCCGGTGGTGAAGCATTCGTCGATTCGGATTTTGCTAGCTTTGGTGGCACAGTATGGATTGGAGTTAGATCAGTTGGATGTGAAGACAGCATTTCTTCATGGTGATCTTGATGAAGAAATATATATGACTCAGCCATTGGGATTCCGAGCTGCAGGGAAAGATAAGTTGGTTTGCAGGCTAAAGAAATCGCTATACGGTTTGAAGCAGTCTCCTCGACAGTGGTATAGGCGATTTGATGGTTTTATGCTTGGTCATTCGTACACTCGGAGCCAGTTTGATCCTTGCGTGTATTTTCGCAAGTTGAGAGGAGGTGCGTACATTTATTTGTTGCTTTATGTCGATGACATGTTGGTTGCTTCTAGTTCCAGGTCAGCTATAGATGAGTTGAAAGTTCAGCTTTCGAATGAGTTTGAGATGAAGGACTTGGGCGAGGCGAAGCGCATTTTAGGGATGGAGATCGGCAGAGATAAGAAGAAGGGCAGGATTTGTTTGACACAGGTGGCTTATTTGAAGAAGGTTCTACAGCGATTCCATGTTAGCATGGATACGAAGCCAGTTTGTGTACCGTTGGGAGCCCATTTGAAGCTTTCAGCTGGCCTTTCACCGAAGTCAGTTGAAGACCGTGAGTTGATGACGAAGACTCCATATGCGAGCGCAGTTGGGAGCTTGATGTACGCGATGGTATGTACGAGGCCGGATTTGTCACAGGCAGTGAGCATGGTGTCGAGATACATGCACGATCCAGGAGTGGGTCATTGGGATGCCGTGAGATGGATTTTGAGGTACATTCTAGGTACGCTCAATGTTGGTTTGGTTTATGAGCGGGACACTACAGGTGGGCAGCTATGCATTGGCTATGTTGATTCGGATTATGCCGGGGATTTGGATAAGCGCCGGTCTACTACGGGGTATGTGTTCACTTTGACCCGTGCGCCGGTGTGTTGGAGATGCACCTTACAGTCGACGGTGGCTTTGTCTACGACGGAGGCAGAGTATATGGCAGTTACGGAGGCTGTGAAGGAGGCTATTTGGCTTCGAGGACTTTTGGAAGAACTTGGTATATCGCAGCGATCCGTCACTATTCATTGCGATAGCATGAGTGCTATATATTTGGCGAAGAATCAGGTTTTTCATGCGAGGACGAAGCACATTGACGTTCGTTATCACTTCGTTCGGGATGTTCTTGAAGATGGCGATGTGGAAATTGTGAAAGTCCACACGAAGGATAATCCGGCAGATATGCTCACTAAGGTGGTTCCGAGCAACAAGTTTGATCATTGTCGAAACTTGTTGCACATTCGTAATTGTTGAGGCCGTTGGCGGCCATTTGGATGAACTACGGGCGGCTTGATCCCTTGGGAGAGGGGGTACGTAGGCAACCGCATTGGTGCAGCCGAGTTTAGAGAGACGACACATTGGTGCTCATGTTGGTGTCGGCTCAGTGTTGGGAACACTTCGCCGAGGTGGAGAATTGTGAAAACGGCGAAGGAATTGTGAAAAACGTGAAGAATAACTCAAAACAGGCTCCACCACACCCTGGTGTGGTGTCTGCCATGGGTGTGGTAGAATCTGGTTTTGTTTTGATATAAATAGGGAAACGATTTGTGAGGGTTTTTTATCAGAGATTGAGGAATCTTTTGAGCATTGTGAGAGGGAGATATTGTGAGCAAGGTGAGATCTTTGGTTGAGGGTTAGTTTGAGAGAATTTGTGTGATTGTAACCCTTTGTACTCTCCTTGATTTAGTGAAATCTCCCCATCCTCTCCCCGTGGACGTAGGCAAATTGCCGAACCACGTATATCTTTGTGTTTGGATTGATTTGGCGTTATTGGTTGGATTTGTGCAAGAGTTTGGCTTTCTTCGACTCGTGATCACAGGTTCGTTGTGAGTTCGTGCAAGGCTTCCGCATAGGCGCGCGACAGATGTTAGCAACACAACCGAGTAATACCGCAATTTGACTCTAGAGGTAAAAATGAATAAAATAATAAAATCAATCACAAAAAAACATAGAGATTTTGCCGGGCTCAGCAATGAATATGATTGCCTACGTTCTCAGTACGTGTAACCAGGTCCCAATTCCCCCAAGAATTAAAAAGATTTACATTTGACTCCTGAAATCCTAATTTCACAAAACCCCTCTGAAGTTTAGGACCATCAATATCAGTTCTTTCTCTAGTTTCTGCTAGGCGCGAAACCAGAAAAACGTGGTCTTCATCAAATTTACTTGTAGATTGATGATTTTGATTATGGCAGGGTTCAGTTGGCAGATTTTGTTTTCAAGAAATATGATTTGATTGTGATCTGTCTTTTTTCTAGTGGTACTGTCTTTTTTCTTGGGTTTGATTGTGAAATGTTTCTACGTTTAGGATTTTTGTTCTTTTTTCTATCGTGATCAGTTTACGAGGGGCTCTACATCTTTTCCAGCTCTATTCCAATCAATATGTTGCTAATGGGGGTTTACTAGTGCATCTTTTTGTATTGAACAAGTTTTCAAGATTTATATGTAGATTCAGTGCGGGAACTTAGGATCCACGATGATGAGCAATCTAATTAAGTTGTATTTGACAACTCTCCATAACTTTCAAAATACCAGAGAACCCCCTTAAGTTTAACTTTAGGGTTTTCTAGAAAACCCCCTTCACCTTTAAGATTTTTTTTCACCCTCCACCCCACCCAAAGAAGGGGGAAAACACACACACACACACACAACAACAACAACAACAACAACCACCACCCCCACGAAGGCATTATGTGCAAATTTCACATGGGTGAGTAGAATTACACGAGGAGATATTTTTGGCAGTGAAAATCGTAGTTCACACTTTTAGGGGATTGTTTTTGAAAAACTTTGAAAGTTTAAAGGTGTTTTCTGGTAACCCCTATACTTAAGGGATGGGGTGTCTATGTTTTGAAAGTTATGGGGTGACTATTTGATAATAATCCAAAATTAAGGTGGTTTAATTTTGTGAGATTTAGAGTTAAAATGTCCTTATGTCGAATTTCATATAAGATAGAAGGATGCTGCAAAGGATATAATTTGATTCTGCTAAAGTTCTAGCATGAACTATTTTTTCTAAAGACAGTTTTTAAGTTAAAGGAGTAGAAAATATAGGATTATATGCGTCACTTACATTGATTTACAGAAACTTACTGGCGGCAAATGTCTATTGTATACATGAAACTTACAGGCGTACGTCTGCACAAAATTTGATGAGGATGATTGGTGGCGCCATCAAATAATCAGAGGCTGCCTTGAAGCAAAAAAGTCAAGTGCGAGAGACGTTTTGAAGGAGTTCAATTTGATGCACAACACATGCAAGGTCAACATTCAGTAGCAACAAACAAAAATCCAAGAGCAAGAAAAGGAACATGACAGAGTACCAAGCTTGGAAGACCAAGAAGCAAAAAATGTGAGAGGAACACGCACAAAGACATCAACAAATTGTGCTGAACCAACAGTTAGTTCAACTCAGGTGCATCAACAATTGTCAAGCATGCACACCTTAATAGCAAGTGTGATGGTTGGTTGAGGCATGTCAATTGGCAATGGAACTCTGATCCAAACCGATGACCTTAATAGCAAGTGTGATGGTTGGTTGAGGCATGTCAATTGGCAATGGAACTCTGATCCAAACCGATGTTATAGTTCAACCGTGTGATGGTTGGTTGAGGCATGTCAATTGGCAATGGAACTCTGATCCAAACCGATGTTATAGTTCAACCGGTAATTTCTTTGACTCATTTTAGTTACCTATACAGTTATTCTTGGTATGATTGTGACCCTTTAGAGATGGCTGGTAGGTGGGCATGTTTGGGAACTTGGCTTATAATCTACAAATGAGTTATAGGCCAAGTGGATTATAAGCCAAAGTGTTTGGTAAGAAAAGTGGATTGTAAGCTGCTTTCAATTAATAGGAGAGTGTTTGGAAAATTGGTGGATTATAGTCCATCATTGTTGTCAAAATGATTGGCTCTAAATTTAAACATTAGAGCATTATTAACACAAGTTTTCTTAATAATAATTAAATATATTTTATAACCTATTACAACTTTAGTTTAAGTTATTTATTTATTTATTTATTTATTTGGCTAATTAATTAATAGAACCAAGTTTATAAGGGTTTACTATATTGAATAGGCTTTTGTAATTGTCTTAAATGTTGAGGGGTAAATTTGACATTTACTTGGTCAAACTATATGGCTTATAAGCCACACAAAAAAATAAGTTGGGTCAGGGGAGTTTTTTTTTTTTTTGGGGGCTTATAAGCGTTGCCAAACATGTTGTAGCGGCTTATAAGCCAGTTTGACTAGTTGTTCATGCTCTATTTTTAGGCAAGTACCTCAGTTGGAAACAAACATCTCCATATAGACATCTCATGCTTGTTGTAGAGTTTTCTGATTCCTTTATAAATCCATATGATTCATCCCCTTCTATGTTATCTTTTTTGTCGACTATTGTCCTTCATCTTGAACTAGATGAGTAGTGTTTTTCAGTTCAACCAGGATGAATGTGTTATCTAGACATGAACATCCATCTTTTCAGGTGGAGGCATTTTGTTCAGTTGTTTCTCACTTATCCAGTATCCTTGTATTATCCTTTGGTTTTATATAGTCAGCATCTCAGTAGCCTTTTCTGAAGGTGCCCAGGCCTTTTATTCATCCAGGATTAAAGCACTAGTCAAGATCCATACTTATGATGCTAGTAAGTCATGCTGTTAGTTTTCACTTGTCACCAACCACTTGCACAAGACTTTGCTGCTTATTTCCTATGCACTATGGGATCACATCTCCATCAATGTCTTGTTTAAAATGTCTTGTTGAGTTTAATGATTTTCTCAAGGATGTTCCTTGCGATCTTTGCATCCCTTCATTTCAGAGAATTCTGTATTACTTTATTTTATATTTCATTTCTGAGGATTCTATATCACTGATGCTTCTAGTGGACATCTAGAGAGCTCCCCAAATCTTGGACCATATACAATTTGAGGCAACTGCCAATCTTTTTCTATGTCTGTTGTTGAATGCATTCAATATAGATATTGCTAGTACCTTGTACAACCTTCTACATATACATACATACATATATACATGTACTATTTAATAGAGCCTTTTGGAATTTCTATTGTTGGGTTAATGATCCTCTAGTTTGTTGGATATTTCAAAATTGATATGTAAATTTTCTGTTGAATTTAATATATGGATGTATATCTAATACATGTCATGTGATTAAACCCAAGGGTCCCTAATATTTAGAAACAATCAAATTTGATGACACATTAGCCTGTCACTACGTTTTTTATTTAAAAAGGAAGTAAAACATTTGGCCACAAAAAAATGCATCACAAAAAAAATACTAAAAATAATAGAAAATCAGAAAAAGACATTAAAAACATTAGTGACACATCATAGTGTCAGGACTTCCGATACGTGTTTGTGTCGGGCGTGTCGCAACAGATTGTCATATGCATTGAGAAATTCTCTCCACACATGCACTATTTAGGCAGGTCGTTTGTGTCACGTGCCATTTGCGTGGCACAAAATTGTGTCACCCATAGACAAAAAAAGTAAGGAGAATTACAATTTTTGTAGTTGTTAGTCCACTGTCTACAAACAAATTCAGTGCACTTTACACAACTCCTACCAGGTTAGCTTGTTTCTTGTTACTTAGTTATATTCTTTTGGCACGTCCCAGTATATGTCATGATTCCTGATATTCATGATCACATGCTTATATCCGTGTTGTATGCTAGATACTAGGTAACTTTCATGTCGCACATACATGTTAATCATTTCATGGTCAGTTCTGTTTATGCTAATTATTTCTAGATCTTGCTTATCAGTTATGGCTTCTACGTGCTCACGCGTCATCATGATCTACGCTATACGTGTTGAATGCATTTCCCTTAGTTTTGCACACTTGCTAATATGCTATCTGACAGATCTAGATTTGCATATTCAGATCTGGATTTAGTTTGCTCATCTTTTTCAAAACCTTGAGGCATGGGATTTGGATACCTCGCAAGGGCGCTTATTAGACATACGTACTCTCATCCCTTAAATTCGCAATCAGCTACCCTGTTCATTTCAGATTTGAGAGTGGTATCTTATAGACTATCAGTTGTATCTCACAGTGTTCATGGGATTAGTACATTGTTTTTCAGTTGACACTATAATTTCATGGAGGCCTTTGTGCCTAAGACTTTTATATGTATTGTTGAAATTTGAGAACTTTATCATATTTCGATTACTTCCACTATCTTTTGGTGTATTTATATATTTCTGTGAATGTTGTATATGTTATTGTGGTCCTTGTACATGATTATGATTGATTGTGGCTTGGGTATATGTATGAGAATTGTTAGGTATAGAGAAAACTATGTTTATTGATGTTTATAATAGCATACTTATGATAGCTTATATAAACATATAAGTTGTTGTACGGGATAAGCATGAATGGTTGCATAGGATAAGACTGTCTAATTATATCTATCAACAATAAGAGTAATATCTTAGTATTTGAAAAAAAAAACATGAGTTTAAACAAAAAAAAAGTTTGTACTAGAAACGTGTGAACCTTGATGGAGTCCAGCACGGGGACTAGATCAAGATCAATAAGATGAGAATCCAATGATATTGATTTAGAAAATCTCAAAGGCTGTAAGATAGATGACATAGAATAGAAATTCAGAATCATCAATAGAGAAGAATTCAATGTCGACGAGATGAATGACATGGGATAGGAATGCTTGTACATCAACGAAGAAATACATCAACGAAGAAAATCTTAGTGGCAACAAGATCAAACACTGAGGGATAGAAATCCTAGTACTTTGATGGAAGAAGATTTGAGCCGAAAATAGGAGGAGGTCGTTGCAAAGGAAATCTCAATGGATAATGGTTGATGCCAAGGCTATAAAGAAGAAAATCTCGTTATAGCCGAAATGTCGGATGTGACGACGATGGGATTTTCCGAGAGAAAGAACTAGACAAAAAGGTCAGAGGGAAAGATAGTTATATGGAACATAAAACTAGGGGAGAGCTACTAGGAGGCTTGGAAGGCAGCAATTATCTAGTTGGAGTGGAGGGCTTCTTATTGGTGAAGAAGGTGATGTAATTATTACGGTACATGTGGTTCATGAAATGGCGATTCTAAAAGTCGTAATGCAGTTTGAAACTGTAGCAAGCTGTTCAAATTCTCAATGTTGCAACCAAAATCAACATGAAGATGCTCAATTGTTGACTGAGAATCAATATAAAAATGAATCCTATGTCAATGAAGACGTCATAAACGAGGGTGCCAGCTTAAAATGCAAGGATAGAGAGTGAAAGATAATAGGTGTTTGTTAAAGGAGTTAAAAGTCTCACAAGAGATGAAAGCAGATTTTTTTTCACTTCGAGTAGAATCTATATAACCCTCAATCCAAGTGGAAAATTAGAGAAACATCAAGTAAGCAATAGAGAGGCCGAAGCCTCTGTTTGGAACATACTTTGCTGCATTATCCAGAGAAGAAACAGAGAATTTCTTTTCGTTAAATCCTTGAAAAGACGTAGATAGGAATCTGATTGATGATAGCGAACTCCTCTAGCTGAATTTAGGCTATTGTGGATAGATCAGACATTAGATATATAATTGAGAAGATCCGGATAAAGAGATAGGGATAATGAATGCTGATGAGATCTTATTAAAGAAGACAGAAAGACAATGGTGTCAGTGTGAGTAGACAATGGAGAAGTCAATGACAAATTGAGTTGATGACGAAGTGAATCGATGATTAATGGAAGTGATGATGATGAACTGAGTCGATGAAGTCTGACTAGAGAGATCTTGATGGAGAGATCTGCTAGAATATAAAAATATGACTCAAGCCTCACCAAAACATTGGAGTTTTGGTATAGTGGTAGGATCTTTATAATGGTATGAGAGCAACTCATGTTTAAATTCTAATAGCTACAAGTTTAAAGCGGGTTTTCTAAAAATAATACCGCTGCATGAGTTAATGTTTCTGCCCTTAGAAGGGTCTTCAACTTGTAGGGCATGTTAGAATCTAAAAATAATTACCCTCAAACCTCATCAAAACTTTAGAGTTTTGATGTATTAGTTAAGGACTTTAACACGGTATTAGAGCAACCAAAGTTTGAATCTTACTGGCGGCAAATATCTATTGTATACATGAAACCTCCAAAGCTATAGTGAAGGTTGAGAGTCTATTCTAACATGTCCCTGTAGGTGGGGCGCTCTTTTTATAGGCTGATCCCACTGACCATGATAATAGGGATTAAAAGTATTAATAACACTAGATGAGCCCATGTTTTAGCCTATAAAAAAGGCACTCAACCTGTAGGGGCATGTTAGACTATAAAATTATAACCCTCAACCTTCATCACAACTATGGAGATTTGGTATAATGGTTAGGAAATAGCTGGCAATGATGAGATCTGAGGGTTTGATAGGCCACCGAGGGCCAGACAAGCAAAATTCCCTTAGTAGCCTGAGGTTTAGCAAGACATGAGACTATAGATTAGTAAACCTTGCTCTAATACCATGTTAGGAATAAAAAAAACTTTGCTTATTGATGTTTATAGTAGCATGCATGTGATATCTTATATTAATGCACGAGTTGTTATGAGGATAAGCATGAGTGGTTACATAGGATAATAGGGAAAAGGGATTTTGAGGTGTCACCTTACCTTCAATCTAAGGTGGCACTTTCAAAACTAAGTTATATGCAATCAAATTACTTGATCCATTCTGTTCATTTTAACTATATGTTTTGTATAGTATACAAATAAAAATATTAGACATATTGGGTTTTAGTTACTCATGCATCAAGTGATTGTAAAATTAACGGTTTTACGAAAATACAAATAAAAGGGACAAAGGATTCTAAGGTGTCACCATAGGTTCAATCTAAGGCAGGACCTTCAAAACTAAGTTATATGCAATCAAATTATTTGATCCACACTGTTTATTTTGATCTATATGTTTTGGATAGTATAGAAATAAAAATATTAGACATATTGGGTTATAGTTACTCATGCATCAAGTGATTGTAAAATTAACAGTTTTATGAAAATACAAATAAAAGGGACAATGAAAATTATATGTTAGAAGTATCGATCATCATGCCTTTTATTTTGTAGATGTTTTAAAATATTTAATTCATGATGAATGAAGTGGATCATCCATTGAAATAGTCTAATCTATGTGTGGCATCTTAAAATCCTTTTACCTAAGATAATAATATATTTAGTTATATTTAATAATATGGTAATAATATCTAAGTACCATGGATTAGGGTCCTTGTGCTTTTACGATTGACTGAGTCACGCACCATATGTATATTTTTGAGTCATAAGGGTGACTGGAAGGTGCGAGCAACTAAGAATAGAGCTACTAATGTAATTTACTCTTTATGGTTAAGAATTAACAATACTTTGGTAAAAATTTTGGATGGAAACCACCCGTGAGGGGTTTTATGAAACCACTCCAAACAATGGGCCATCATATTTAGCAATATCAAGATTTGTGGGTATAACACAATTAAAGACGATTGGAGGGTCAATATGACAAAACCGTGTTTGTTGTCATCTTTAGAAATATCAAGATTTAGACTGTATTTGAGGGTCTCAATGTGGAGTACACACCTCATCAGATACCTTGCACCATGTGGGGCATTCTGAGCAAAGCAAGTTGAGTTAATGGGGGTACTATGGTAATTTCAATGCCCCCTCAATGGCTAAGACTACCCCCTATAGCGGGGGTTTCATAAAAGATGTTTACTTCTAAATAGATCCGGGCCTAGTTTTGAACTAAACTTGTCCTTTTTTATCCAGAGGAGAGGTGGATAAACCAGTTTTAGCCGTCTTTTCTGGCTTAAGAAAAAGCTGGGCTAAAACTGGTCCAATTTTGCCAAGAAATTAAAATCAAATGCAAACTTGGGCCAGGTAGGTTCAATGCTAGACTGGTTTTAAGGGTTTGACAAATTACGCTCTCAAAATTCAATGCAGTTCATCAACCCGATAAGGCCTTTATCTTCACAACTTCGAACATGACAGCCATGTAACTTTCTCCAATTAGAGACTTTGGTTCTTCACAACTTCGAACATGAACAGCCATGTAACTTTGGTTCTGTTCTTCTTTAAAAAAAAAAGGAGGAAAGAGACAGAAAGAATAATTTAAAAAGAGAGAACAAAAGATCAAGCCTTTTGAGAGATTAGCACTCTGCTTTCCAAAGAGAGTGGGTATGTCAAAAATATATTAAACTGGCACCTGCTCTTCTCTCTCCAGTAAACAAAATCAAAGAATAATATGAGAGCAGAACCAACAAGTAATGCTCATGCTAATGCTTCCCTTTTCATCTTGAGAGCAACAAAAGAGGAGAGAAACAGTGTAATAATGGATGGAGGGCTGCAGGAGAAGTTCAGAAAAATATGTGTCTTTTGTGGAAGCAACTCTGGCAACAGGACTGTACGTATTCAGTGATGCTGCTCTTGATCTGGGCAATGAACTGGTACCTTGTTTCTCTATATCTTCGGTAGTAGTAATCACCCCTCAACTATTTTAGTAGAAAGATGGAGAGGGTTATTTGCACTTTACCCTTTTTCATGTGGGTATTGAGTAATCTTCAAAGCCTTATAGCATCATGCGTACCTGTATCTGGATGTAAACTTTACAGGGTTCAGGAGCGAAATACAAGGGACTTGTTAGTTGTGCTCAAACCATTGTCAGAGAAGAAGGCCCTGCTGCTCTTTTGAAGGTTTGCTCTTCTAGTGCTGTGTTCATTTCCTGGACTCCTAAATGCTTCTATCTATGTACTTAGAAAGATAATTAATTTTGAGTTTTTGTCTCAAAAGAGTTAGTCCAGCAGAGTAACTTCATGCCCAAGTTGGTTGGATCCCCTTTGTGCCAGATATAGCGAGTCTATTTTATGATCTTGGACCATTCAACTGAGAAATTGTTTTTGTACTCAGAATTGTGTGACCAGCTATGGGCAAGTGTCCTCCTTACTAATCCTTGGTTTCCCTTAAAATCCTAATAAAGTAGGAAGAACACATTCCAATTTTGGCCCTTTGAATCTTTGGTCCTGAAAAAGTGCTCTTTTTAAAATACATGGTTCATTTTAGGAAACAAATGGTTTTGAAGTATAATATTCTAGTCCTGAAAAAGTTTATTTTTCCCTTTGATTTAAGCAATATAGCATTGGCGGGGAAACAAATCACAACTATCATGCTAGCATGTATGCATGGCCAGCAAGTGCTATTGGACTTGTGTTGGTGTATGCTTCCTTAGAATGTGAGTTTTGTTGAGCATTGATATCTCAGGATGTCTTCATAAAGATGCCGTATAGGTTGTGTTTGTGCCTTCATTTTTTAAGAGCGAGGATATAAAACCAAAACAAATGCATATTCATGGCCTCAAAAAACCCAGAACACCAAAGTAAAAATATCAACTTACGAAAGCTCATACAACCCAGAACCGCAAACTGAACCACAAATAACAACGCATCAGTTCTCATTATTTTTTCTTTATTACAGGGTATTGGTCCAAGAGTGCTATGGATAGGTATCGGTGGTTCAATCTTCTTCGGCGTTTTGGAGAAAACAAAGCAACTCCTCTCAGACCATCATTGTGCCAAGAGCTTGAAACCTGAATCCTCATGCACAGGCATAAGTCGACTTATGGTAAGTCGACTTATGTTGGTGCATGAGTCGACTTACGTTCTGCTCTGGATTGTTGGTTTTTTGCTCTGCCAAGTCGACTTATCAGGTCTGATAAGTCGACTTATGATCTCTTCTCCAGTTGCTGTTTTTCGCTCTGCCAAGTCGACTTATGCAGACTGATAAGTCGACTTATGACGGGTTTTTTGGAAAGTTCAGGTTCCTATTTGCAGTCTGTTTGGGTTTCTGTTTTGGTATAAATACCAATACGATTTGAGGGTTTTGTGAGGAGAGTTTTGGGGTTTTGGAGCACAGAAAAAGAGAGATCTTTCTGAGCTATTTGTTAGGGTTATTGGTTGAGAGATTGAGAGATTTGTTGGTGAGATTAGTTGGTTCGTTTGAGCGATTTGTAATCTCAATTTGTACTCTCCTTCTCTATTAGTGAAAACCCACCCCCTTCTTGCCCCGTGGACGTAGGCAATTTGCCGAACCACGTAAAACCTTGGTGTTTGTGTTTTGTTTGGTCTTTCTCTCGGCGTTCGTTGGTTTGGTTTCTCAAAGCATCAGTCACAACAAGTGGTATCAGAGCACGGGCAACGCTTGGGCTATTTGGAGGAGTAGATCGCTTTGGAAGTTCATCTAGGGCTTCGTTTGGTGATAAAGGTGGGATCTTTTTTTGTAAAAATCTCGTCTTTTTCAGTTTGGATCTATTTCTCGTTTGTTTCCGCATTGGTTTGGTGGTGCCTTGAGGATTATGGCCGAGAAAGAAGGAGTTGTGGGCAGTACTTCCGGCGTGAAGACCGTCCAAAGCTTGAATATCCACTCAATGAAGATTGATGTGGAAAAGTTCAATGGCACAAACAATTTTGGACTTTGGCGATGCGAAGTCATGGATGCGCTCAACGCGCAAAATTTGGAAGATACGTTGGAGTTGGACGGGAAACCGGACAACATTGATGAGAAGGTTTGGAAAAAGATGAATCGAACGGCGTGTGGTGTGATTAGGTCTTGTCTCACTCAAGATCTAAAGTATGATGTGATCAATGAGACTTCTGCAAAGAAGATTTGGGAGATCCTTGAGAGCAAGTATTTGACCAAGAGTGTGGAGAATCGCTTGCATTTGAAGAGGAGGCTTTACCGCTTCCAGTTGAAGAAAGGAACCTCCATTGGTGATCACATGAACCACTACACGAAGCTTCTTGCGGATTTGGCGAATGTGGATGTTAAGATTGAAGATGAGGACAAGGCGTTGTTGCTATTGAGTTCCTTGCCTGACGAGGAATATGAGACCTTCGTTCTTACTCTTATTAATGGGAAGGCATCTCTTTCGTATAGTGAGGTCACCGCTGCACTTGTGAATTATCAGCTTCGAAAGAAGGATAAGGAGACTTCGTTTGAGCCGGTAGCGGGGGCGTTGGTCGCAAGAGCAAAGGGTCCAAACCGTAGTGGGAGGTCGCAGTCTAGAGGGGCACATCTTGGAGTTCGTAAGAATCAATGTGCCTTTTGCAAAGAAGATGGACATTGGAAAGCCGATTGCCCAAAGTTAGTTGATCGAGCCGGGAAGAATAAGGGAAAAGCTATTCAAGCTTCAGAGGCGAATGTTGTCAAGGCTAGTGGCAACGATTCAGATTCGGATTCTTCGGGCTACTCGTTATCTGCACTGCCGTCAGTTTGTGTTGCCTACTCTACAGAGTGGATATTGGATTCGGGTGCTACATACCACATTTGCCCTAGGAGGGATTGGTTCTCCAGCTTTCAGGAGTTGGAAAGAGGGGATTTCGTGCTCATGGGGAATGATCACAAATGCTCTATTGGTGGTATTGGTACTGTTCGGATCAGGATGAGTGACGGGGTGATTCGGGAGTTGGTTGGAGTGAGGTTCGTTCCTCAGTTGAAGAAGAACATCATTTCACTTGGAGCTTTGGAGGCAGCTGGCTATAGGGTGACCTTGGCGGATGCACGCTTGAAGGTTACATTTGGGTCCATGATTGTGATGAAGGGCGTCAGAAGAAGAAATTTGTATTATTTGCACGGAAGCACGGTGATTGATAGGGAAATGACGACTTCATCAGATTCGGCTAGACTGTGGCATTGTTTGGTGCTGGGGTATATGATTGGTAATACCGTGCATTGGTTGTTGAGGAGTGCTATGACCTGCAGATTGAAGTCCTGTGAGCACATTAGGATGAGCGAGACCGTGGTGGAGTTTGGCACTTCTATCCATCGAGCGAGGGGTCTTTTTGGAGGTGTTCAGTCAGGCATTTGGGGGCCTTCCAAGGAGGCATCATTGGGAGGTAATCGTATCTTGGTTTCCACAGTTGGTGATTGTTCTAGGCATTATTGGGTCGCGACCAGTTCCCGTTGGTGTAAAGTCCTAGAAGTCAACAACAATTGGAAGAAGTGTATTGGCAGAAAGGTAACTCATTGTTTCAGCTTTGGTAGGGGTCCTTTCTTGCGTTGGTGCCGAGCTCACGGCAATAGGAGACACTTCATTGGTGTGGAGACTTTGGGGCGACGAGATGAGATGACAGTTTCGATGGGTCGTTCCTTTCTGGAGGAGGATCGGCGTTTGATGTCGAGCATTGGCATTGGTGTGCGGGCTTCGACATATTTGGGTCATCTTATGCATAGGTCGCCGACTGCTGCTTTAGGAGTTATTAGATCTGGTGGAGCTGCTTCAGATTTTGGGTCGCGTCGGATATTTGGATACCCAGCATTTGGTCACATCGTGGATGTGAGATTGGATCCGATTGCGCGTTTGGGGTTCGGAGGCTCAGTTGATTATCGTTTGGGAGCTTCTGATTTTGTTCTGAGCAGGTATGTCACTTTTGACTCTCGGCAGGTGGAGAGTGTTGATCAGGTCATTTGGATATCGCAGCAGGTGGAGAGTGATGCTACTCCACGTTGGGTGGAGATTACTCCACATACTCCAGATCATACTGCGTCATTTGGGATTCCAGCTAAGGTGACACAGGTTGGAGATCATTTGGTTTTGGATGCAGATGATGGATTGGTTTTGGATTCAGTTGCAGCTGGTAGATATAGTTTGGATATGGCCATTGGTTTACCTCAGGTGGAGGTGTTTGATTTGTCTCAATTTGGGGTCATTGGGAATACTATCAGTTGCAGATCGTTTGGTGATATTGGAGAAGAGTTGCAGACTTTTCTATTTGATTGAGGGCCTTTGGAGGCCGTTTGGGTGAACTACGTGAAGGCTTGATTCCTTGGGCAAAGGATACGTAGGCAGTCATTTTGATGCAGCCGATTTGGTGAGCGACATCGACATTTGGGGTGAGTGTTCACACTCTCATTTGGGTCTCAGCATGTGAGGCATTTGTTTGGTTGGTGTCGGCTCAGTTTTGGGAAAACTTCGCCGAGGTGGAGAATTGTGGAGAAGAATTGGAAAAAGCAGATTTTTGGTCATAAGTCGACTCATGCACAGGCATAAGTCGACTTATGGTAAGTCGACTTATGTTGGTGCATGAGTCGACTTACGTTCTGTTCTGGATTGTTGGTTTTCGCTCTGCCAAGTCGACTTATCAGGTCTGATAAGTCGACTTATGATCTCTTCTCCAGTTGTTGTTTTTCGCTCTGCCAAGTCGACTTATGCAGACTGTTAAGTCGACTTATGACGGGTTTTTTGGAAAGTTAGAGTTCCTATTTGCAGTCTGTTTGGGTTTCTGTTTTGGTATAAATACCAATACGATTTGAGGGTTTTGTAGGAGCAAATCTGGGGATTTTGGAGCACAGAAAAGAGAGATCTTTCTGAGCTATTTGTTAGGGTTATTGGTTGAGAGTTTGAGAGATTTGTTGGTGAGATTAGTTGGTTCGTTTGAGCGATTTGTAATCTCAATTTGTACTCTCCTTCTCTATTAGTGAAAACCCACCCCCCTTCTTGCCCCGTGGACGTAGGCAATTGCCGAACCACGTAAAACTTTGGTGTTTGTGTTTTGTTTGGTCTTTCTCTCGGCGTTTGTTGGTTTGGTTTCTCAAAGCATCATAGTTGGTTGTTTGTTTGGCTTCCGCGCCGTGCACAACAGTTTGTTCATGTCCAGAATTCAATTTCCTGAACGGAAGAGGCTCGGCAGTAGTTTTTTTTTTTCTCGGGGGTGGCTCGCAATAAGTTATTTCTCACTTTTTGTGTGGATTTCATTCATGTCTTTCCTCTAATCCTTTACCGTATACATTGTTTGTTAGGGCGGAAGATTGTCTGTATCTGATGTTTGAAAATGCTGCTATGCTAACAAAAAAACATATTATTTACTTGAAATCTCATTCTAAGTTACTGTCAACTTTCTTTATATGCAACTGATATTTGAAGAAGAAAAAGCAGAATATTTCCATTTTCTCCGGAAGCATTTTCTTCTGTAAATCCCATCAAACACATGAATGAAGATAATAGGAAATAAGAAGAGGCTAGTGAAAAAGAACTTCATTTTTTTGAGGGGTTGGGTCGGAGGGTTGAGTAACTGATAGCTCACATAAGGTGCCCATACCGAAAATGGAGCGGGCAAGTGTTCTGGTATACATTTCAAATTTCGTGATTTTATTGAAATTTTAATTGGAAAAATACTTTGATTACACTAATATTTTAACTGTTGTACTCAAATTATACCTATTATACTGGTATTTTAATTATTTATGCTGTTATAATATTGTTTTTATTTTATTTTTTTAAGCGAAATGGAATTTATATTAATGAAAACCAATAGAAGCTACATCAGCAATAATACCCGTGTAAAGGCCCAGACTGTGACCACATGATACCCTTGAGAATCAAATAAATTATTTATGCTGTTATATTTTTTTTAACCTAGACTGTGATCACGTGATCTACTATTTGTGATTAGACTAATATTCTGCTTACACTGATTTAAAATGTTGTACAATAAAAGGGGCAATGCTTAAATTTCTGGGCCTGTGCATTCTTAAACAGCCCATGTAAAGGCCCACCTACACCTTCCATATTATATCCCCAGCCTGTTACCCTAGCTCGAGCCCCCATTTCTCTCCTCACGATAAAAGTTTCCAAAATAAACAAATAAATCGAATCAATCCTTTCATCGATCGATCGATCGATCTCGAGAGAAAGAGAGAGAGAGAGAAAGATGAGCGGGAGCGGGAAGAAGGCGGTGGAGACGGCGGCGAAGGCGGCGAGGTCGATGATCGACTGGGACGGCATGGCCAAGGTCCTCATCACCGACGAGGCTCGCAAGGAGTACGCCAACCTCCGGCGAGCCTTCGATGAGGTCAACAACGAACTCCAGACTAAGTTCAGCCAGGTGAAAACCCTCAGCTGATCGGATCTAGGGTTTTGCAAGCTTTCGATTTGTTGAAATTTTGAGGGATCGGAGATAGAAAATTTACTACCATTTTCTATCTTAAGCCGTTCCGTGAGCAATTGTTCAGCTGTCATTAGGAAATGGAGTGCTATTTCAAGTTATGTCTTTCTACACTGTTAATCGGCCAAAGCCAGTTTGCATCTTGTAGAAATTTTGTTCTAATGGCACGGGGTGGATACCAAGTATTATCTTAATTGGTTTGAATCTGATTTTTCATCATTTTATGATTCATTTTATTTGTTTTTTCATGTTAGATGTATTGCTTTCCTCTTCTCTTCAATACCCAAAGGTGGTCTAGATTGAAATATACACCCGAGCCAGTGGCAGAGCCAGGAATTTGTAGTAGGGGTGTCACAATATGTGTAAAAGTCCACATTTTCCTCACATCAGTATAATCAAAACTACAATGAGATACAAAAGAAAAATAATATTTCTTTAGATTGTGACAAAACTACAATATTGCTTGTATAAAAGTATTATTTCTATCAAAAAAAGATGAAAACCCTTTAGGCGCCGTTGATTTTTCTTGTTTCGTGGGTGTTTATCTTATGCTAATATTTTGCACTTAGACTAATGACATGAGTGTTCATTAATCATGTAGGAACCTCAACCTATTGACTGGGAATATTACAGGAAAGGAATTGGCTCCCGTTTGGTGGATATGTATAAAGAAGCTTTTGATAGTATGTTTCGTCCTTCTTATCTCTCGTTTGATTTCTGTTATGTTTTTCTTTGAGCACTTTTCTTCAATTTTTTTGGATTTTACGATGACATTGTGTTATGAAATTTTTCCTATCATTAAAATAGAATATATTCTTGTAATGCAGTAACAAATATGCAGCCATGTCTGCTGTTGCAAATTTGTATTAACAGTTGAACAGTGGAACATAAATTTAGGAGGGTTTTTTCCATTAACTAATATTGCAATGTGTATCTCATATATTTATTGGTTTTAGTGGTTTTCGCTTTTAGAGGCTTAGAAAATAAAGTTTGGTACATGTTTACCGCATAAATATGAGATTATTTAACTTTCCACGTGGCTAAATAATTTAGTGCCACTAGTCTAGCAGAATAATGTAGCTTGTGCAGCTGAGCTCATCCATTTCAATACTGAATATTAATGTGCATTGCATCAGACTTAGAAGTCAAATCTTTGACCCGTGAAACATCAGACATCAGAATGACTAGTTAAGGTGGTGTTTAATCTCCAATTTTGAGATATTATGTCAGTTCTCAAATTTCAAGATGCGGATAATTAACTAAAAGGTATTCCCTTCTGAATTTCTATTGAGGCATGACAATAAACATTATCCCGTCTCAGACTCTTAGAACCAAATAGTAGAAAAAGGTTATTCCCTTTCTCTAGCACATTTTTTTCTCACGAATTTTTCGCTTATTGGGGTTATAGTTCACCAAGAAGACAATGAAAATTATATGATAATTTCACATGAATATGCCGAGAAAGATGTTCTTTCCTTGGCCAACTCCATGTACGAGACTAATTCGATGTCTTTTTAGGTGTGAATCATCTGCATATTAACTTTTTTAAGAAATTCATGTGCATGTTTATTGACAATTTTTTTGCACTATGCAATTTTAAGAGTATTTCTTTTTATAAGTTGCTTCGTTTTAGTAACATGATTTGCTTCTTCATCGTGGAATATTGGAATTTTTATATTAAATGTGGACTGTCTCCAATAGTATCCATAAACTTGCTTTTTCATTAACTAGAATAAAAATTTTTGGGTTACATTAAATTGTTGAAGAGAGTTAATACCACTTGATAGAAGTAGGGTTTGTTGAAGAGAAAGTTAATACCACTTGATAGAAGTAGGGGTGGCAATGAGCCATGTTTTGGTCGGGTACCTATTACATACATATCCATGTACAGTAAGACGTAAAGCTATCCATAACCCAATTCGAGCGCACTAAGAACTAATTGTATGTCTAAACTTGATCCATTGTATTTGAATTCAGATTGTCTCTTGAATACATATCGAACATGTTCAATATTTTCACAATTTAGTTAGTATAAATAAAAACAAATCTATTATTTACTGAAATAAAAAGGAAATTCTGGATAGGGAAGCATTACCTTGTCAAGGCAATATGAAGTCAGTCCAATGGAAGAAAGATGATACTAACAATAACAGGTTGTCATTTGATAAACTAGCTTCCAAAACAGATGATGCAGAAAATGCAAATTTAAAATAGATTTAAAAAGATAGATAATGGTATCTCTTGCTTTACAAATAAGATGACCAATAATATCTAAAATAATTTAGTAATTGAAAACTTAGTTTTCATTGTTGAACTTTCACTTTCACAAATGGTTGATATATCTGAATCTCAAGATACAAGCATCCCTTTCTAAGTTTCAGCTTAGGTTATCAGGATAGTGGGTCTTGGATACAAGATTATTGACATTTAATCCAATAAACTTGTAGATGGGAATTTTAAATTCCAAACCAACCTGATATCTTTAATGGATCTACATCGCTATCTGAATGCAATCATCTGGGTTGGATTTAGGTTGGTTTAATGGGTGTTGGACCTCCAGTGCTAAGTGCTAACCCTAGTCGGAACCCTTCAAGGAGATCAACCTCTTAAGATACTGAAATTTGCTACTTGATGTTTTGCAGGACATCGTAGCAATATAATGGAAATTACTGTATTTCTTTGCACTTAACCGTTAGTCCATGCTACATAATATAGAAACATACTTGATTTTTCCTTTTTCCCCTCATTATAAGACGGTTATCTGACACTTGGGTTTATATCGCTTTTGGTTCTCTCTGGTTAAGTTAGCTTGAGATATACACCTTGGTGTGCTTGAAGCCACCTTCCTGATAGATCAAAGAATATCTTCTAAGTGGCAAGCACGTAGAATTTATTGTTGTTAAGAGTAAACCATGTGGAATCAGTTTTGATTTCAGTTCTTGGACATTTGTTACTGGTGATGCATATTTTGTTGTTTAGGAATTGGAGAGTCTCTTTTGTCAGTGAGGAGGTACCTGCCATTATGTAACTGTCAAATTATGGAATTTTAAGCTTGTCCGACCAAGAAAATCAGTTTTGTATGATTTTTTAATCAGAATAGACATGTGTGAATGCCAATTGTGATTTTTAGAACCTTTGTTCATGTCTGCACCACTAATCTCAAGACAAATTGTAGCCTTGTTCAGTGATATATGTTAACCATGTATCATCTTTGAAGGGTTTATCTTGTGTACTTATGGTGCTCTAAGAGAAGTCTTTTTTTTAACAAATATTTTCTAGTGCACTGTTGCAACTTAGTGCTGCAGACGTTTGATTACAATCATCTCATCACAGTGTCATATTTGTTTATTATGACCCACAGTG
Organism: Asparagus officinalis; assembly: GCF_001876935.1. Lineage (NCBI taxonomy): Eukaryota > Viridiplantae > Streptophyta > Magnoliopsida > Asparagales > Asparagaceae > Asparagus > Asparagus officinalis. The sequence goes on along the minus strand of NC_033799.1, from coordinate 17,817,021 downwards.
GATTTGATATAAACCTTGGGTGCTATTCATTTTCTAACTCTACAGTCGTCTACCCGAAATCATGTTCTACTTGTTTAAGCTAAATAAGCACGGCTTTTTTTTTTCAGGTATCCAGATCCCCAAGTATGTTGACACTGTGACTCCTGAGTACAAACCCAAGTTCGATGCTTTGGTGAGATTTCCCCCCTTTCCGTTTCACTTCTATGGTTAAAATTAGTACTCTTTGATTCTTTACAGAGGTACTAGAATGATTTTAGCATGAACTTGTACCCCCCCTCAAATGTGCAGTTGGTCGAGCTGAAAGAAGCCGAGCAACAATCTCTGAAAGAGTCTGAAAGACTGGAGAAAGAAATTGCAGAAGTCCAAGAGATGAAGGTGATAATCATGGGTTAATACTGAATAAAGTCTTGTTTTAAAAGTCTGTCTCGGTCTCATTAAAATTGTTTTGCTTCGCAGAAAAAGATCAGCACCATGACTGCAGATGAGTACTTTGCAAAGCATCCTGAGCTAAAAAAGAAGTTTGACGATGAAATAAGGAATGACTATTGGGGATATTGAACATTGGAGCTCTTTTAACGACGCAATGTTGTCTTTGACATTTCCAATAAAATTTTCTTCCCCACTTTTCATTTTTTAATGCTCTTCGTTACCCTGCTCAGCCAAAAGACTATCGGGACGTTCGCATCATTTTGTGTGTGTATACCTTCATCCAGCCCTGTGGACAACTTGAGCTGAATTTTTTGTCTCTGAATGCAAGTTGATGAATTTGCTGCGCAGCTGCTGAGATAATTTGCTGTGGATCAACTACCTTTTTTATCGAGAGGTTAATAAGCACTAGTCAAATATTTGGATTCTAGTTTTTTTTACTGAAAATTATGTTTACATTTTGGCAAGTTTGTGGTTTTCCTCTTTTCTAAACCATTTTGATCCCTGGGTGTACGTTGGGTTCCTAAATGTGTTGCTGATACCATTCAAGTGTTACTGTGATTTTGTATGACCATACTGTTATTGATTATCGAGTCCGCAAAACTGAAAGAGAAAAACAAAATCGTTAGAGCTTATGAAAAGCTTTATTTTGAAAGCGCAATAAGACGTTGAAGAGGCTATTATCTTCATATATTTTTTTAAAGGAAATCTACATGTATCTTTTAAATGATTAAATTCTTCCTAAAAAGTAATATCATGCCTTGGCGTGAAGATGCTGATGAGGATGTTTAAATTCTTCCTAAAAACTAATATCATGCCTTGGTGTAAAGATGCTGATTTAGGGCTTGTTTGGATTTTAATGGGGTTAAGGAAAGTTAAGGGAAGGTAGGTGAGAGAATAGAAGGGAAGGGAAGGGAGTTCCCTTCTCCTTGGTTACACCCTAATTTGAGGGGTTAACAAATTTTATACTATTAAGGGGTGAACTAAGGGGAACTAGGGTGAATAACTTCACCTCCTAAGTGTTCCCAAACAAGGTGATGAAAAATTATTAGCACCAAATTAGAATTAGAAAGATATCTTTAGTTAAACTAAGTTTATCATCTCATCAAAATTATTAGTTGATGAAAAATTTGAATCATGATGATAAATTTAAAATTTAGAAAGATTAGCTATAGTTAAAACTAAGTTTATCTTATCATCCAAACTATTAAATGATGATAAATTTTGAACAAAATAGTCAAATATTTAGCACCAATTTGATAGTTTATTAATTTAGGGGTAGTTTTTCACAAAGTTGATGATTTGAGGATAGTTCATGAATACTAAGATTGGGGGCATTTTTGTAAATACCTGTGATTTAAGGGATATATATGAAAATAACCCTTCTTTATTGTGTTTCTTTCTTGGGGTAGTTTTTCAAAATTTTTGGGGGTCAATTCTGAGGGTATTTTTTTATAATTATCAAACGTTATCTTTGATCAAGATGCTATAATTTAAAAAATATTAAGGTAGGATAACAACTTTTTCCTCTTCACTAATGACTATAGATAATTAAATTTAAAGATAAAAACTAACTACTAATTATCGGTTCCTTATCATCTAATTTAAAGATATTAGGATAGGATAATAACTTTTTATCTCTTTACTAATTATCATAGACAATTAAATTTAAAGATAAAAACTAACTTCTAATTATGAATTTCTTATCTTTTATTAATTAAATATTTTTCGCATGCAATGAAACACATACATATGATATATACACACACATATGTATGTATGTCTGTATACACACATGCACACCATAATTTCTCATTTAGTTAATTATTTATATTAATAAGAATAGAATAAGAATGTAGCAAGTAAACGGAGCAAGGGTAAACATAAAAAATACTCTCCTTAACTTTGAACGTAACTCACCATAACTTTCAAAATTTAAAGATAAAAGTTAAATCCTAATTATCAATTCCTTATCTCTAATTTAAAGATATTAAAATAAGATATCAACTTTATATCTATTTACTAATTAATATATATTTATATGTATATGTATATGTATATGTACATGTACATATACATACATATATATGTACATGTACATGTACATATATATGTGTGTGTGCGTGTGCGCGCGCGTAGAACCTTGGTACCAAACATAAATTTTGTGATTAATAGTAAGGTGTCTTATTCTCATCAATTCTCTAACCCATGTGAATGTGGTTCCCCATTTGAATGGGTGGATGAGAATGAACCAGCTCACTACCAAGCACAAAAACTTGTGCTTGGTACCAAGTTTCTCCATTGCTCATATACACACACACATATACATATATTTATGTATATGTGTGTGTATGTGTGTACAGACACACATACATAGATGTGTGTACACAAACATATACATATACACATATTTACATAAACATATATATATGTATACACAGACACATATCATACTCCATTTAAGAATACGGGTTCAAAAAAAGCTTTTCATGGTCAATATTATCCTTTTGAATTTTTCATTTAAATTTTAATCTATATTAATCATAATTATACCCTAACATAATCTCATTTGAACTACCTACAGATTAACAATTTGAAAATAAAATTAATAAAATATATGAAACAGCTCCACAGTATTAATTTGTTAACGAAAAGAACTAATATGTTATAATATATGAAGTATTTCCAAAAAAACCTAAATTTTTTTAAAAATTACATAAAATACCCTCAATTTTTAAAATTACACAAAACATCCTTACGTTTCAAAACTTAAAACAAGAAATATGAAGTTTGTAAATTAACAACAACCTATGAAGAATTTAAAATTTGCTACTAATACCCTCTAACATTTCAAAAATTATAAAAACGCCATCAAAAGTATAAATAATAAAAAAGTACTCTGGAATTTTGAAATTTAAAACTTACAAATACCAAAGATGAATTGAGGGGATTACCATCAGGCACATGAAAATTTAAATTTTATAAAAAATAACCTCAAGTTATAAAAATCACAAAAAACTTCTTCAGAAGTTAAAAATAACAAAAAAACATTGAGATTTTAAAAATTATAATCAATACATATCAAATCTGAAAATTATCAGTGGACCGTTGAAATTTTAAATTTTACAAAAAACAATCTAAGATTTTAATAATTACAAAAAACACCCTCAAATTTTAAAGTTACAAGAAATATTTTGACATTCGAAAACTTACCATTAATACATAAAATATGAAAATTACAAGCACCCACTTAAAATTTAAAATTTTCAAAAAAAAATACTCTCAAAGTTTAAAATTTGTAAAACACACCCTCAAAAATTTAAAATCACAAAAAAGGACTTAGAATTTTAAAACTTAGCAAAGAAAAGAGTAGTTATTTGATATTCTTTCATTAACATAAATTTAACTTCTAATTTAAGATTTACTACCCCTTTTCAACATCTAAAAGTAGCCTAATTTTGTCAAAAAAGACAAAGGTGGGAACGATTGATGTCAGCTCAATAAAAAACGAAGCAGAAAGAATGAAAGACACTTTTTTTTGAATATTTTATAGAATAATTTATTTTTTGAGTAAACTAGGGATCTTTAGAAGAGATTTCATTAACCATTTTAAGTAGTTTATATGCTTATGTGGATGTTTTCATCATATAAAAATATGCTAGATTTAGCATTAATCTTTAGTTTATGATTTTTTTAAAGTCTATCAAGGATTAAGAACAAACTCATTATTCTCTTTTGTGTCGTTTTATCCCACTTTTAAACAATCATCTTGTTTTATTAGCTTTATTTATTCATCCTCCTTTCATAATGCTATTTTTTTAAATATTTTTACAACATTATATTTTCTCAGGTCAAACTTGGTTTCATGTTGATATAAATAACATGATAATTCAAATTGGCTTTGAATTACATTTGGTTCCTGTCAATTCAATTATGAACATGACAATTTAAACTAGGTGTAGCTCATTTAAACAAACATCAAAAAATAAATCATCACAATGCTAAAGTTAGGGACATAACTGAGCAAAAAAACATAATAGTGGAATTAAGGAACAAATTTTAGTAAGGAAATAAACCAAAAATATTTAATCATGGTATTTAACCACGTGCATTGCACATGCATAAAATGTATTGTGTATATATATAGGTATAAATATATCTATGTCTATTGTTATGTCAATAATTACACCAAGTGTTAATTCCCCTGTGAGAGACCACATGTGTCCTAGGCCAATATTGTAATACCCCAACCCTTGAGAGGGTGATGTGATTAGTATTGATAGATTTGATTGGAATACTCATTCCACCAAGATGCATCTTCTTTTCAGGAACCCAACTCTTAGAAACTCCAAAGTTAAGCGTGCTTGGCCTGGAGAAATTCTAGGATGGGTGACCCCCTGGGAAGTTTTCCAGGGAGCGCGTGAGTGAGGACAAAACGTGCTGAAAAGACATGTGGTGGTTTGTGAGGCCAATCCATCAGATCTAATAACAATGGATTTTGTGACTGGTTTTCCTAGGAGTCAGAGTGGTAATGACACTATATGGGTGATTGTTGATCGACTTACTAAATCGGCTCATTTCTTGCCTTGTAAAACTACTCATTCTCTTGAGAAGCTTGCTGAATTATATGTTAAGGAGATTGTGAGATTGCATGGAATACCAGTGACTATTATATCAGATAGAGATTTGAGATTTCGTTCTAGATTCTGGCAAGGTCTAAATAATGCTCTGGGAACACAATTGGGTTTTAGCATATCTTATCATCCGTAGACGGACGAGCAATCAGAGAGGACTATACAAACATTGGAGGATATGCTTCGTGCTTGTGTTTTGGATTTGAAGGGTAGCTGGGAAAAACATTTGCCTTTGGTGGAGTTTGCATATAACAATAGCTATCACTCCAGTATTGATATGTCCCCTTATGAAGCACTGTATGGTAGGAGATGTAGATCACCTATTTGTTGGGATCAGGTAGGAGAAAGAAGACTGCTCGGTCCTGAGATAGTATAGATTACTACTGAGAAGATTCAGCAGATACGTGAGAGGCTTCGTATAGCTCAAAGCAGGCAGAAGAGCTATGCCGATAATAGAAGAAGAAAGTTAGAGTTTGAAGTTGGCGATCATATTTTCCTTAGATTATCACCTACTAAGGGAGTGATGAGATTTGGAAGAAAATTGCATTGCCTCCAGAGTTGGCTAAAATTGCATTGCCTCCAGAGTTGGCTAAAATTCATAATGTTTTCCATGTATCAATGCTGAGGAAGTGTATACTTGATCCGAGTCATGTATTGAATTATGAGCCCCTTAGGATCAGGGAAGATTTGACATATTCAGAGCAAATCCAACCGGAATTGTGAGAGCTAAGTGTTATGCGGCGCAAAGTGCTACGTCGAGAGGGCGGGAGCCACCTCTTGAGGCCGTAGGAGCCACCTCTAGAATCTCACACGGATGGTACGGTCTTAGATGAAATGATTTGGCACAACGAGGACGTTGTGAATTTAAGTGAGGGAGTATGTAATACCTCAACCCTTGATAGGGTGATGTGATTAGTATTGATAGATTTGATTGGAATACTCATACCACCAAGATGCATCTTCTTTTTGGAAACCTAACTCCTAGAAACTCCAAAGTTAAGCGTGCTTGGCCTGGAGAAATTCTAGGATGGATGACCCCCTGGGAAGTTTTCCGGGGAGCGCGTGAGTAAGGACAAAACGTGCTGAAAAGACATGTGGTGGTTTGCGAGGCTAGTCCATCAGATCTAATAACGTACCGACTCCGGATTCCGGGGCGGGGCGTTACAAATATTAATCAACAGATCAGCTCACTCCCCTGTTAGACCCTAGAGGGGGGGGGTGATTAGGGTCTTATGCTAATCTAATCCGATTTTATACCAATTTAAAACTAATAGCAAGTTGTCCTAGCAAGTGTGAAATACAACAAGATACATGAGCTAGGATAGGCAATATGAACTAATGAATATATCCTAGCAATGAGATATTACAAATATATGAGCAAGGATATATAAACAACACAAGGGTAAATAATGTAAACAAAGAAGTGGACAAACTAACTAATGAGACAATAGCGATATGAGCAATGAGCACAAATATAAATGAACGCTAAAGTACACACAAACACAATCAAATGATCACGGAGTTCGGACCTTCCGTCCTACGTCTCTGCTCCCCACTCCCGGAGAGAAATCCACTAACACAACCGGGTTTTTTACCCGTACCCGAACAATGTTTACACCTCATACTCGGTTTTTTAGCTAACCGAAAACTTTATAATTACCACTCTTGCAATCCCACTCTACACCCTCTCAAGTGTTGGAACTAGACGTGTCTCCCTCAAGTGCTCGGATACAACCCCTCCCTAGGTTCGTCAACCGACGTCACTCCTCTTGGGACGATCCCCGACTCTCGCCATACACTTTTCTCGGCGTACAAGTGTATTACAAAGTGAATCTCACAATAAGCACAATTACAATAAATGATTGTTCTCTAATATGGATGAGAACACTATGAAAGCTCACACTCAATTATTACAACTCTCACCAACCCAAATATACAATATATACAAATACAATAAGCTCAAGTGGGTGTGTGTAAACAATGAGTGAAATCAAATCAACTAAACTCAATTGAAAATACTAGCTTAATGAAAATGATAAACAACAAAGAATTAATACAAAGCTAGTGTTGAGTTTAGAAATTTTTCTCTGAAAAACAGGATGGAGAGATGGATTAAAATGAAGCCCAAAGAATGTAGATGATCTCCTCCACTTGTGTAAAACCTCTTCACAAACAAAACTCTTTTAAACAAACACTAAACAAACTTAAACCCTTGTTAAACTCTTGTTTGAAAACTTCTTGGATGATTTCTGATAGAAGGGGTTTGAGGGGTTTATATAGGAAGAGAAACCAACAGCAAAACCCCAAAGGAAAAGACCAAAAAGCCCAAGAATCAGAAATCAGATTCTGTACAAAAATAACCATTGGGGTGAATGACGGTCGACCGTGAAATTCTCGTGGTCAACCGCGAGCCACTTTCGAGCCTGAGAAATTTCCAGAAAGTTAGACGGTCGATCGTGATGGTCGATCGTGGGAATTTTCGAGCTGACGATCGACCATAGCGGTCGACCGCGAAAGTTGCTGATGGCTCCGCAGGGAAAATCAAAGGCGCGGTCGACCGTAGTGGTCGACCGTAAACTGACATATGAGAAAACATGTTTGAAAGTTGATTTTTTTATTTTAAAACCATGTTTAAAAATATCAAATAAATTCTAAAAATATAAAACTTGGGGAATGATTGTAGACATGATAATAAACATGCTACAAAGACTGGTTTTCAAAAAGGACCTCTCAAATGAAAAATATCATTATTTTACAAAATAGTCCAAAACATAAAAATGTAAACATATGAATTTTGATATTTTGGCTAAATCAAGTTTTGAAACAATACAAAATGATTTTATAGACTTAATAGAAGATATAAACTATTGTTATGAAGTCTATAAATAATGAATATAGTATTTTTATCAAAATACACATATAATACACTAAAGCATTATTTTATGGAACTAAATAAAATTGATATTGATGAAATCATATAAATGCATATAAGTATGAAACAAAAATTAATATAAACTCCTAAACTAAATTACCCAAGCTTGTGATCTTCAACGAAGCTCTATCTTGGTACACTCGCGGATAAAGATTGAACTTGAATCTTTAACTTGAATTGCAAAGTTTCAACTACTATTCCACCAACCTCCATTTGATATGATCGTTATGACGCAATCCATCCATCCTCCAACTCGTTGTTTTGATATGATCGTTATGACGCAATCCATCCATCCTCCAACTCGTTGTTTGCCTAGAATAAATACGAAAACACAAACACTAGACAAATAACATTAGAAGTAAATTGTTTGTTAAACATCATCAAAACAAGAAGGCCAACATCCCCTACCAGGGTAACTCGAGTAACACAAGAAGTTGTCCTTTCCCTAATAGGTCCAAGTCGAGTCAAACTCTCACTCAACCTCATCAATCGAGTAAACCACCCTCATTCCCTTGGAGTATGGTCAACAACTTGCGAGGCCGACAAGAAAGGCGGTGCTTGTCATCCCTCTCGCAGAGTCGAATCGAAAGGTGGTTCATCCTCAAACACTGCACCAACAGTTGTCCAGTATCATCATGGCTAGTGCCCCTAGCCCCATGACTCACCATCTATCTTCAGCGCTATACCCTCTTAATCACCATCATACCAAATCAAGGTTGACTCATCGCACAACTAGTCGACACATGTAAAATAATCTGCCAATCCAACTATCTACATGGATTTGGCCATAGTTACGTTTCTACCCCCCTCCCCTCCACAACCGGGTATATCTATGGGCTCATCACCTACTAAGCGAAGGATCCTTAGGCCCCCTCTGGGGGCCACATGTACGTAATTTTTGCACACTCAAATTAAGAACTTATTTAGTTTATTGATTTCTTCTCCATCTAAGCTGAAATACTGACTTGATTGTCAGAGGAACTATCAGAGAACCTAACTCTGGTTCTCTAACATATCCATTTTACAGTTTGCTCATCTTAGTTATAGGATCGGCTTCTTGAGGGGATGAGGGAACACACGTCGTACATATCGACCCTAGGCTCTATCGCTAATTTAGGATTACTTGCTAATCCTGCTGCTGAGTCACAGGACATCAACATTAGCACCCACCGCGGGCGTCTTCATCTCCCTTTGATGAACCATCCCCTATGTTCGAGCATCAGAAGAAATTACCATCTCCATCCAAGCCCTACGACAACCAAGAGATTTCGTTGTAAGGCTATGAAGGTGAGTTGGTCATAACACAGCTCCAAAGAACTCTCCAAGTTAACAAATTAAAAATACTATTTTCAAAATATTTTTTCTGCTATATATCTATACGTAACTTTCATCGATCAATCATCATTGACAAAAAGACATTGGTACATATTCAGGATAAAACCAATGTACGCTATCAACTCGGTCGTCATCGACTCAAAAGCCCTTAGTATCATTTTTATGAGTAAAATCAAGGCACGTCATCAACAAAAGGACCTTAGCATCTCCCTAAGCCCTAGGCACATGCCTCAAGACCGTAGTGTATCATGAGTAAACCAAGGCACTAAGTCGAGTCGTCCCACTTGCCATGCACTTCCGAGCCGCCTTGACTCAAAAACAAACTTGTACTCAAATAAAGCAGAATGCAAACTCTTAACATACAACAAGAATGCAATCTTAGAGGTATACAGTTTAAAATTAATGAAAATATCTTTTTATTCATATGTATGAAGCTAATAATCACATTTTTATTATATTTTTATACCCTAATTATCTATTTAATTTAAATAAAAATATTACTAATAAACATGTTTTATCTTAATTGCAGCTTAATAAATAAAAGCCTAAAAGAACTCAACATCTTATCTCTCAAAAAGCCCAATAAGTCCAAGTCCATACACACAAGAGAAGATCAGCCAAAGAACAAAATGATTGAGTATCGATACCCATATCGATGCGGTATCGATACCAAGTTTACTATTATGGATTAAAGGTTAAAATTGATTAACTTGGGGATCAAGTTTAATCCAAGGGTTGATATTTACTATAATACTCTATAAATAGGGGTAGAGAGTGAGGGGTTCAAGTATAAAATATTTTGTAAAAACTCCTTTTGGAGAGGAGGGTTACTCTTTATTAAGAAGACCTTCCAAATTGTAACTTTTTGTTGTAATTAATAAAGAAATATTTTCACCTCTTCATATTTTTTTCTTTTCTTCTCTTTATTTGATTATGAAGATGAAGATGAGATGAAGATGAAGATCAAGATGAATGTTTGCTATCATCAAGGCTAGAACTCTATTGGAATGTAAATTTTTTCTTTGTTAATAAATTTATCTTTTACTATCTTTTCTTGTTTAAATAGCCAAGAGGCTAGAACCCTCTTGTCTTAGATTTATTTTCATGCTTGTAGAGTAGATTTACTTTCACGTCTTTACTTTCTTGCTTTAAATTCTTGCATTTATTTTGTTGTTTAGATTTTTACAATTTATTTTATAGTTTAGACTTTATTTTCTTGTACTATTCGCCTCGAGGCTAGAACCCTCTTGGGATTAGTTTTTATTTTATTTTATTTTTTTGATTCGCCTCGAGGCTAGAACCCCCTAGGAAATTGCCTTTTTTCTAAAAATATGGAACTAATACTTGTGGGAACTCTAGCAATTGCATGAAACTAACTAATAAATTCAATTCTTGATTCCTCATATCTCTAATTTAATCATCCATCTTTTACTTTCTTTATTTTTCTTTTTATTCTTGATTTTTTTCTCATTTGTTTCTTGATTTCCTTCATCTTTCTTTCTTCCCTTTTGTTAGTTTTGTTTATATTTACACTTTATCACATCCACTCTTTATTTCTCCACTCTCAATCTCGTTTTATTTTTATTTACATACAATAAGTCTCACTCTCTATCTCTCCACAAACACATTCATCATGCCTAATTGTCACACACACAACATAAGAACCTGCACCTCATATAGATCCCATCAAGCGATCACTTATAGAGGGTATCCTTCCACATGATGAACTTGAGATTTTGATTTTCTCCTACAAGCACCTTCCTCGTGGGATCGATAATTTTTTATACTATATATAACTTGATGGTTGTCCACTTACAACTTTAGAGGTATACTTTTATGCTTTGTCAAGTTTTTGGCGTTGTTGCCGAGGAAAGTGCTTATAAGTATGATTTTATTTATTTTGGTTCTTTAATTTATGTGTTTTCTTGTGAAGGAACCACTTGGAGATTGAAGATCAAGGATTAGAGATCGAGAATTTGAAGATTTGCTTATGGTAACTCTTCTTTCTAGTATTTTTAATTCCGTCATTGGTTAGTTTCTCACAATTAGAGACAATTAGGATCTAAAAAAAAGAAAAAAGATTATATTTTTTTCAACCATAATAAAATTTACCCTCCACTTGGACATTTACTTACAAGATAATAAATTCAAACAATATCTTCCTTTCTCATATTTGTTTGATTGTTAACCTTAATTAAAAAATAAAAGATTTTTTTAGCATCCTTTATAGTTGCTTTTAATTCCTAGGGTGACATTGCATATAGTAGTAGAAATTCACCCTTTGAGCACTTAATTTGACACACGGTTGAAAATATTTTTAGGGGCAAAAATCCCCTAATCAAGATAAGGTGAGGGATTTCATCACCCTTTCCTTAGCCCACAAATCACTAATTCCTCACTACACAAACCTAAGCCTTTTAAAACTCATTAGACGTTGGCCCCTAAGGATTCGAGCTCATTAAGGAATAAGAAATCTCTAAGTGAACCAGTTCAAGTTTACTTAAATTAGTTGGTATTTAAGATAAGGTTTAGGGATTGCGTAAAGCGCTCCGTAAGGAATAAGGTACTTAATTGATCTTTGGTCTCCCTTTAGTAATATCCTTACCTGGCTAACTGACCGAGTAAAACTTCGATCTTTTCACTAAATGAGTTTTTGGTTAGGAGTTGCTCTAGCTGAGTTTAGGCTTAACCCTAGAATTTGGAGTGATTGACATAAGTGATTGTTTTTTTATTTGTTTTAGTTAGTTTTTTTATCTTTCTCCTCCTCCTCATTATCTTTTAGAATTTTTTTAGTAGTCCTTTAAAAAACTAATTTTTATTTTTCTTAGAATTTTTTTTAGTTAAATAAGTTTAAAAAAATTGTCTTGGTGTATGCAAGGTTGGATTAAGGATAATATCAATCGTTTAATCTATTTTAAACCAATCAAAAAAATGGATAATCATAATTCACCGGTTCTTCAAGGTATGTGTTACCCAATTAGGAATGTAATCTCATCTTATATTTAGTTACCCGAAGTCAATGAAACTAATTTTTAGCTTAGATCGCATTACATAAACAAGCTTCCAAAATTCTTAGGAAATAAAATCGAAGATGTTTATATCTTTATCTCCGAGTTTGAGGAAGTTTGTCTTATGATTAAGATTAGGAAACTATCTGAGGATGCGATCAAACTTAGATTTATTCCATTTGATCTTAAGGACAAAGCCAAGAAATAGATGTATAGCTTACCTATAAATTCTATCTCAACATGGGATGAATTTGTCACCGTTTTTCTAGGAAAAAAAATTCCCTATTCACAAAACAGTTAAGCTTGGAAACAACATTCAAAATTTTAAGATTGTTTCGGGTGAGCCATTCTAAAAGTATTTTGACAATTTTAAGGATCTTCTTATCCAATATCCTCACCATGGTCTTGAGAAATGGTGACTAAAGGATTGGATTATTCTTCAAAAACTTTCTTAGAATCAATGTGTCAAGGGGATTTTATGAAGGAAAATGCTGATAAAGCTTGGAAATTTTTAGAGAGTCTAACCGAGAAAATCATGCAATGAGAATATTATGATGATAGAGTTTCATCAGTTCCCCAACCCAAATCTAGTAGTCTATCCCTAGAGATGAATATAGCATCTGTAGCAAAGATGGCTACAATTATGAGTAGGTTAGAAGCTCTAGAAATCAAAGAACAAGCCTCAGTCAAATCAATCAAGTTTCTACCTCAGGTTGTCATAACTATCTTTCTCTATCCTATGTTTCAGAGGAGTCCTCTCTTAGGAAACAATCAACCACTAGGATAGGTTCACATTGCATTCTAGCATTCTGTGAATAATCCATTTTCTCCAACCTACAATCCAGATTGGAAAAATCACCCAAACTTTACATAGAATTAGGAAAACTACTCTGAAAATTAAAACTTTACTCCCTCTTTAAACCAACAATTTCCTAAGAGAAAACAGTTTCTTTCAGTTCTCAACCCAGTTTTTAACATCCAAATATATCATATCTAAATCAGTCTCCTTATCATCAATCTGTAAATCATATCCCTCCAAATTCGGATCATGATAAACGTCTTAATGTTTTAGAAAAAAGTTTGGAAACCATCATTAAGGCCTCTACACAAACCATAAATATATTGACTCAAACATTCAACACTTTGAATTCCTTTATGCAATCAACCGGACAAATACTTGTTTGCGGGAAAAAATTATGAGAAAAATTAAGAAATAAATTATATTAATCTTCTTAATCAACTTAGGAAAAGAATGAATATAATCTCTCTTTGTAACCTTTCTCTAACTGACTTAGAAAAAAATTACAATTTTCTCTTATCGGTTCCCTGATTTACAAAAGAGAGAAGGAATCAACGGGGATCCTTCTCTTTGTTTAAAATTGGGTTCTACTTGGTGTCGATGTGAGTTTGATTCTTATATCCCGTTGACGATCCGAGCACTTCGCTTCGTGGAACATAATCTATTCCTCTTGACTTAATGTCAGGAAGAACTTGCAATGCAAGTTTATAACTCTAAACGAGTTTAAGAACTCTGTACGAGTTTTAGAACTCTATAAAAGAGTTAATTTCAAAAAATAACTTATCCTTTTTAACTAAAATAAGTTGATCAGTTTTTCAACCGAAAATGGTTCAAAAGCCAAGCTTTCAAAGCACCAAAAGCTCCAACCAAATCCATTGATAGATGATCCAAAAAAGGATCCTTTTGTATCTGACTTCTCAGCTATTTATAGGGGTTTAAGAGGTGTAACTGTCCCCATTAAAACCACTCCTTAATGAGGGTTTAATGCCCTTAATTCATGGAAAATAATTTTAGAACCGTTTAAAACGTGTTTCAATAGGTCAAACGTGAGATTCACGTTCTAGAAACGACCCTCCATTTAGAACTAAACATGCGGTAGTGAGCTTCGCGTATTGAGCTGAAAACGCGGTAGTGAGCTTCGTGTCTTGATCTTGGAATGTGGAGACGAGCTCTGCGTTTTGAGCTTGGAACACGGTGATGAGCTCCGTGTTTTGAACTTGAAATATGATGGTGAACTCTGTGTTTTGAGCTTGGAATGCGATGGTGAGCTCCACGTTTTGAGCTTGGAATACGGTGATGACTTCTGTGTATTGCTTTGAAGAGATCATCAACTTGTAATCTCTTCTGTTAGAGTGTTGAAAGGATTGTCATCTAATAATCCTGGCCTTTGGCTCTTTGAGATGTAAGAGTCGTCAGTTTGTAACTCTCATTTGTTGTTGTGAAAGTTGTAAGATTGTAACTTCCATCATCAGTTATTATGAGAATCATTAAATTATAACTCTTATTGATTGATATAAAAGTTGTTAGATCATGACCTCTATCATTTATGTTTTATGGGGATCAGCTATCCGTATTAATTTTTAGACAGCCTGAAATACTCAACTCCAATACTCAAGCTATAGCTAGCTTAGAAACCCAACTTGGTCAACTAGCTAGTGCCATGAGTGAAAGAGAGAGAAAAAAATTCCGAGTCAACCCTAAGGACACATTTTCTAGTTCATCCTACGAAGCTCAAGTGAATGCAATCCATTCACAACAGTTAGGAAAACATGTCCATAATCAAGTTATAACAACTCCAAGTTAAATTCTTGGATTAGAACAAATTTGTTCCCCTTCTGATAACTCTATTTAGAAATTACCCCTTTCCGATGACCAAGAACCCGAAGTCGAACCTGAGCCTAATTTTGATAAACCAGCTGCTCTCTTCCTAGTAGACTCAATCCTAGGAAACACTCCCCTCAGGAGGAGAATATCCTAGAAACTTTCAAGCAGGTTAAGGTCAACATTCCTCTCTTAGATGATATTGAACAAATCCCTTCTTATATAAAATTTTTAAAAGATTTGTGTACTAAGAAGAGAAGAATAAATATTTCAAAGAAAGTCTTTTAGCTACCAAAATTAGTGATATGCTCTCAAAGCCCATACCTTTGAAACGTAAAGATCTAGGTTCTCCCATCATTTCATGTGTTATTAAAAATACTTACATTGATAAGGCCCTTGTAGACTTAGGGGCCAATATCAATTTGCTTCCTCATTCAGTCTACCAGCAACTAGGTGTAAGTGAACTAAAACTAACCAGATGCACCTTACAGTTAGCTGACATATCTGTCAAAGTCTCCATGGATAAGATAGAGGATGTTTTGATTAAGGTTGAGGATTTTATTTTTCCAATGGATTTCGTAGTCTTGGAAACACAGCCCGTTTTCGATCCCAAAGGACAAATGTTTGTCATCTTAGAAAAACCATTCTTAGCCACATCTAATGCTCTCATCAACTGTAAAACTGGTTAAATAAAGTTGTCCTTTGAGAATTTGACTGTTGATCTCGACATTTTTAATCCAAGAAACCAATCAAATGATCAAGCTCTAGAAATAAATTACATTCAGGAAAGACTAGAAGAAGAAGAAAAGAATGAGTCAGATCTTAGTTTTTAGGAAATCTTTAGTGAGGAGTTGAAGATATTAAAAAAAACAGATTATGTATTTCAGAATTAGGAAAGTGTGTTAAATACATTCTTCTTTAACCTAACTTTTGAAGAATTCTTTGTTGATGAACTTAGATTCTTGAAAAATAAACAACCACCAAATTTTCATACATTAACCATGAATCATTGGGTTAAGAAAATTTTTAAAGAAGAATTGGTTATTAGAGGAGAAACCTTCATAAATAAAGAATCTAAGTTCAATAAGGAATTCAAAATGTATGACACCAGTGATACCTATCTTTAATTGCTACTAATATTATTGAAACCTTCGGAGAATATAGAGTTTAAGCACATTTTTGAGATCATCATTTTAGACTTTGTTAAAATCCAAGGTAGAATTTTTAACAATAAGGTAGGATTTGATGTAGAGCACGAATTTTTTATGTTTAATCATTTATTCTACATCTTTGTGTTTTGTCTCATAATAATAAAAAGAATTTATTCTTCTCTCATTTGAGAGTTTCTTGTTCTTATGTGTGTGTGTGTGTGTAGGGTGAATATTTGATTTCCCGGAAGAGGGAGTTTCGTTTGTATTTATAAGAAGGCTTATTACAAACTAATGATCAAATAGTTACAACAGAAGCAGAGGGAAGGCCCTCTTTGTTTTGTGTGGGGACTTTTAGGTGGCTACAGGATGCTTCGCTCGATGCTCGTGTCGAGTCTGCTTCCCTTGGACCGTTCGAATGAGGTTGCTGGAGAGCTTCAGTTCGCAGTAGAAGCTCAACTTGAGAGAGTTCGGGTCTGTTTAGTTCGCCGGCGATCGGAGCTCGGAACTAAGCAGTAGTGCTGCAATGCAAAGAAAGTTCTGCAGAGAGCTTGGTCTCAACTCTTTTTCCTAAGTTTTGCGACCTCCTCTCCAGTGTGCCGGAAGAGGCTTTTAAACGGGAGAAGGACAACTTGACTCCTCCTTGAATTGTGGGATGTGACCACATCTTCTTCAGAGACGTCTAGCTGTTCCTCGAAACCATGATCGGTCATTCCAGGGATTGTGCTTTATGTCCTGTCACCTACGATGGGAAGGCCCATTCTTGTATGTGAGGCAACAAACGACTACTTTCTGAGTGGATTTGACCAGCATTAATGAACCGCATTTATGAGTCCGCAGATCGATGAGGCGTCTGTCCGATCACCAGTACTGTGCGTGACCGCCCGGCGTGCTTTGAGCACGACGCTTTCTCCTTTCCGGTTAGGAGAGACGGTGAAGTAGGTGTACAGTACTCGAGTGAGTCTAGCCAGCTTGCCGAGTGCCGGCGGACCCAGCTCCAGACTCAGACAGCCGAGGTGAGTCGCATTTATGAATGCTCAGGTTGACTCGACACCTGTCCAGCTCCTTCGCGCTGTGCGCACTGTGGGCGGCCGTTTTGACGGCCCTGGGGTACTGTGCTCTCTCTCCCTTTGGGTCGAGAGAGGTGGGAAGGCCCACCTCAGCACGTGGGGTAGTGGATACCCAGCTGTACTGACGGTTTTGGGGCTTGCTGGCGGATTCGACTCCGAACTCGGGCAGGCGAGTTGAGCGAAGAGCAAATTTCCGCCATCCTGATCGCTCCTGACTCATGCTGGCGAGTCGACCGTTAGGCGAACCTGGATTTGAGCACAGTCGACGTCTACGCGGTTTAGGTCCGTGTCAGAGAACTGGGCGTGCGAACTCTTCTCGTAGACAAATTCCCTGTAGACCCATAGAGGTATTTTTTACCGTCTACAAGACCCCCTTCAAAGTTTTCGGACCTAAACTGGCTTGCGTGTGGTCTGGAACACTTTGAATGAAGAAACTGTTGGCGAAGCAAGTGCCTTCGATTTCTCTTAGGATTTTTAGCAAACCCTCAGCTATCAACGGGTTTGATGTGCCTTTACCGATTACCGTTTGAATCGGGCTAGCCATACTATTCTCCTCAGTATGATGAGTTGTCGAACAGTTTCTCTTAGGCTTAATGCTAAGATTTCTGCTCTAACCCTTAGCCATCTGGGGCGTGGGTTTCAACCGTTTAAGCAAGGTCATTCTTTTGGCTTTGTTCGTAATTTTACCTTTGAGGGCGAATGCATCGTCAAGGCGAAATTAATTTTTGAGAGCCAATTCTCGCGCGACTCGTGGGGTTATGCCCAGTATTTGCAGGCGAAACCCTTCCTTTTGTAGGCGGAACCGGATCTGACGAGAGATGAGCCACGCGTCTGCTGACAGAGCCTCGTGCTTCCCAGCTAAAACATTGGATCGTGGCGATCGTGACTTGACAGCACGATCCTCGTGCGTTTCGCCCTGCGACGTATCGTGGCCGTGGTTCTCGGACTCAACCGTCGGATTCCAACGCTAATCTCGGTCCCTTCGATGCACTGAGGGTGATCTGGGCCGTCGAATTTGATCGTGGCCCCGTTTCCTGTCCGTTAGGGTTTTCGCCTTTCGAGGGCAGTCGTGGTCACGTGGGCAACTCCGCCCTTCTAAATCAGCCGTTTTCCTCCATTGGGATTTACCGTGCTTTCAAATCTCGAAAGGGAACATCCAAGGAAAGAATTCCCGCTTCCTCTTACAATGGCTCCGAAACCTAAGAGGTGCAAAGTGAGGGGTGCAGGTCCCGGACGTTACTCCGACCGTCTCTCTGCCGGCATGCCTGCTGGTGCTCTGGAGTCGTGCCCAGGTACGTTGATGGATTCGTTGGGCGATCCCTTGCAGGCCTTAGGCGTCGGATTTAGGGAGATGAGTGTTGCTTATTTCCCCGATTTGGGGCAAAGTTTGCCCTATTTTGCCTTTAGAGGATGAGTACTGTCCCCGCGGGCGAATTCTCCAGTGGGGAGGAGACGAACCCCTTTTTCGTAAGGCGAGTTCGGCCCTTCCCATTAGAGGGGAGTGTAGTCCGTAGGGACAGACCTCGTTCGAAGTGGGTTCCCCCTTTCGATAGGCGATTTCGCCTTCCTATGTTCGATGGGCGATTTCACCTCTACAGCGGATTTTGTCTCAATTGACTTTCTATTTCTTGTTGCAGCGACCTTCCCTGATGAGGCTTTCCCGGAGGGTGTGGCCGTTGGCCACGTCGGGGCTAAGAGCTACACGGCCCCTTCTCGTTTTCCCTCGTTGGCTCCAGTACCCTTGTTCACTGCTGATAAGCTGCATGGTCTGGTACAGAGGGTCACGGATGGTCATCACTTGACCCTGCGCGAGCTGACGACCAATGCGGCGCTGACAGATGAGGCCAGGGCAGAGCTGCCGAAACCTCAATTTCTGTTCGGCGACTCCATGACCGACCCTTCTGCCCTGTTGCTCAAAGAGAGCCGGTGGTTCCGCACGGTAGAGGGGACCCATTATTACCTCCCCAGCATGCCGAGAGGGTTTTCGATTGTTGAGCTGCGGTCCCTCGCGATTCCTCGGACGATGAACTGGGATTTGACCCCCACTCAGGACGGGGTCACTTGTGGCGTCTTTACGGGTTCTACGGCTGGGTATGGAGTGGAGAGCTCATGTAAGCGCGTGACGGGTCTGCGCCCTGGCTTAGTGTCTGCTGAACCGCCCGTGGGGGAATCGACAGCGGTGGCGGAGACTTTCCGTCACCGCTTCTTCCGAGTCGGTGGAAGCTTTCCCCCGAAGGACTTCAGGGCCCCGGGGTGGGTTTACTCTGCGCCAGGCAGCGACACGTGGTGGTCCAAGATCACCGACTATGTTTTGGCCGAGAATGCTGACCTCAAAGGCACAGAGCTGTATGTGGCCCTCGAAGCCACTCGACATGGCCTGCGGATCAACGCTTCTCAATTCCATAGCATTCTGGAATTGTATTGTGCGGAAAGCGGCACGTTTTTCACTCCCAATGGTGAGCTTGGTATCACCCCCTTCGAGATGCACGACGTGTCGGGGCTGCCTCTGGGAGACTTCCCTTATGAGGAATACGTCCCTGATCAAGATGAGATCGATCAGCTGTCGGACAATTCCCCTCTGGCGGTTGAAACTCTGTGGGAGTTACTCTGTCACTTCCACATATGCCTCAGTACCTTAGGGGCCTCGGATCATAAGGGGAAGAGGAAGAAGACCCCAGGGATTAGCCACAAGAATTGGGCTGATTATCTGTTCCCTGGGAACGATGTCAAGGGGAAGCCCGCTCTCCCGTTAGGCGCGTGCGACCAGCCCGAAGTGGAGGCGAGGACAGCTAAAGAAGGAAGCACCATTACTCTTGACCGCGACGAGGGCGGATTTAAGGCTGGTACGGTCCTTCACTCATTCCATCATCAGGCGAAGTTTCTCATTTCGGGGAAGGCGCTGCTCGCGGGGTACCTCATGTTATGGCTGAAGAGGTGCGTAATCCCCACTCACTCCTTCGAGGCTCTTCCTATAGAGGTCGTGTATCCGGCGGTTTGCCTGGCTCACGGGAAGGCTTATTCCCTGGTATCGGCGACGATAGCGTGTATCCATCGGGGGCTCCGTACTCTGACGAGCCAATTCTGCCGTGTGTCGGTCCTCGACGAGGGGGAAGGAGAAGTTATCAGAACCCCCAATCCTAGGGTGGGGCTACCGTATACCTACTTGATGGCATGGTTCGTCTATCACTGCGAATGCTTGATGAGTGCCCCGGCAGCGCTTCAGGGAGACAAGTTTGTTCCCTTCGTCCAGCGTTTGGAGAGGTGCTCTTGGAAGTGCAAGGACATCCCCGATACGAGGAAGACGCTCTCCCACTTCGGGCACTATAATTTTCGTCGATCTTTTCCTTACTTTAGCGGGGGTGGATATGGAGAATCTCTCAGGGATGCGCCGACGGCGGATCACCACACAATCCTTTCCCGTGGTGCCTTTCGCTGGTTGGTGGACATTCGACCAGGGTATCACGTTCTGAGAACAGGCTCCACATGCTATCTCGAGCCATACATCCCTTGCAGGTTTGCCCGCCAGTTTGGGTATGATCAATTGTATGTGGGCAACGCCAACCCTCGCCTACACTTCGAAGGAGGACTGGTTGACGGCGCTCGGGGGTGGTTCTGGACCCATGCTGGAGGTACTCAAGCTCGTTTTGAGTTGCCTGCGAAGGACCGCGATTTACACCACACGCTCTTGTACTGTCGGTGGTATCGGGGTGCTAGTGCTGACCCTGCCAACTTCTGGTTCCAAAGCTCATGTCTGGCGGAACGCGATCGTCCCATCAGGGGCTCTCTCCGTTCTTCAAAGAGAAGGGGCCACCAAACCGCTAGGGAGTTGTTCTCGGAGGATCCAGTGGAGGACTGTGAGAGCTTCGATGCTGGTGGCGAATCTGAGGTTCCCGATGTTCGAGCTCCGGTTCAGAGTCCGACAATCGGACAAATGGGGGCACCTTTGCTATCCCCGAGTAGCTCGCTTCTCTCGAAGCGTCAGCGGGAGGCGGTGGCCGAGAGTTCCAGAGCGGAGGCGGCCAAGAAGGCTCGCTGTGATGGGACAGTCGGGACCATCCAAGTGGCAGGGGGTCGGGATGACGTTTCTCCGATAAGGATTCCTGGAGTGGCTCTGTCCGGGTCTGGAGTGGCTCCGTCTGGGTCTGGAGTGGCTCCGTCTGGGTCTGGAGTGGCTCCCCCGAAGTGGAGGCGAGGATAGCTAAAGAAGGAAGCACCGTGATTCTCGACCGCGACGAAGGCGGATTTAAGTCTGGTACGGTTCTTCACTCATTCCATCATCAGGCGAAGTTTCTCATCTCGGGGAAGGCGCTGCTCGCGGGGTACCTCATGTTATGGCTGAAGAGGTGCGTAATCCCCACTCACTCCTTCGAGGCTCTTCCTATAGAGGTCGTGTATCCGGCGGTTTGCCTGGCTCACGGGAAGTCTTATTCCCTGGTATCGGCGACGATAGCGTGCATCCATCGGGGGCTCCGTACTCTGACGAGCCAATTCTGCCGTGTGTCGGTCCTCGACGAGGGGGAAGGAGAAGTTATCAGAACCCCCAATCCTAGGGTGGGGCTACCGTATACCTACTTGGTGGCATGGTTCGTCTATCACTGCGAATGCTTGATGAGTGCCCCGGCAGCGCTTCAGGGAGACAGGTTTGTCCCCTTTGTCCAGCGTTTGGAGAGGTGCTCCTGGAAGTGCAAGGACATCCCCGATACGAGGAAGACGCTCTCCCACTTCGGGCACTATAATTTTCGTCGATCTTTTCCTTACTTTAGCGGGGGTGGATATGGAGAATCTCTCAGGGATGCGCCGACGGCGGATCACCACACAATCCTTTCCCGTGGTGCCTTTCGCTGGTTGGTGGACATTCGACCAGGGTATCACGTTCTGAGAACAGGCTCCACATGCTATCTCGAGCCATACATCCCTTGCAGGTTTGCCCGCCAGTTTGGGTATGATCAATTGTATGTGGGCAACGCCAACCCTCGCCTACACTTCGAAGGAGGACTGGTTGACGGCGCTCGGGGGTGGTTCTGGACCCATGCTGGAGGTACTCAAGCTCGTTTTGAGTTGCCTGCGAAGGACCGCGATTTACACCACACGCTCTTGTACTGTCGGTGGTATCGGGGTGCTAGTGCTGACCCCGCCAACTTCTGGTTCCAAAGCTCATGTCTGGCGGAACGCGATCGTCCCATCAGGGGCTCTCTCCGTTCTTCAAAGAGAAGGGGCCACCAAACCGCTAGGGAGTTGTTCTCGGAGGATCCAGTGGAGGACTGTGAGAGCTTCGATGCTGGTGGCGAATCTGAGGTTCCCGATGTTCGAGCTCCGGTTCAGAGTCCGACAATCGGACAAATGGGGGCACCTTTGCTATCCCCGAGTAGCTCGCTTCTCTCGAAGCGTCAGCGGGAGGCGGTGGCCGAGAGTTCCAGAGCGGAGGCGGCCAAGAAGGCTCGCTGTGATGGGACAGTCGGGACCATCCAAGCGGCAGGGGGTCGGGATGACGTTTCTCCGATAAGGATTCCTGGAGTGGCTCTGTCCGGGTCTGGAGTGGCTCCGTCTGGGTCTGGAGTCGTGTCGCCTGCCTCACCTGCCGCATCAGGGGCAGTTCAGGAGACTCCGAAGGACGTTCCTCTGCCGTCCGACGTGGGGTCACCGTCGGGAGTTCCAACGGCTTCTTTGCCCGCATCACGAGGTAGTCTTTGCAACAGTACCCTTGATTGCAATGTTGCTCTTGCACCTTTTGATATTGGTAATGGATCTATGCAGGTGCGGTTGAGAAAGTGATCTCCATTCCTTCCGACGAAGAGGAAGAAGCTGGAGATGATGAGGGGCTTACGGGCTTAGGTAAGTATAGACTTTAGCATTACTCGTTCTTTCATGCTTCACCGTAAATAGGGTCCCTTACGAGGGGTCTCCGTTAATTCTCTTGGTGCATTTGTAGCCGATCCTGCCCGCGAAATCGCCGGCAAAGAGGGTCCTTCCTCTTGGGCGAATCGCTCGTCTAGGGAGACGGGCGAATCTGAGGAGGATGACGACGATGCCTCAATACACGAGGCCCTGTCGAGTGAGGAAGAGGATTTGATTCATGAAAATGTGACTGGTCAAACAGGGGGATCCGCCGCTCCTGCGGCGGTGTCTGCTGAGGATCGTTCCTCAGTGCGAGAGTCACCGCTTCAAAGAGAGGTTTCTGCTCAGCAAGTGATCACCTCCCTGTCGGGGGTCGCCGTTGATGCCGTGATTGCTGTTCCGAGGTCATCATCGGTCACACCGGCCCTGGCGACGCCAATTACTACTCCCACAGTTATGGCCAGCGGTGCTTCAACCGCGGTTCCATCTATGATGGAAGAGGCTGCCCTCTCTCCCTTGGAGCGTGAGCGAAGAAAGAGTGCGGCACGATCCGTGGCTGAATTCCATGACACTATGGCTGCCTGCATCAGGCTCGCGCTGGAAGAGAGTTGTCCTTTCGAGAGCTTCGAAGAGGATATCGACTACAT
Organism: Asparagus officinalis; assembly: GCF_001876935.1. Classification (NCBI taxonomy): domain Eukaryota; kingdom Viridiplantae; phylum Streptophyta; class Magnoliopsida; order Asparagales; family Asparagaceae; genus Asparagus; species Asparagus officinalis. Next base: position 17,793,366 of record NC_033799.1, on the reverse strand, counting down.
CATAGGCTTCTTAATCAAGAGGCTAAAGCATTCTGGGGCGCAACCTTATTTCCAGCGTAAGGAGGCGGTGAAAGAAGCCATCCAGCAGTTGCTTGCTCTTCGCGCGAAGAGTTCCACTCTTGTGGATCTTGCATCCGGCGAAGTCCGAGCGGTGGTGCAAGAGCGGGATCGCCGTCTGAATGAAACTATGTCACTAGAGGCGAGATTGTCGGAGGAGCTGGAGCAGGCCAGAGCTGAGAATGAACGGATGGTCTTCGAGCGACAGAAGGCTGACAACCGCGTTTCTCGCCTGTCTTCGGAGGTAGAGACTCTGAAGCAGGTCATAGCCAAGGCGCGGGCCTCATTGGCTATTCAAGAGAAGGCTCGTGAGCAGGCGGTCAAAGAGTTGGAGAACATTGAATCTCGCCAGCAGCTGACTGCCAATTCAGTGGAGGAAAAGGAGCGAGCCCATAAGGAAGCCAAAGAGACCGTTCAAGACTTGGCCTCGCGTACGGATGAAGATCTTCGCCGAGAGATTCTAAGGAGGCTTGAACTTCGCCATGCCGAAGAACTTCGTGAGGCGGAGCTGCGGTTAAAATCTCTGTAATTTGCTTTTAATTTTCCGTTTGTAATAGGACTTCCCTTTCACGAATGAAATTATCCCTTTTGTTTCCGGCCTATTGTCATTTGTGTGCGTGTGCCATTTTCGTAACCATGCATTGGTCAGAATCAGGCCGCAAGATAATTTGCTTTTAATTTTCCGTTTGTAATAGGACTTCCCTCTCACGAATGAAATTATCCCTTTTGTTTCCGGCTTATTGTCATTTGTGTGCGCGTGCCATTTTCGTAACCATGCATTGGTCAGAATCAGGCCGCAAGAAGACCTCAACTGCAACGGGATTATCATCGATCGATTTGCGCTGTAGGTTTATTTCGATTGCAGGCGAATTCGGCCCGCAGGCGG
>NC_033799.1:17750883-17791423 GCF_001876935.1 Asparagus officinalis | reverse complement strand
GAATTAAACAAAGGGGAGAATTCAGATCAATTCTCTTTTCTTTTGTAATCGGAAAATCCAAATTGTAATTAAGATTGAGAGAGTTATAAACATTCTTTTTCTAAGCGGTTAGAGAGAATAAAATCAAATATGATTCTTTCATTATTTTCTTATTACAAATTTTCTAACAAACAAAAGATGGTGACTCCGCTGGGGACGAGCTTTTTCATCAATGAAGAAGTGGTGGCGCAATCCGACATTAAGCTCGCTGGAACAACCGTTGAAACTCTGATTATCGAGTTCGATCAAGTCAAGTATGAGGAGTTACTATCCTTCGGATCCCTTAGCTCCAAGGTTATGTGCAAGATCCGCAAAGTCTTCAAGGAGACTAAAGCTCCAATTGTTGCTCCTAGGCCGAAGGAAGCCCTCTTCTTTCACCAAGATTGCTTGAACAGCCCCTCCTCCGAAGGAGTGGGCTCAGTTTATGCCAAACGCAACCCTCAGTGACGCATTGAACAACCAAAACATCGCCTTCAGGGGCGCTTTCCACAAACTAAACGCAACTCTCAGGAGTGCGTTCCAGAAACTGAATGCAACTCTCAAGAGTGTGTTCCAGAACCTAAACGCAACTCTTATGAGTGCGTTCCAGAATCAAAACATAGATTTCAAGACTGTGAGACCACCGAATACTCTGCGTAGCATGACTAGATTGAGGGATGGATATAAGGAGTCTATGGATTCAAGGCATCTCAACCAGATCCATGTTCACCAAGAGCCAGTCCTATCCAATCATGGGCTAGGGGTTCCAGTTTAAACCTCACGGTCAGTGAGTAATTCTCCTTGAATCTTTGTAACAGATTTGAGAGAGTCCATATTGAGAGAAAGAACGATGTAATAATTCATTCGGTCATTCCAATGTGAACGACTGATTCCTATGGTCCTCTCGGGATGCCAGTGTTGCTCATGCGCAGTCAATTTGTCGATGTTCAACCGACCAACGAACGTTGCTTTGCTCCATAACTGATGACGTTCTCACAAGAGGAAGACTTCGGAGGATGAATACCTTGGAGTCACTTCTAACATGATCGGCAGAGGGAGATCGTTAGTCTCTAGCTTCAACGAGTCAGAGAAAGGTCAGTCTCCTGGCATAAAAGACCTACTTAATAGGTCTGATGGAGTTTATTAACATACTCGGACTAGAACAGGAGTCATTCCTCTAGTTAACTATTAAAGATTAGCCAGAGGAACCAATACTGAGGATGAACACTTAGCCATTGCGGAGTCCTAATCATCAAGCTCTTTCGTTGGACATGAGAGCTTCACCCACATGACAGAAAATTCTAAAGATCTTTCAAAGAGGGTTGCTGAGCAGGAGGTCATGCTCTAAGCACAGCAGGAAACAATCAATCAAATTCGGGATATGATGGCTCAGATCATTACAAATAGAGCCAATTTCAAGAAAGTTGAGTCACAACCTCGGCCGGAATCCTCCCGGAAGGGAGGATCATCCATATCGAAGGGGAAACAATGAGTGAATGAGACTGCTGAGCAAGAAACTCACACGAAGAATCATCCTCTAAAAAGAAGTTGAGAATGAGCAAAATCCTCAGTCGGCTAAAGTGGAAGAATTGGAAGCCCGCCTCAATGCCATTGCTAACAGAAGCGAGCTTCAAGACGAGGGAGTTGCCAAGCCCGATCCTACCGAATGGGATGCAGTCCCTTATCCGCCAAAGTTTAAAGTCTCGAATCTACAAACTTTTAACAGAATGGGATCACCAAACTAACACATCTATCATTTCAAGTCACAGACTGGGAATATGATATCAAACGATGTCATACTAGCTCGATTGTTCATTGGCACCCTCAAGGGAGTTGCCTTTGAATTGTTCAGGAAACTGTCTGCGGGATGTATCCAAAAGTATGCATATCTAGAGAGATTCTTCCTGTTAAGATTCTTTGAAGAGGATACAAAAGTCTCCATCCATACCCTTCTCGCCACTAAGCAAAAGAAGAGAGAGCCCGTCAAAGCCTTCGTCAAGAGGTTCCGAAGCATGGCTCTTCGATGTTCGTCAGGTATGACACAGTCTACCTTAGTGGAGACCTATCGACACAAGTTGCAGACCGATCTTCTAGCACAAATGAGGGTTGCAGAATATCGTTCCTAGAGATAACTAATCTCTCAAGGTGAATAGGCTCAAAATATTATTGTCAGGATCAAAGCTGAAGAATAAAGTATGCAGGATCAACCTGAACAATCGGACCAAGCCTAATCTTCTCAGTCAGAAGGGGAAGATACTACGGCCACTGAAGCTAATCCTCTTCAGTAGGATGACAGGTCCAACAACTATCATGTTAATAGTTACCTCTGACAGTCAAACTCGTTAGATAGTGGCTCACTAGGCGATGTGCCATGTCTACCTCTTTTTCTCCTGCACTTGTTTAAGACTGGGGGTTAGTTTATTTGTAGTCCATTCGATTATGAGTAATAAATTTTCTAAGTTGTCATATTCAATAGAATACCTCTATCAACCACATGATCCACCAAAACTACCACGTTAATGATCACCTCTGATAGTCCATTTTCCTCAAATTCCACTACCAATCCTCTTCAAATAGGATGGCGAGTTCACCAAAACTATCACGTTAACATTTACCTCTGATAGTCCATTTTTTTAAAATTCCCCCACCAATCCTCTTCAATAGGATGGCGGGTCTATCAAAACTATCACGTTAACAGTTACTTCTGATAGTCAAACTCTTCAGATAGTAGCCTACCAGGTGATGGGCCTCTATTCCAACTTGATGGATAGTGGCCCACAAGACAATATGCTATGTCTATCCCTCTTTTTCTTCTCCTACTAAGTCTTAATCAATACTGGGGGTTAGTTACTTGGAATCCACTAAATTAAGAGTAACGAATCTTTCACATCATCGAGTTAACATTACACTTCTAACGATCATCACCCCCATGGAGTATGAATTCGGTTTGTATCACTCCCAATTTATCACGTTAATAATACACCTCTGACAATCAACTTATCAATACTCTTAAATAGGATGATAGGTCCTTAAAAGTTCTCAAATCGCAATCTTCCCCAGCAAGACGTTAAGTCTTGAAAATCTTGTTCAAATCACAAATATAAATTCATGTCACGTTAATATCACACATCTGACAAATTCACTTATCAATCCTCTTCAATAGGATGATAAGTCCACAAAGTTACTCCAATCGCAACAGAAATCTTATCATGTTAACACCAAACCTCTGACAAATTCACTTATCAATCAATTTCAATTGGATGATAAGTCCACAAAGTTGCTCCAATCGCAACACAAATCCTATCACGTTAACACCAATCCTCTAACAATTAACTTATCGTCTCTCTTCAATAGGATGATAAGTTTACAAAGTTGCTCCGATCGTAACAAATTCCTGTCACGTTAATATCACACCTCTGACAAATCAACTTATCAATCCTCTTCAATAGGATGATAAGTCCACAAAGTTACTCCGATCGCAACAAATGCCTGTCACGTTAATATCACACCTCTAACAAATTAACTTATGAATCCCCTTCAATAGGATGATAAGTCCACAAAGTTACTTCGATCGTAACAAATTCTCATCATGTTAATATCAAACCTCTGACAATTAACTTATCAACTCTTATCAATAGAGCGATAGGTCCTCAAGGTTGCTCCAATTGCAACAAATTCTTAACACGTTAATCCTATACCTCTGACAAAATCCACTTAACAAGTCTCCCAATAGAGCGATAGATCCTCAAAATTACCCTGATCATAATATTCTTCCTGTCACGTTAATATCACACCTCTGACAAAATTAACTTATCGACTCTCTTCAATAGAGCGATAGGTCCACAAACTTGTCAAGTTAACATGACACCTCTGATGACACAATCCACTTATCGACTCTTCTCAATAGAGCGATAGGTCTACATACCCGTTAAGTTAATATCACACCTCTGATGACCAAATCAACTTATCGACTCTTTTTAATAGAGCGATAGACCCATAAAATACTGTTAGGTTAACATCACACCTCTAACAGTCAACCCCCCCCCCCCCCCCACCCCCCCCCCCCCCCAATAAACTTATTAATCCTTTTTTAACAAGAATAGTAAGTTTTCATTATAAAATCCCTAGTAGATTAAAGATTTTCTAGAATTATCCTAGTGATAATGAAAAAAATTTCTGAATTTCATCCTAAAAAGCATGCTAAGTTAATACTATACCTCTGGCACTTCCAACTTTCTTTCAGTATTTCAAGTAAAAACATAACACAGGAAGAAAAAACGAAAAAGACTACGTATTCAACACCGTAGCATCAAAGTCCATGTCTTTCATGCATGGGGGACTTTATCTTGATCCCTAAATAGAGATAAGTATGCATCTAACACATGCTGTCGGGTAGCATATTCCCGTAAAAATGGCAGAGCCCACGTATTTAACATCATGGCAGGTTATTATTATTGACACCAAAATCCATGCCTTTCATGCATGGGAAATTTTATCCAGAATCATAAGTAGGGATAAGTCAACATCTAATACGTGTTACCAGTTAGTCTTTGACCGTAAAAAGAACAAAAACCCATGTATTCAACATCGTGGCAGGTTGTTATTAATAACACCAAAATCCATACTTTATACGTATGGGGAACTTTATCTTGATCCCTAATTAGAGATAAGTCTGCATCTAACATATATTGTCGGGTAGCCTATTCCCGTAATAATGGAAAAGCCTACGTATTCAATATCGTAGTAGGTTGTTATTAATAACACCAGAATCTAAGTCTTACACGCATGTGGGACTTTATCTCGATCCCTAATTAGAGATAAGTTTACGTCTAACACGCGTTGCTGATTAGTCTTTTCCCGTGAAAATGATAAAATCTATGTATTCAAAATCATAGCATTAAGTCTAAGAGGGTTCATTCTCTTAGCACAATGTTATATGTGAAACAGATTCAAATAATTCACATACTAGCCCGACTCAAACGGTAGTCAGTAAAGGCTTATCAAATCCGTTGATGGCTAAGGGTTTGCTAAAGATCCTATGAAAGTTTTGTAGGACCATCAGTTGATTAGATGTGAGCCGTGATGTGACGTTTGATAGCTTCTGCTTATGAGTAGCTTGTACCATTGCTATAGTTTCTCTTTGAAGCTAATCCTCACACAGGTCCTGCGTGGAAAATCTCTTCAACCAAGATGCCTTTGAAGCGGGTGCAGAGAATAACTCCTTTGTGATAAGGAATCAACGACTCTAAGATCAGAGTTGAGATCCAAAGTATTCCAAAAATTTGTCTCAGTCAACCGTGAACTTTCAGAAACTTTGGATGGGGTTCTGTAGGTTATCTAAAAATAATTGCAGATAGCTAATCCCCATCAAACACCGACAATAAAAGTTATAATTTGACGGCTTTTATATCTTTAAGGAGCCAAGACGAAGATTATAAGATGACGGTCTTTACAACGCTCTAGCAAAAGAGACTACAAATTGACGGTCTCTTTAAATCAAGACGCAGAGCTCGCCTCTGCATCTCAGACTCAAAACACAGAGGCCCTCCCTACGTTACAACCTCAAAATACAGAGGCCATCCCTGCGTTACACCATCAAAATGCAGAGGTCATCCCTGTGTTATAACATCAAAACGCAGAGGTCGTGCCAGCGTTTCAGAGTCAAAACGCAGAGGTCATCCCCAGCGCTCCAATTAAAAAATGAAGAGTTCATGGACTCAAAACGCAGAGTTCATCTCCGCGTCCCAACTCTACATTTTAGATTTACAACGCTGTGCGAACACGGCATTTTCAGCCAAAAACAGGCCCACCTCTGCGTTTCAAGTCTTTTTGTTTCTAAAGTATTCTTGAGCTCAAACTTTTATTTTCAATTGTTTCTAAGTTTTTGGTTTCTCAATTCTAAATCTCACAAACCCTTATGCTTGATTTGTTTATCTCTTGATCCTTGTCATTGGATTATTGTGAGAGATTTTCTTTTATTTCATCTTGTGATTGTGTGGTAAGATTGATCTCGAGGAGATCGTCGTGAGGATCGTAAGATCTCGTGGTGAGATCATCGTGAAGAAGTTTCGACTTCCAAACTGGGTGTGATAGTTAAGTAATCATGGGGAGAGGTGGTCAGAGACGTAGGTCGGAGGACCAAACCCCGTGAACATAGTAAAGTTCAGACCCAGAACGCCAAGACTGGCATTTGAGTCGTTCAAAGCACGAACTGAACGGTTTCAAAACCATTTTCCCCACAATTTGGAGAGCAGTTTAAGGGGGTGGTTACACCCTATTCAGTCCTATTTAGGAGCAAATTAAGGGGACGGTTACACTCTTTAATCCCCTATAAATAGGAATAAACTCAACTGAGTTCGGGTCCTTCGGTTTTGGTAGAAAAGAAGAGATCTTCGGCTGGCTTTTTGGGGGAATTGATGGAGCCTTGGAGATTGGAAACATGAGCTTTCTTCATCCTTAGCTTACAAACCGATTTCGGTTAAATCAACTTTGTCATAGAGTTTCAAACTCGTTCAGAGTTATTAACTCATCAAGAGTTCTTTAAAACTTGCCATGTAAGTTCTCTATAGCGTCAAAACGTGAGGAGAAGACCACGTTCCAGTGAAACAAGACGTTCGGATTATCAACGAGAAGCAAACTCAACACAAGAATTCAAGGGAGGCATCTCATCGCTACCGTGAAGAACCCAGACTTAAACAAAGGGGAGAATTGATATTAAATCTCTTCTCTTTTGTAATCAGGAATTCAAATTATAATTGAGATTAAGAGAGTTGTAAATATTCTTTTTCTAAGCAGTTAGAGAGAATAAAATCAAATACAGTTCTTTCATTTTTATTTCACAAATTTTCCACCAAACACCCACCATCGAGCTTAGCCCTTAGGCCTCAACAAATTCTTGATACATCACCTCCCCTCATCATCAGCCATGCTGCCAGTTCCTCGCCCTCACTGCCAACAGCATTCGAGCTCATCCCTCAGGTCCATCATCACTGTCGGAGCTCGCTTCGACCTCTTCATCAGTCCTCGTGGCTTCGAACAAATTGAAAGCATCGACGTCTTCGATTTCTTCAAAATCAAAGCCTTCCTCTTCTAAATGCAATAATCCTCCAACTTTGTAAGTAAAATTTTTGATGAGATATAATGTTTGTGTTAATATGCGTCGAAAGTTAAAATTGATGCCTTCGCCTACTGATGTCTGTGTCAATAAGTCATTGCTTGATGAGATATATCCTCTTGCATGTGTTCCTCCCCTTCCCTAAATCTGTTATGTATTACATAGTTGTTTGTGTTAGCCTTCTTGTTTTGATGATGTTTAACAAACAATTTACTTCTAATGTTATTTGTCTAGTGTTTGTGTTTTCGTATTTATTCTAAGCAAACAACGAGTTGGAGGTTGGATGGATTGTGCCATAACAATCATATCAAATGAAGGTTGGTGGAATAGTGGTTGAAGCCTTGCAATTCAAGTTAAAGATTCAAGTTCAAGCTTCATTCGCGAGTGTACCAAGATAGAGCTTCGTTGAAGATCACAAGCTTGGGTATATTTAGTTTAGGTTTATATTATGTGTGTTAGTACTTTAAGCTCAATCATATACACATATACACGTTTTGGTTTTGTATATATATAGTTATATATATACATATATGTTTTGGTTTGATAGGTTTCAAGTTTTACTATGAAACAATTGAATACACTTAGAAAACATATTTTTGTTTCATACTTATATGCATTTATATGATTTCATCAATATCAATTTTATTTAGCTCTATGAAATCATGTTTTAGTGTATTATATGTGTATTTTGATAAAATACTATATTCATTGTTTATAGACTTTATAACAATAGTTTACATCTTTTATTAAGTCTACAAAATCATTTTGTATTGTTTCAAAACATGGTTTAGCCAAAATGTCAAAATTCATATGTTTACATTTTCATGTTTTGAACTATTTTGTAAAATGATGATATTTTTTATTTGGGAGGTCCTTTTTAAAAACCAGTTTTTGTAGCATGTTTATTATTATGCCTACAATTATTTCCCAAAGTTTCATAATTTTTAGAATTTATTTAATATTTTTAAACATGGTTTTAAATTCAGCATTTCACTTTCAAACCTGAAATATTTTGTATCAGTTTACGGTCGACCGTCACGGTCGACCGCGCCTATGTTTTTCTCTGAGTGGGCAACAGAAACATTCGTGGTCGATCGTGACGGTTGACCGTCAAGCTGAAAATTTCCACGGACGACCACCACGATCGACCGTCGAACTCTCTGGTAGTTTTCTCTGCTTTGATGACCTTTGCGGTCGACCGTTGCGGTCGACCGCCGCACTATCAAATCTGCTCCAACGGCTAGTTTCCAGAGCCGTTGTTGAGCTGGTTTTTTGGTCTTTTCTTGGCTTTCTCTTGGCTTTGGGGTTTCATATAAATACCCCCTTATACCTCAGTTTTCAATAGCAATCCAAGAGGTTTAACTAAGTTTTAATCAAGGGTTTAAGTTTGCTTAAAGTGTGTTTATAAGCTTTTAAGCATTTGAGTGTTTCGGTTTCGTGAATCAATTCCACAAGAGCTTGAGGAGATCATCTATTTGGTGTTTGAGCCAACTCTTCTCCTTCCACTCTTAATCTATTGAGAAGTTTTCTAAACTCAATCTAGCTTTATATTTTATATTGTTTGATTGTCATTTTATTAAGCTAGTGTTCATATTGAGTTTAGTTGATTTTATTTTCTCTTTGTTTACACATACACAACCATTGAGCTTATTGTATTTACATTCATAGTATAATTGGGTTGTGGGATTGCATAACTTAGAGAGTGAGCTTATAATTCATTCTCATCCATTATAGAAAACAAACACTTTGTATTGTGCTTTATTGTGATATCACTTTGTAATACACTTGTACACCAAGAGAAGTGTGTAGCGAGAGTCGGGGATCGTCCCAAGAGGAGTGGTGTCGGTTGACGAACCTAGGAAGAGGTTGTATCCGAGCACTTGAGGGAGACACGTCTAGTTCAACACTTGAGAGGGTGCGGAGTGGGATTACAAGAGTGTGTTAGTTGTAGAGTTTTCGGTAAACTAGAAAACTGTATTATGCGGTGTAAACGTTATTCGGGTAAACGTAGAAAACCTGATTGTGATAGTGGAGATCTCCTCGAGGTGAGGAGCGGAGACGTAGGTCAAGTGGTTAGACCGAACTCCATGATCATATCGTTTTGTTTGTGATTGCATTGGCGTTCTTATTCTTGTATTCATATCTTATATCGCCTTTGTGTATTGCTCTTCATATTGCCCTAACTCTTTTGTAGATTGTTTATTTTACCCTTATGTTGTTTATATATCATTGCTCATATATTTATAATATCTCATTGCTAGGATATATTCATTTGTTCATATTGCTTATTCTTGCTTGTAACATATTGTATATCTATCTTACAAGAATAACTTGTTAATTAGTTTTAATTGGCATAAAATCGGATTAGATTAGCATAAGACTCTAATCAACCCCCCCTCTAGGGTCTAACAGTTTGTTTAAGAAACCCCATATGAAACGGTGTCAGTCTAATGATGAAACGATGATATTTTATCGGAGTGCCCCTGTCATATGTGGCGGTGTTCTAAGCCATGAAGTATAATGTTTGTGTTACTAAACTTGTAAAATTTATTGTGATTATTGTCATATCGAGTATCTATTTTAGGTATATTTTTTGTGTTAATATGCATCTTAATTTGCCCAAATATATTTAATTTTTAACTCTTTCTGAATTATAATTTTCTTGTAGGGCTATGATAACACAATTGAGAATTCCGTCTAATTTGTGTTATTTTTGAGATTTAATTGATAAGCGAATAATATTGAATGAAAGACATATAAAAAGCCCTTGAGACAACACCTTTTTACAACTTTCTCAAGATACTCACACCCTTGAGCAATGAGCAAATAGCAATTGATTGTTTGATTCAAAATTTTAATTCTGATAAATACTCATGCATGATTGGGAATAAAAATTGTGTGTTCGGTATAGATGATATTTACCGAATTATCGATTTGTCAAAAGAGGGAATTCCGATAAAAATGAGTGAGATAGCGGCTAATACAATCTACACCAAATTTGTAAAGAATTATAAGACACTCAAGGAGAAGAAGAGTAGTAGCTCTAAAGGAAAGAAGAAAGCCCATGAGGAAAAGAATGCGGTGATTTGGGGGAAGCGCGATAGAATGACCGAGATGATTGTAGATATGAATAATGAAGACCCTATAATATGTGTGAAACTTATTGTAGTTTTCATTATCGGCTTCATATTATGCCCACGAACATGTAAGACATGCCCGCGAACATACATTTTAACCATTGGCTAAATAACCATATAAATGTCGCCTCCGTTTCATCGGCCAATGACGTACACCCAAATAGAGTAGATTGTCGATGATGGTTAACGCCCGTAAATGGTGCAAACGGTAATTTTAAATTGTTCGTTATATATGTAACATCAAAGCAAACAACATCTTCAAATTGCAAGTAAGAAGTCCTCGCCCTACCATCTATTCAAAAAACACTTCTCATCATCCCATCATTTTCTAAATCAAGTGCAAAGTAAAATTGGGGATCAGATACCTTTTTCTCTTGAAATTGATGAACTATGTTCACGCACTCATGGCTGATATTGCTTCTTCGTTTAATTCTAAGTTGTGCTTGGTATTCTTGTTGAGTGAGAGAGCCTTGTTCATTTCTATGAGAGAGCGTAGAAGGTCGTAAACTTTGATTGTCAATAGTATATATCAACCTTTTTGTCGATTGAGCTAGATGAAGTATCCGATGTGTGTAGTGTTTTTTTACCCGATTGGGGTGGTTAATGGATGACCATTGTGATTAAAGTTTAAATTTCGGACCACCCATTTTTGAGTGCTTCTATCAAGTCCAATAATCATCCTTGCGTTGGCATCCACATCTTGTATCGAACTTTCGAATTACATTCCGACCATCTTCTCTTTTATCTTTTAAAAATTAAAAGTCTTCTTTGTCACATACAAATATTCTAGATATGATTGCATCTTTCTTTCTCGACCAAGTTGTGTGACCTTCGCGAACACCAAATCCCTTAAGTCTGGCGTATGCATTGTAGAAATTATAAGCTTCCTCATGAGTAGAGAACTTCATTTCGATATATGGATCAACAACAAAATTACCTTTACCATTTTCAATGCCAATAGGCTCATAAACATTCTCCTCATGCTCGGATGCCTATAAAAATAGAGAAACAAAACTTATAAAACTCAAGCTAAAAGACAACTATTTTGGTATATGTCATTAGTTAGTAATACACTATAAACAATAAGATATTATCACCTGAGAGAAAAAAACTTATTGTAGATAGTAGATCATGGTCCTCGCCTTCAAGGCCAATGGTTATATGTTTGTTTTCATCTTCATCCATTGTTGTATCACGTGAGAGAATTGTTAGAGTGTCCATACAAACTATCAAATTATCACATATAAGAAGTTCAAAATCTTTAGAAAATCGTCATCAAGTTGATCTTTCAATTTCGCTAAACAATTTTATTACGATAGTTTAAACCAAATTTAAATTCATATCCAATTTAACAATAGACCTATCCCAAAATCTAAACTAAAAAATGATCATATTCATAATTCATATCCCAAAATCAACAAGAATTACAAGTTAAAAACTCCCTAACTATCATTGAGGGCTTAGCGGAGATCTGAGGGCTGAGCTCGATGACGGGGGGCGAGGGCGATAAGCCGACGGCGATGCTGAGCGGGAGCGGGGGCGTGGCTGATGACGAGGGGAGGTGATGGCGAGGGGATGTCGATGCTCGAGCGGTGAGAGTGAGCCGACGCGCGATGCTGCCGCGCTGGCGGTGCCGTGTGAGCATTCCGACGGCGGCGATCTCGAGCAATGGAGAGGAGGAGGAGACGTGGTGGCGAGGGCAGCGAGCTTCGGCGGTGATTTCTAGAGAGCTTCGGCGGTGACGCCGGAGAGGAGTGGGGCGGCCCGCCTTCGCGCGCAGCGACGATTTATGGCTCTGAAGAGGAGGAAAGGAGAGCGCCTAGGCAGAGGCGACGCGGCCGAGCGCCAGGCGACGCCTGCAGCTGGGTGGTGGCGATCATCCAGCGACGTCTCAGATTTCTGGCGCTGAAGAGGAGGGGACGTGAGAAAAGGGGAGATAACGTGAGAAAAGGGGAGGGTTTTTTTTTGGGAGGCGTAATTGAACGAAGGGATAAGATTTATTTTGGGGTTTTTTAATCAACGGTTCAGATCGCGCATCCTTAGATGCAGCCTAGGGAGTCACCTTAGTTTCACTTTACCCTATATAGATATATCTATATATATATAAATCTATATAGATATATAGATATTGATATATCTATATATTGATATAGATAGGTCGTATATGCTACATACGATACATAAAATATATAATTTTTTAAAGAAATTGGGCTATGGGCTTGCGAATTTTACATTTAAGAGTTTATCGCCTTCAGCCTTGACAATATCGTGATATATTTTAAGCCCAAAAATGCTTTTTGGCTCGCGCCTTTAACGCGCCGAAGCCAACTCGCACAGAGGCAGGGGTGGGACCCACCTGTGCCAGTGGAGACCCACTGTGCTAGGTGGGGCCCACCCCCTGTTCTGTGCGAGTTGGCCTCGCGCGTGTAAGGCGGCGAGCCAAAAAAAGCAATGTTCCTTAAGCCCATGAACACCACACGTTCTAAGCCCGCTGGCGGCCTACTTAACAGCAGCAAATATATATTCGAAAAATATGTTCCTAAGACTATTGTTTTCATACATTGCTTTTATGATTTGGTTTATGTAAACTGCTAATCTCGGGTCAAAATTCATCAACATTTGCCTTTTGGGTTCAATTACGGACATGCATGACTCCCTTTTTTAAAAACCGGTAGATGAGATTTTATTTCAAGCTCACAACCAGAGCGAAATTAAAATACAACACGACAATACAGATCATAAACATAACAAAAAGAAACTGATGCATGATACAAAAAGGTATGTGTCACTATATCGTAGATAATACTTCAATAAGCATGGATGCTCTGTGGCTTTTCCACGTCAAGTTTTTCGCAAGGGGTCCTAAACCTTACAAAACCCTAGACTTTTCCACGAGTCATAATGCACCCACCAAAGTTTTACCCAAATTGGTCACCTTGCACATCATCCAAGCCCAATTAAACACTTGCCTTGCTACGTTTGTTGACCAATTTCGGTTTGATGATGAGGTTGAACCAAACCTAACTTGAGCTCACAAGGAAAATATCTCGGGTGCATAACTTTTTGGGCTGGAGCTGGACTCGTGACAAATACCTAATTTGGCACGAGCCATGTCTCCCTCTGCTACCAAAAGCTATAGATAAGTGTCTAAATTTGGCTTCCTTTTCACAGTGGCGCGCCAAGCTTTTTATGTTGCCATCTAAAATGGTTATTTCTTCATGTTTTAAACGTGATAAATGAGAAACATATCTTCAAAGATCATTATAGGTTAGGTTTGATTCAGTATCAGGTTGTTGTTGTTGTTGTGTGAAGTCTCTGGTTCCAGTTCAAACTCGATTTTTTTTTTTTTTTTTTTTTTTTTGCAAAACGTGCATTACATACTTTTAGAAAATATGTATTTACCTTTTTTTTTTCTTGCATAGCTTTACTGTATGATTATGGTTTTGTACTTCTTTTTGCGTGTCCGTCTTTTCAAAAACCTAAAATCAATGAAGATTGGATATTTGCATATTAGTTAACTTGCGTTTTACAATATAAAGGCAAAACTCTCAATTTAATCTAACTTTGTGTTAGATTACCAATAAAGTTTCCGAAAATAATCTACATTAGTTAGTATTGTGTTTGATTAATTACTAGGGTATTTGCTTGTTAAAACCCCACTAAAATGGATGAGAATGAAGCAACTGAGCACGCAATGCTAAAATGAAGTTAATTGGGGGTCATTCATTAGGACCCACCATTTATTTTCATTTTGTTAAGAGATAGATGACCAGTTATCTAGAAATTATTAAAAGACTATCTTAAAGGTAGCATAGAGTTATCTAATGTAGTTAAAAGTTCATGATAAATCATATGACCAGCTAATTCAGTATTTTAACATTGGAAATCTCTAGTTCTGATACATTGCCCTTTATAGATGAATTAGAAACTTTAATGTTAATTGTACTTGATTAATCCTAAATTATTTTTGGACTATAGAAAACAAAGTTTTTTTTCTTCCTAGGAACCACCTTAAAATAGGATGGCTATACAAAAATCACATTTCATTTGTAAGTTATACATAAACCACCTTTAAAGTAGGTATTTATTCCAATCAACCACCTCTCCGTCAATATTTTCACTGAAAACTCAAAAATACCTTATAAAAACTCACATTCAAGGTACGTGACTTACTTTATTAATGTTTAGGTCTAATTAAGATACAAGTGTGGAGGCTTGGGTGTCTTTTCAGCAAGAATTTGGAATCAAGCTGCAGCTCTAAAACTTTTGTGGATGATTCATATCAAGAAGGACCTTTTGTGGATAAAATGGGTGCATGGGAATTATTTACAAATTACAGATATCTGGAGTGTGCAGGTTAAATCAAACAGCTCATGGATGTGAAAGCAACTTTTAAAAACCAGAGATATTTTGATTGCTAAAGTTGGCACCATTAACAACTTGATTGCTATCATTGGCAAGTCATGTGTAGGTGAAAAAATATAGGTTTCTTCTGTGTACAGTTTTTTGGTCCAACCTACACATCAAGTACACTGGGCTAACACAGTTTGGAATAATATTCATTATCCCAAACATTCCTTCATCCTATGGTTAGCTATTCAATCAAGATTGATTACTCAAGATAGGCTATGTCGGATGGGTATTCTTAATGCAAATCAATGTGTGTTGTGTACAAATTTTTAGGAAACATGTCACCATTTATTCTTTGAATGTCAATATTCATCCACTGTCTGGAATATGGTGATGGATTGGATGAAGTTTAGATAGAAATCATGCATGTGGGATAGTATCATACACTGGTTCAGGCTCAGGCTTAACAAGAGAGGATTTGTGGAAAATTTAAAGAGACTGGCCTTTGGAATATCATGTGAACGGATCTGAATAGACAGGCCCACGAAGAGAAGGCCCACGCATAGGTAACCACTTTGATTCCAATGGTCATAGGAATATAAATAGGAGCCTAATGTTTTTCTAGGGTTGTGTGTAGGCAAAGGGGGTTCGTGCAAGGCAGTGGGTGTGAAGGGATTTATTTTTTCGGCTAGATTTTTCTCTTTTGGCTGCGGCAAGAAGAAAAAGTGCAGGTTTTTGTGCTTTGTAGAGAGAGATTGTGTGAAAGGTTTGAGAGATTGTATGAGGGTTTAGATTGAGTGATTATAAACCCTAGTTGTATTCTCTCCCTCTAGTAGTAGATCTCCCCCCTTCTTGCCCCGTGGACGTAGGCAATTTGCCGAACCACATAAAATTGGTTGTCTCGCTATTTGTGTGATTTGTCTTGCCCCGTGGACGTAGGCAATTTGCCGAACCACATAAAATTGGTTGTCTCGCTATTTGTGTGATTTGTAATAGCTTTTAGGTTCCCTCGACAGTCTCGCTATTTGTGTGATTTGTAATAGCTTTTAGGTTCCCTCGACAGGTTAGTCCTAGAACTGATGAGAGAAAGAGCTGATATCTCACTTGGTTAAGATATTTTGCTTAAGATTCTTATTTCCTTTGTGAAACAGGATTTCCTATTGTGATCTGACTCTCTTGTTGTGCTGCCGAAGTGCTGTCGAAATTTCCAGTGCGCGTAACAAGTGGTATCAGTGCGCAGATTTCAGATCTAGGGTTTTAGAGTTTGGTGGAGGAAGATTCTTGTGTGAAGCTTGGTTCTTGGAGTTCTAGGCTTCGGTGAAGATAGCATTAGGAGTTGTCGTTGGAGATTTTGCTTTCCTCGTGTGGATAGAAGATCTATTTGGAATCCGATCTAGGCTTTAGTTGGGTGGTTCCTAATTTCTATCAAATTTGTTCTTTCTCTATAATTTAGAGTTAGTTTACAATGGGAGAAGAAGGTGAAAGAAGCAAGTCGATGGCGAGTACAATACAAGTTGGTTTTCAGAACATTAAGATTAGTGTGGTGAAGTATGACGGTAAATCAACTTTGGTTTGTGGATGAACGATGTGCATGATGCACTCAATGCTCAGAATTTGGAAGAGACCATCATGGTCCACGAGAGGCCACCTAAATATGATGAGGCGATATGGGAGAAGATGGATAGGAACGTGTATGGGGTGATCAGATCCTGCTTGGAACAGGAACTAAAATATGATGTGATTGGGGTGACGTCTGTAACGAAGATGTGGGAAATTCCCAACAACAAGTATCTCACAAAGAGTGTTGAGAACAGGTTGCACTTGCTGCGAAGACTCTTCAGATTTCAGATGTCCAGAGGCACCTCACTAGCGACGCATGTGAATAACTATACTAAGTTGTTGTCGGACTTGACAAATATTGATGAGAAGATTTCGGATGAGTACAAGGCTATTATCTTATTGGGCTCCTTACCGGATAAGGAGTATGACACCTTTGTGCTCACTTTGTTGAATGGGAGATCTTCTATCAGCTATAGTGAAGTAACTAATGCTTTGACGAACTATGACTTGAGGAGGAAGGACAAGGAGACTTCTCGCGCTAGTACTTCAGGAGAGGCATTGTCGACGAGAGGTAGAAGCCCATATCCGAAAGGTGGTAATAGAAGAAGGTCAAAGTCTAGAGGTCGGCACTAGTTAGCAAAGAACTAATGTGTATTTTGCAAGGAGCAGAGACATTGGAAGAGAGACTGCCCGAAGCTCAAGGAGAAGGAGAATGGTAAGAAAAATGGTCCGAAGGCCAACGAGGTGAACATTGCAAAAGGCGATGATTCTGATGATTCGAGCTTTTCTTTATTGATTACTCCGAAGTTGAACCACTTAGATGCATCAGATTGGATGCTTAATTCCGGTGCTACTTATTATGTGACTCCTAGGTGAGATTGGTTTGCATCGTTCGAGAGACTCGATAGGGGTATTGTTTTCATGGGAAATGATCAATACTGTGGTATTTGTGGGATAGGTACCATGCGGATTAGGATGCACGATGGAGTAGTCCGTAAATTAAAGGAGGTGGTATTCGTTCCTCAGCTGAAGAAGAATCTTATCTCAGTTGGAGCTTTGGAGACAAAGGGATTTAAGGTGACCTTTGAAGACGCTGTAGCAAAGGTTACTAAGGGATCTTTGGTGGTAATGAAAGGAGTTCATAGTCGGAACTTATACTATCTGAAGGGGATCACCGAGATTGGCCAGGTTGCTTCGGCTATTTCAGAGGCGGACAAGAGCAGGCTTTGGAATTATAGGTTGGGCACACAGGAGAGAAGTCACTGCAAGCTTTGTGCAAGTAGGGGCTATTGAAAAGAGCCAAGAATGGTAAAGTGAAATTCTATGAGCACTGTGTTCTTGGCAAGAAAACGAAGATGAAGTTCGGGACTGCTATTCATAGGACGAGAGGCATCCTGGACTACGTGCACACAGACGTTAGGGTCCCACCAAGACTGCATCACTTGGTGGTTGATATTGATTCGTCACGTTCGTTGATGACTATTCTAGGCGATGTTGGGTGTACACCATGACGAAGAAGAGTGAGGTCCTAGATTTATTTGTGGAGTGGAAGAAGAGATTAGGACTGCAGACTGGGAGAAAGATCAAGACGTTGCGATCCGACAACGGTGGTGAATATACATCAGACCCCTTTCTGCAGCTATGTCGAGACGATGGCATAGAGAGGCACTTCATGGTTAGTCATACACCACAGCAGAATGGGGTGGCAGAGAGGCTAAATTGGTCTTTGCTGGAGAAGGTCTTATGTTTATTGTCGCAGAGTGGTTTGGAGAAGATCTTTTGGGCTGAGGTACTTACATATGTGAGCCACCTCATTAATAGGCTGCCTTCATCTGCGATTGAGGGGAAAACGCCTATGGAGAAGTGGTCGGGAGGGCTAGCACACGACTATAACCAGCTTAAGGTATTCGGGTGCCCTGTATTTTATCATGTGAGAATAGATAAATTAGATCCTCGAGCTAGGAAGGTTATATTTATAGGATTCAAACGTGGTGTTAAGGGATACAAGCTATGGGATCCAGTTGATAAAAAGATTGTGTTGAGTAGGGACGTCACATTCGATGAGGCTTCTATCTTTAAGCTTCCCAACTCTCATCAAGTAGAGAGCGACCCGACGGAAGAGATATCGTAGGTGGTGGAGATCGATGCAGCTCCACATTATCCAGATGGTACAGTATCCATTAGAGTACCGACTGAGGTGACGTCAGACGAGCACGATAGTGATACGGAGGATACAGATACTGATGTGCAGGATCAGGAACCGACGGCTCAGGTTTAGGATTCTATTGCGGTTCGGAGACAGAGGAGAGACATACGAATACCAACACGGTATGATGACACAGTTGCGTATGCACTTTTGGTAGAGAGTATCGATAAGATGGTACCTACTACATTCATAGAGGCCGAGCAGAGTTCGGAGGCTGATTCGTGGCAGGTAGCTATGCAGGAGGAGATGAAATCTCTTCATAAGAATGATACGTGGGAGCTTGTTGAGCTTCCAAATGGGCGGAAGGCAATTGGTTACAAGTTGAGGTTCAAAGCTAGGTTGGTTGCGAAGAGCTATGCACAGGAGGAAGGAATAGATTATAATGAGGTTTTCTCTCTGGTGGTAAAGTATTCTTCGATTCGGATTTTGCTAGCTTTGGTGGCATAGTATGGTTTGGAGTTAGATCAGTTAGATGTGAAGACGACATTTTTTCATGGTGATCTTGATGAAGAAATATATATGACTCAGCTATTGGGATTCCAAACTGCAGGGAAGGAAAAATTAGTTTGCAGGTTGAAGAAATCGCTATACGGTTTAAAGCAGTCTCCTCAACAGTGGTATATGCGATTCGATGATTTTATGATTGGTCATCCGTACACTTGGAGCCAGTTTGATCCTTACGTATATTTTCATAAGTTAAAAAGAGATGCGTACATCTATTTATTGCTCTATGTCGATGACATGTTGGTTGTCTATATTTCCAGATCTGCTATAGATGAGTTGAAGGCACAGCTTTTAAAGGAGTTTGAAATGAAGGATTTGGGTGAGGCGAAGCGCATTTTAGGGATGGAGATCGGCAGAGACAATAAGAAGGACAGAATTTGTTTGACACAAGTGGATTATTTGAAGAATGTTCTACAGCGATTTCATGTTAGCATGGATACGAAGCCAGTTAGTATACCATTAGGAGCCTATTTGAAGCTTTCAGGTAATCTTTTACCGAAGACAGTTGAAGATTGAGAGTTGATGTCGAAGACTCCATATGCGAGCGCGGTTGGGCGCTTGATTTATACGATGGTATGTAAGAGACCAGATTTGTCATAGGCGATGAGCATGGTTTCGAGATACATGCACAATCTAGGAGTGGGTCATTGGGACACCGTGAGATGAATTTTGAGGTACATTCAAGGTACGCTCAATGTTGGTTTAGTTTATAAGCGGGACACTCCAGGTGGGCATTTATGCATTGGTTATGTTGTTTCGGATTATGCCGGGGATTTGGATAAGTGCCGGTCTACTACGGGGTATGTGTTTACTCGCGTGCCGGAATGTTAGAGATACACCTTACAGTCGACGGTGGCTTTGTCTACGACGAAGGCAGAGTATATGACAGTTACGGAGGCTGTGAAGGAGGCTATTTGGCTTCGAGGACTTTTGGAGGAACTTGGTATATCACAGAGGTCCGTCACTATTTATTGTGATAGCATGAGTGCTATCTATTTGGTGAAGAATCAGGTTTTTCATGCGCGGACAAAGCACATTGACGTTCGTTATCACTTCGTTCGGGATGTTCTTGAAGATGATGATATAGAACTTGTGAAGGTCTACACGAAGGATAATCCGACGGATATGCTCACTAAGGTGGTTCCGAGCAACAAGTTTGATCATTGTCAAAACTTGTTGCTCATTCGTAATTGTTGATGCTGTTGGCGGCCATTTGGGTGAACTACATTCGGCTTGATTCCTTTGGTAAGAGGATATGTAGGCAGTCATGTTTGATTCAGTCGGTTTGGATTAGTTAATTTTTATGGGGGGTGAGATTGTTTGGACTCTCGTTCGGGTTCTCAACTTGTTGTGGATTGAATCCGTTGACACAACAAGTAAAATATTTGATTGCGTTGGTGTCGGCTCAGTTTTGAGAAAACTTTACTGAGGTAGAGAATTGTGAACGGACCTGAATAGACAGGCCCACGAAGAGAAGGCCCACGAATAGGCAACCACTTTGATTCTAGCGGTCATAGGAATATAAATAGGAGCCTAATGTTTTTCTAGGGTTACGTGTAGGCAGAGGGGGTTCGTGCAAGGCAGCAGGTGTGCAAGGATTTGTTTTTTCGCCTGGATTTTTCTCTTTTGGCTGCGGCAAGAAGAAAAAGTGCAGGCTTTTGTGCTTTGTAGAGAGAGATTGTGTGAGAGGTTTGAGAGATTGTGTGAGGGTTTAGATTGAGTGATTGTAAACCCTAGTTGTATTTTCTCTCTCTAGTAGTAGATCCCCCCCCCCCTCCTTGCCCCGTGGACGTAGGTAATTTACCGAACCACGTAAAATTGGTTGTCTCGTTATTTGTGTGATTTGTAATAGCTTTTAGGTTCCCTCGACAGGTCAGTCCTAGAACTGATGAGAAGAAGAGCTGATATCTCACTTGGTTGAGATATTTTGCTTAAGGTTCTTGTTTCCTTTGTGAAACATGATTTCCTATTGCGACCTGGCTCTCTTGTTGTGTTGCCGAAGTGCTGCCGAAATTTCCGTTGCGCGCAACATATCAGTGTACTTCATATGGCAAGAGAGAAATCTTAGGATTTTTCAGGGGAAATCTATGATACCTGAGATGTTGTTCAAAGCTATTAAGATCTCCTTTTTCTCAAAATTTATGAATGAAAAATATCATGTTCACTTAGAGGAGAGAATTAGAGAGTTGTAAGTTTGTTGTATATATGCACATTGTGTGTGCACTATGAATGCTGAGCCTTTCAGTCATGACTGATGGTGATATTGTACAGAAAATTCTCACTTGGTTAATAAATAAAAAAATTTCATTGACCAAAAAAAAAATACAAGTCTAATTAAGATACAAGTCATGTACTTTACATGTGCTTATTAAACTATTTTTTTGTTTTTTAGTGAAATTTTTTTAGGAGGATATTGATTAGAATAAAAACTCAATTTAAAAATCGTTTATATAAAAATAAAAATAAAAAATAATTTCTGTATAATGGCCATATTTTAAAGTTATTTCTAGGAAGAAGTTTATAGTCAAATGATGACTTGTAAATTTTGACAATAGTTCACAAGGAAAGACTTCGTAGCTTTATCTCTTGTGGTGCAAAAATAAACAGACGCTTAGTACTCCCCTCTTCTGGCCACTTCCAAGGCATGTTTTCTCACAAAGATATATAGTCTTTCCAAATTTCTTATGCAATTAATCATCTAAAGTTGTGCCTTTTAATTAAAGAAACAAAGCAAATCATGACACTAATCAACAGAAGTTGCGCAATAAAAATATGATTATAATATTCAAACTGTGGAGACATTTCATTGGAAGAGTTTATTTCAAAAATAATTGAGAGAGCCTGAACGAGTCGCCATCACGCAAAAGTCGTTTTCCATCCGTTGGATCTCGATCAGAGGGTTGTGATGGTTCTGAGCTAATAAGTTCTGGATTGTTCTTCAACTTGAAAGAGAAGTTATGGAATGTTCTCAACTTAATACTCAAACTTAATGATTAGACTCCTTACGATTTGTTGGTACACAGAAATCCTCTAAAATAAGAATGAAATAATGGGATGAATAAAATAGAATGTGTGAGAGTGCACATCTTTTTAATTTTAGTATTGATAATTAATAAATAATTTAGAGATATTTAGTATGTATTTTAAATTTTTTACTCAGTTAAGTGGATATAACCATTTCTTAACAATTCATTGGGAATTTCTATTCTTATAAAATGTGGGAATTTCTATTCCCACAAAATGTGGGAATAAAAAAGAAGTATGAATGGACATTCTAGCTTCCAAAAGTATAGTGTGTTCAGTACACATGAATGAAAAATGAACATGACCATTTCATTCTCACTTATTCTTGCATATCAAATAATGTCATAATATAATTAGATCGGTTTGACATACATAATTCACTTTTTTGGAAATAGAAAAGGAGTTTTTCATATTTAGTTGCGGGTATCGTTCTCTTCCTGAAAAGAGGGTTTCTTTTTTTTTACGATGAGTATTTAGACATCATCAAGGTATCTCTCAGCAAATGGGCACTTACTTAACGTCTCATGTCACACGACTCGACTGGATTATCTACTTTATAAATATTTTTGTTTATTTTTATTTTATTTACTACTTAAAGCACCACTAAAATTAGGATAGGATGTCACTTTAGGGAGAATAAAATTGTCAAATTCTCATGTATATTTCATATACAATCATGACGAGATTGTCTCTGTCTCTCCCTTATCTCTCTCATGTGATTGTTGTTAGATATTTGTTCATGAAAAAACAATTTTGCCTTTGTGAATAGTCCCACATCAAAAAATAGAAGGAAGTCCAAAAGGTTTATATTGATTCACATTTTATTAGGTATTGAATAGTGTTTTGGGTTATTGTTCACGAATTGTTTTGTTTACTGTTCATAATTTTTTTTTATTTTTTATTGCAATTATTATCTTTTGCTAGTTTACAAATCTAGTTCATATCCTAAGTCATAATCCTCTAAGTTACTAATTGAGTGGTATTGATAAATCATTTATTTTTTCAGATATCAAATACCTAGACTAGCAAACTCAAATTGGACTTATGACTAATCCTGATCATTCCAAAAGTGTCAAACCTGAAAATTCACTGGTGTTAATTATAAACGGTGGGCTAATCGGATGTGATACTGGCTTACCACATTAGGTCTCTTATCTGCTATAGACATTCCTGAGTCTTCAACTAGCGGTTCTCAACCTTTGACTCATGATCCTGAACAACCTGTTCCTTCCACTTCTGGTTCTGGCGCTAGATCCTTCTCTAGCTCTATGAAATAAGAAGAAATAAACTATCATTGTTATCATAGGATTCTTAGTGCACTTGCGGACAACCTCTATGACATTTATTATGAGTTCAAAAGTTCTAAGGACCTATGGAATGCTCTTGAAGCAAAATATGGTTATGATGATGCCGGAATTCTGTGTTTCACCTCCTCCTTCTTTAATAAGTTCATGATGGTTGATGACAAACCCATTAATGAATAAATTCATAAATTCTAAGATTTCCTCCGTCACCTCCAATCAAAAGGAAACACCTTTACTGGAGACTATAAAGTTTCCTGTCTGATTGATAAATTCCCTCCATCCTGGTCTAGATTTGCTGGAGATCTCTGGCACAAGTAAGGAGATCTAACCTTAACTAAAGCCCTCAAGGCTATTCTTATTGAAGACCAGCATAGGCAAAATTCCAAAATCAAGTCTGAATCAAAAGTTAAAGTGAACTTGGTAGAGGAAAAGCCTAAATCTAGAAATTTCAAACCGAAAGGAAAGAAATTTAAGAAAAACCATCAATCCTTCAACAAATCTTCTTCCAAATCCAATCCTAACTCTTCCAGCCATAAGTCTGATGGAAAGTTCTAGTATGTCTATAGTAGAACCAACCACCTGGCTCCCAACTATTTCTTTCGAAAGAAAGAACCAGCTAAATCTGCTCCTAAAAGAAATGGATCCAACAAAGTTAATATGATTGAAGAGAATCCAACTTCCTTCAGGTTAGCCTCTTCATCCTATCTTGTGAATTCCCTTACTTTTTTCACTGACTGGTACTTGGATTCTGGAGTTAATATTCTTGTTTGCAATGATCGCTCTTGGTTTTCAACTTATCAGGAATCATGTGGAGAAAGTATAAGCTTAGCAGATGACTCCACCAAATAAATAATTAGAAGTGAATGTATAGAGCTCACCATGACCTCTGGGAAAGCTCTAAATCTGCAAGACGTCTATCATGTTCCTTCTCTCCGTTGCAATTTGATCAGTGAATCTCTTCTCCTTAGAGATGGCTTTAGGATTATCAAGGAATCAAATAAATTTGTGATTACCAAAAATAATGTATTCATTGGAAAAGGTTTTATCTGCAATGGTCTTTTCAAACTCAATGTAAACAATTCCAGTTCCAATGAAGTTTTTGAGTCTCCTATTGCACAAATTGTTGAGTCTTGTGATGTCTGGCATGGACGACTAGGACATGTCAATTTCCAAACCTTGCAAAGAATGATCAAATTGAATCTTATTCCTAAATCCTCTCATGATCCCTCATCTAAGTGTGAGATATGTGTTCAAGGGAAACACACTAAAAAACCCTTCAAGTCTATAACTAGAGACTCCGACCTCTCGAATTAATTCATAGTGATGTGTGTGACTCAAACCGAGTTCTCACCCGAGGGGGTAGGAGATACTTTGTGATATTTATAGACGATCACTCCAGATATTGTTACACCTATCTTCTCAGAACTAAAGATAAAGTCTTAGCTTAGTTTAAGGTGTATAAAGTTGAATTTGAGCACCAACTTGATAGAAAGATCAATATTCTAAGATCTGATCGTGGGGGGGAGTATACCTCAAATGATATGTCTGAATATTACCAAGATCACGGTATTATTCATGAGGTTACTGCTCCCTATACACCACAGCCTAACGGAATAGCTGAACGAAAGAACAGAACCCTAATGAACATGGTAAACTGTATGTTACTCAGTTCAGGAGCACCTGAAAGTCTCTGGGGTGAAGCTCTTCTTTCTGCTTGCTTCATTCTCAATAGGATTCCCCAGAAACATTTTGAGATAACTCCTTATGAATATTGGAAGGGGATATCTCCTAGGTTAAACTTCTTCCGGGTTTAGGGTTGCTTGGCTAAAGTAGCAATTCCCGAATCTAAGAAGAGAAAAATTAGTTCTAAGACTGTAGATGCTGTTTTTATTGGATATACACTAGATAGCAATGTTAACAGATTTCTGATCATTAACTCTGAAATCAGTGACATATCTAACAAAACTATCATTGAAGCTAGAGATGCAGTCTATTTTAAACACATCTTTCCTTTCAAATCCAAAATCTCTAAAAATCATAGTTCATCTCTTCCTTCTGATTCACCATCTTCCGATTCTTCTCAGCCTTTTGATATTGAACCTCGAATGAGCAAAAGAGGTAGAATTCAAAAGGATTTTGGAGAAGACTTCTTTACCTTTCTTGTTGAAGGTGATCCAAACTCATTCCAAAAAGTAATGGATTCACCTGAAACCCCTTTCTGGAAAGAAGTCGTTGATAATGAGATTAAATCTATCATGAAAAATCATACTTGAATACTCACCGACTTACCTCCAGGTTGTAAACATGTTGGTTGTAAGTGGATATTCAAGAAGAAACTTAGAACTGATGGTTCCATAGATAAATTTAAAGCTAGATTAGTAGCTAAAGGCTATACTCAGCAAAAGGGCATTGATTATTTTGATATATATTCTCCTGTAGCCTGAATCTCCACTATTCGAGTATTTCTAGCCTTTGTTGATATCCATAAGCTGATCATACATCATATGGATGTCAAGACTACTTTCCTGAATGGTGATTTAGATGAAGAGATCTATATGCAACAACTTGAAGGATTCATTGCCAAGGGTCAGGAAAACAAAGTCTGTAAACTTGTTAAATCTTTGTATGGTCTTAAACAAGCTCCTAAATAATTGCACCAGAAATTTGACAAAGTCATTACGAAATATGGTTTCACTGTGAATGAACACGACAAGTGTGTTTACACTAAAGTGATAAACAATGACTATGTCATCCTCTGTCTTTATGTTGATGATATCCTTATCTTTGGAACATCTCCTGAATTAATTTTAAATATTAAGGATTATCTTTCCAAGAACATTGATATGAAAGACTTAGATCTTGCTGATATGATACTTGGAATGAAAATCACTAGAGATACTAGAGGAATATCTTTGAGTTATTCTCACAGTATTGAGAAAATGCTGATTAAATTCAACTTTCATAACTCTAAACCTGTTTCCACACATTATGATTCTTTAATATCCTTGAAGAAGAATGAAGGTGAACCTGTCTCCCAACTAAAGTATTCTCAGCTTATTGGATCTCTCTTATACATATCCAACCGGACCAGACCCGATATAGCTTATGTTGTAGGGAGACTGAGCTGGTATACTAGCAACCCTAGCCAAGATCATTGGTCTACCTTAGAAAGAGTATTCAAATACCTGAAAGGTAAAGTTGACTATTGCTTGACTTACATTGGTTACCCTGATGCTATAGAAGGGTACAGTGACGCCAATTGGCTCACAGATTCTAACAGTGTAAAGTCAACATCTGGATATGTATTTCTTTTTGGCGGTGCAGTTGTATCCTGAAAATCCTGTAAGCAAACATTGATTGCCAGGATTACCATGGAGTCTGAATTGATTGCTCTTGATACCACTTGCACAGAAGCAGAATGGTTAAAAGATCTTATCTCTGAACTTCCTTTGGTCCCTAAACCCTCTCCTCCTATTTCCATTCACTCTGATTCTAGATCCACCATAGAGCTTCTAAAATAAGTGCATGTAAATAAAAAACTTAACATACATATTCAAATAAGATATAAATCTATACAACGCCTGTTAGGCAAAGTTGTGATCTTGGACTTTATAAAGTCTGAGAATAATCTTGCTGACCCTTTGACTAAGGGATTATCCAGGAGTGTGGTTCTGGATTCATCGAGGAAGATAGGGTTAAGCCTATAGATGAGGTCACTTATAGCGGTAACCTAACCCTTATTTGAAGACGTAGTCCCAATGTTAGCTTAATATGGTAGAAACAAACTGGACAAGTAACACTCGTGTAGAGCATCGACCTAGATATATTTATATATCATTATGTAGCATCTGCTACTACCCCCTTCTCTATGATGACGATGTTCTTATGATATAACTGGTTAGGCTGAGTTTTACTCTTAATAAGTCCAACACGTGTATTGCAGAGGGTATGATATCCAGCTGTAGTACCCTTAGAGGATTTACCTACGTGAGAGGAACCATGATGGCCGCGGTTGGGGGTGGGGGCTGGACTAACTCCTAGAAACTCTCATGAGTCGGTTATTGTGAGCATGGCCTTTAACGCTCAACCCGCTTTGCTTAATAGATGAAGACGTATTATGTGTATTTTCATCAATACCTGGTTCAATGGGCCTAATTCAAGGCCTAGTCCATTATTCCCTCAGGTGGCGATGAACTCACTAAGAAAAGGTTCAAAGCCGAAAGCTACCTCTCCCGAATTCACGATATGAAAGGTTGCCCAACCTATATTTTTTTATGATTTATTGATTTATTTATTGATTTTGAGTTTTCAGTCAATATTGCTTTTTGGGGGGCTGTTGGATATTTGTTCATGAAAAAGCAATTTTTCCTTTATGAATAGTCCCACATCGGAAAATGGAAGGAACTCTAAGAGGTTTATATTGGTTCATATTTTATTAGGTCTTGAATAGTGTTTTAGGTTTTGTGGGCTTTTCATAACACACTGCGCGCGCGTGTGTGCATGCCACGCCATGCCTCGCCGCCGCCCCGCACACACACACATTTTATGTTTGTCGAATTTTTATTTTTTACCGTTTCTTCCGCTTGACCCATTCGTAACAGATGCGGAGTTGGCACGGGGAGTTACGCAGATAGTGCGTAACAGATACGGAAGAGGAGCAACGGGTATTCGCCTCCAGCCCCTATAAATACCAGAGCTCTCCTCCTCGGAAATCACAACATACGAGCAACATTCTCCTCTTCTTCCTCATCAAATTTTCTCTCTCAATATTTTGTTACTGTGTTACTTACCTTTTCGGGCAACCATCTTCGTCTGAGCAGAAGTTCTGTTACTCACGCCCGAGTACAGAGGCCGGCCTCTTTCCGAGGGCTTTTATCGTTAGGGGGAGAGAATCGACTACGCCAGGGTGATAGGCGTGTCCTCTATCTTCTAGGGCAGTGATATCACGACTGTACTCGTTCAGGCCTGGTGTTCTAACCTTTTAATTTTAGATTTATACTAATTATTTTCTTTTTTGATAGTAATTGCTTTCCTCCTTCCAATATAAACTAATGAGGTATAAAGAAACACCAACAGGAAAAATCTTAGATCTACCCGTTAGCATGTCGTAACGACTGATGAGCCAAAAGCTAAAAAATGGTTTGCTATCAAATTATGACGTAATGACCCATTTTAACATGAAATTACCAAATATGTAGTTTGATAACTATCCCAATTTAATAATTAATACAATGAGAACTAAACCCATTGCAACATAAATTAAATGATTTCAACGTGGTAAGCTATTTTAATTAGACACGAAGAAAGCAAAAACCGAAAATAATAGCAAACTAAACGGGCCGTTGCATCGTTCGAGAGTAAAAACAGTAAATACTTCTCCCGCAAACCCGGTCAGCAACTAAACAGACCCTACAAAAGTAGTCCATGCACCATGCCATCATCGACCACGGCCATCATGAGTAGCGTCGATCCGCATCATTCTCCATTGGTGGTCCCTACAGATCACGTGACAAAGCAGATGGCAATATATATTCCTCACACGGGAAAGAGCCACGTCATCCACTTAGGAGATCAGGGGCGAGACGTAATATAATCCTTTGCTCGGTCTCATTGCCTGAAGCACGATAAACGTACACCCATATTTTCACCCAACTTTTGTAGGCCCTAGAGGTTTAGTTGTTATGTGGGCGAGCTTAATTAGTGGGTGAGCGGGGCAACTGTATTGTTCAATGTTTGTGTTTATGGGGGGAAGTTGAAAATGAAAATATCTTGTGGAAACAGGTGGCTGCCCGCTTCGCCAAAGCCCAAATTTGTGTATTGTATTTTGAACTTATCCTTGGAAATTTTAGAAATATATGATTTTTGTTGTAATCTTGTTGTTATATCTACATACATCATATATATCAATAGTAAGAATCAAACATGAAATGTAAATGTAAATAGACATGAGAAGAAATAGGGAGAAAAGTGATTCTCATTTTATTCATCTTCCTTATTCTTCCATGTATTTTATCTTCCATGGATTATATTATATAGATGTGGAAGAGAATACTAAAAGTCACATGTAGGTGAAGAGACTTCTTCTAGTAATGTTCACATTCATTGTATTTATATTTACAACACTCCCCCTTGGACATTACTACATGATGTTAATGCCTCGTTAAAAACCTCGCTAAAAAAACTTAGTGGGAAAAAACTAGTCGAGGAAAAGAGTACATGATATACATACATTATTTCTGTTACATCAGTTGTCTCGTTAAAAACCTTTCGCTAAGGAAAAGAGTACATGATATACATACATTATTTCTGTTACATCAGTTGTCTCGTTAAAAACCTTTCGCTAAGAAAAACCATGTAGGATCTGTTACATCAGTTGTCTCGTTAAAAACCTTTCGCTAAGAAAAACCATGTAGGACAAAAACTTAGCAAAAGAAAAAAAGTACAACTATAGATCTTCGGGATCCAAACTTATGTTGTATTAGTTGCCTCATTAAAAACCTTTAGCTACGAAAACCCTATGGGACAAAACTTAGCAAAGGGAAAAAGAGTACAACTATAGTCCTTCAAGGCGCAATCTTCAGGATTGCATTGAAAATTCGCTCCCCCTGATGATGACAATCTTCTGAGTCTAAGCTAAGAAAAACCCAGTGGGACAAAACTTAGCGAAAATGAGAAAAATATGATAATAGACCTTCAGGGCCCAATCTTCAGGATTGTTTTTTAAGAATTTGCTCCCCCTGAAGAAGATAGTCTTTCAAGTCTATGCATATTGTGAACATATTTCTCATAAGTTGATGTAGGCAGAGATTTAGTGAACAAATCTGCAAGATTATCACTTGAGCGAACTTTTTCAATGGTGATTTCGCCATTCTTTTGGAGCTCATGTGGATAAAAGAATTTTGGCGTAATATGTTTTGTCATAGTTCCTTTTACATATCCACTGCTCATTTGTGCAACACAAGCTGCATTGTCCTCATAAAGGACAGTGGGGGTAATATCATCTTTAGGTAGACCACATGAGTCATAAATATGTCGTATCAATAATCTTAATCATACACATTCTGCAACACAAGCTGCATTTTCCTCATAAAGGACAGTGGGGGTAATATCATCTTTAGCTAGACCACACGAGTCATAAATATGTCGTATCAACGATCTTAATCATACACATTCTGCAACACAAGCTGCATTGTCCTCATAAAGGACAGTGGGGGTAATATCATCTTTAGCTAGACCACACGAGTCATAAATATGTCGTATCAATGATCTTAATCATACACATTCTACAACACAAGCTGCATTGTCCTCATAAAGGACAGTGGGGGTAATATCATTTTTAGCTAGACCACACGAGTCAAATTTGTGCAACACAAGCTGCATTGTCCTCATAAAGGACAGTGGGGGTAATATCATACTTAGCTAGACTACACGAGTCATAAATATGTCGTATCAACGATCTTAATCATACACATTCTCGTGAGGCCTTATATAAAGCAATAATCTCTGAGTGGTTAGAAGAAGTAGTCACCATGGTCTGCTAAACAGACCTCTAAGAAACGACAGTACCACCATAGAGAAAAACATAATCAGTCTAGGATCTGGCGTTATAGGGATCGGATATGTAGCCAGCGTTCTAATAGCCCACCAATGTCATATCTTGGTTTATATTATAGAATAGTCCAAGATCTTTTGTACCTTGAAGATAGCGAAGGAAATGTTTAAGGCCATTTCAATGCCTCCTTGTAGGAGAAACACTATACCTTGCTAGCAAGTTCACCGCAAATGCAATATCAGGCCTGGTGCAATTTACGAGATAGAGAAGTGCTTCAATGGCGCTCAGATAGGGAACTTCTGGCCCTAATATTTCTTCATTATATTCTTTGGGTCTAAATGGGTCTTTATCCGCTTCGAGGGACCGGACGACCATTGGTGTGCTAAGTGGATGTATCAATATAAAATCTTTCCAAAAACCTTTTTCACGTAGGTTGACTGGTGTAGAAAAATTTCTTCTGGGAAAATGCTCGATCTGCAGGCCGAGACAAAACTTGGTTTTCCCAAGTCTTTCATTTCAAACTTCGTCTTTAGGCATGAGCTAGCTTCTGTAAGCTCCTTGTGCATTCTAATAATATTTATATCATCAATATAGACTGATATAATACAGAAGCCATTTTCGAATTTCTTTATAAACACACAAGGGCAGACATCATTATTTGCATCTCCTCTTCAGGAGGAACTCACTCAATCGGTTATACCATATTCTACCCGACTGTTTCAAGCCGTATAACGACCTTTATAATTTAATGCTATACATATTGCGATTCTTGTTTTCTCTTAATTCAGGAATTTTAAGTCCATCGGAGACTTTCATATAAAAATATTAGCGTCTAATGACTCATATAAAAATGTGGTCATGACGTACATATACTGCATATATAAATTCATAGTTTCTGCCATAGGTATAAACTTGCGGAACGTAATACAATCACTAATAGGATAATATTTTACATCTAAATCGATGTCGGGTCTCTGCGTGAACCCATTGAGCTATGAATCTCGCTTTATATCTCACCACCTTACAATTCTTATTTATTTTTCTTACGAAGACCCGTTTATATCCTGCAGGGATATATGGACTACATGTTCAAAATACTTTAGCGAGTTCTGCTCAGCCTCAATTGCCACTTTCATCTCACCTAGTCCGAGTGCTTCAAGCACTCTACTACCGACTTAGATTCTGGATCCAGATTATTTTCGGAGATAGTAAGAGCAACTGTAGAGGCAACTATGTTGTCGACAACTTTTATATTTATATTATATATTTCTCCTTTTTCACAAATTCGTGGCCACTTTAATTATTGTTTTATGTTAACCAAATCCTCGTCATTTTCCTTAACAATTGGATTTGGCCATTCCGCATCTCCAATATTATGATTATCAAGTGCACGTGTAATTTACTGGAGATTCCATCTTCAGGATGAACCTCTTCCCGAGGTTATGGGAGTGACTGTCTTTCTATATAGAATTTAGTTTGCCGTGGACTTTTATCTTTTTCATATGTTTCTGGCACAGTATGCTTCTGGTGTACCAAATCATCAATGATATACTCAATATGAATATGGGGCTTAGTCACTTTTTTCTTAGCAGATTATCATGTGAACTTATTGTTCAGTTTGACTAGTACGTGGATATAAATATTAAAGATCTTTTTCACCAATGGAATTTCTTAACATTATTTGGTATTTTGGGAACTAATCTCCCCCTAATGTCGAGAATTAATCTTTAATAAAAATACAGTCAGCATACCAAATTATAAATTGATCCCCTAACATGGGCCATAGGTACTAAATTATTGACGCAGTCAGCATACCAAATTATAAATTGATCCCCTAACATGGGCCATAGGTACTAAATTATTGACGGAGTTTCATAAATAATGTATGTACCTTCACCGAGGTCCCATAGAGGTACGCTATGATGGTGATATAGAAACATGGACTGCAAATAAAGAATACGCAGATGAGAAATGTTTCGCTTCTTCATCACGTATTAGATAAAGGGGGACTGTGATATGCAATTGGTCGGATTTGGTTTGAATACCTCATTTAATTTAAGAAAATCCGAGGAATCATATTTTGCCCAAGATGACTCAATCGCTCATGCCAGAGTTTAAAAGAATTTGGGTCCCTAAATCTCAAACTCATCGCAACATGGTGTATTTTAGGCCAGAAAAATTCTAAAATATACACATATGAATAAAAACCACATAGGTTCACAAGAGTTTAAAGAAAAATCAAGATAAATTAAAATTGTCTGACAAATGTATATAATCCAAATATAGAAAAACCAAATAGTTTACCTTGACCACCTCGATAAGATCCATTACCTCCCCCTCGTCCAAGCTTATGAATATTAGTTTGAATTATGACATGTGTTTCAGGCACTACGACTGAACCAATTAAACTTGCATTATGGTTTCTCACAACAGCTGGTTGTGTTTTTAACAACTACTAATGCAAGGATTAGTTCATAATGCTTAATATAATTTTTAGTTGTACTATTGTAAGAGTACAAGGTTACTTGTTGAATTGTATTCAGTCGAGGGTTTAAAATCCAAAAATGGCTACAGGATAAGATCTCCTACTATGTTCATAGCCTTCCCCTTGTCCACGCGTATAAGTAATTTTCTGAATTGTAGCATGTGATACAAACACAACTCGTAAGCCAACTAGTCTGACATTATGATTTCTAATCATTAATTGGTTGTGCTTCTCTGCGACTACTAATGTAGATATCAATTCAGAATGGTAAGTGCAATTCTTGGTCATGTACTGCTGCAGGAGTATAATATTATTTGCATGGAATGGGGAAAAGAACTTTTTGATCAAATTATTGGCTTCCATAGATCAAAGCGATCCTTCAGGGATT
Organism: Asparagus officinalis; assembly: GCF_001876935.1. Taxonomy (NCBI): domain Eukaryota; kingdom Viridiplantae; phylum Streptophyta; class Magnoliopsida; order Asparagales; family Asparagaceae; genus Asparagus; species Asparagus officinalis. The sequence continues at coordinate 17,757,781 of NC_033799.1, read as the reverse complement.
GCCCAGAACAGTGAATACTTTTTCACTGAGGCATTTAATTTTTCACGTCTTAGAAAATTTAAAGTGTTTGTCTTCTGGGTAAATATACTTAAAGAATCAAGAGATATAATCGTGCAAAAATCACATGTGTGTCCAGTAAAAAAAATGAACGTTCGATACCAAAGACAAGTAATAATTACTATCATATATCACAGTGCACTAATCATGGGGACGAAAGATTAGTGCATGAGAAATTAGAAATATTCACATAATCACCAAAATTATCAAGCTCTTTTTTCTAAAGATCTTCATAAAGGTTATCTTTCAAATGTTTGCTTCTGGCAAGATTCAAAACACCACCAAGACAATTTGGATAGAAAACTAATATTGCATAATTTCAGTGGAGAAGGAGAATCAGTGCAATTAGCAATTAAAAAATGGACCACTTATGGACGCCAACATGAGCTTTAAAAACCTACAATTTAATTTCAAGTTTTCATGAGACTTAGATTTTACTTCAAGCAAGCAAATAGAATATTTAAAGCAAAAGCATCAAATTTATATATTATGATAATTTTTCATGATTGATGCTCTGTCTATTCTACATTTTTAGCCATGTATAAGTAGCCTATGTTACAGAGTTCAAAGAAAACCATTTGGATCATCCCAATAAGGGGTTAGACCATTAACAGAAATGAAGTTCCAACCAGGTGTTCATATGTAGGAGCAAATTGCATTATAATATAACATAAACCACAAAATTAATTCACATGAACTTTTGTTCATTAGATGAGATAATACATTAGAAAAAACTCTAACAAAGCCAACTAAAGATCAGATAATAGATAGTAGAATAAACTACTCATAAAGCCCTTTGGTCCTAAGAAAGAATAGAAATCAGTCTATCCTCAATAAATTTTTTTTTCTGCAGTATCAGGAACTGTTATGGAATCTTACGTTTTAACTTTTAATAAGTTCCCTGTTAACATTGATGGTTGCTTACACAGCAATTCATTTTACCGATATGGTGAAAATTATTGAGTTATTCAATGACTTTCATGTTGTGTGGTTTCAAATATAATTATTTTGCAGTCTCGAAAATGAATACAAATGGAACAGAAACACTATGCACTTACATGATTGATCATTTAGATTATACATGCATGCCATTGGTTAATCGGACCATGCCAGTTTTTAAAAAACCCATCACTATTGCACTGATTTCTTATTGCATGTAAAATACTTGCCTTTGCAGTTTGTTAACTAGTCTTATTTATTGAATACAAAGGAGCATATTCCCTATGTGAATTATTCTACCTTTTCAGTTTGCAAACTCATTGATATTTGTTGAATATAATTGATCAGAATAAAAGCAAAATAAGAAAGTATCATGTGGAAATTGTTACCTCGTAAGATGTGTACACCGAAATATCTCTTACCACCAACGGACGATTATGAACCGGCTAGCTAGAGCTTTCGTGCTGATAACGTGTTGTAATCTTGTTGTTATATCTACATACATCATATATATCAACAGTAAGAATCAAACATGAAATGTAAATGTAAATAGATAAGAGAAGAAATAGGGAGAAAAGTGATTCTCATTTTATTCATCTTCCTCATTCCTCCATGCATTTTGTCTTCCATGGATTACATTATATAGATGTGGAAGAGAATACTAAAATTCACAAGTAGGTGAAGAGACTTCTTCTAGTAATGTCCACATTCATTGTATTTATATTTACAACAATTTTTTCTTTTTTAAAAAATAATAATTCTTAACTTATGAACTATTTCATGTAGCACTTCTATGCATTTGTAGAAATTTCATGTTGTGTTATACTTCTTAGTATAATTCTTAACAAATAAATTTCTTGAGCTTTAAACTGAAATATCATAATTATTTATTTGCAGTTTGACGCAGTAGTTAAAATCATTCACCAAGAGCATACATTATATCCTTAATTTAAAATTTTAAGCAAATAAAAGATTGTTCAATATTACCAGTACTATTAAAAGAAGTGCCATTATGCTTATGGCAAGAGTCCATGCTTAGTGGAAGTTAGCGAACAACTTGAAAATTCAATTGATATTATCTTTTTAAATGTTTTACGATTATAGGATGTAATGCTTATCAAAGATAGTGATGGTAATTGAGCTTTTCCAAGGAAATTGTTTAGATAATTTTAAAATAAAGCTCATTGAGTTATAAAAAAATGAGTACCAGACACATTAACTTTTATCTTCATAAAAATTCTACACATTTATTAATTGTGAAATAATTATCTAATTTTTATATAATTAATGAACTCTAATTAATTGATTGTGTTTGGAAAAGAAAACTGAATAACTTTTGTTAATTACAATGTAGTTTTGATTAGAGTATTTCATTTGTAATGAAAAATCTAAGATGGCACCGTGCCACAACTTTGTGCAAAAAAATAACATTAGAGGACACAATGATCTTATTTTTGACTAGTAATATGCTTATAAGTCATAACTAGTTGTTTCTCGCAGAATGCATGAGAACTTGTTACAATTGTTGCATGTATATCATGGTGTTATGATTTAACAAGTATCTATTTAGATAAACAACCAATAGATCATTTTCTCATCAAAACATACCAAAAACCAACTAACTATATCTGCTTATTTCCAAGGTAAAGTATCTCAGTAATAAATGATTTAGGTGATGCCTGGTTGTCTGGTTGCTTGTTTTTGTAAAGGAAAAAAAAGTTAAAAGTTACTACAACAGTGAGGCTACATCAACTTTTCTTCATTTACATAATTTGGTTGACAAAGCTGATCATAGGTGAGTGTGACACCCATAAAACTGTTCCCTCTATTTATTTATTTTTTCCTTTTCCCTTTCTTTATTTCTTGAACTTTCGAAAGTACACTATAGATCTTACTAATTAAATTATCAATTACATTATATATTATAAAAAGATATAAATATGAAATATACAGTTATTTTCTAGGTAAATAAATACAATAAAAAAAACAATTAGAATTTCGATATATTTCAATATATAGATATTATAAAAATGTATATCTAAATATTTAGGTTTAAGATAATTTAATAAAACAATCTGAAGATGAACTATGAAGCAGACTCTTCTTATGGCATATCTAGAAAAATTACGTTATTATTCAAATTAAAATATATATCATAAGTAATTTCAAATAAGATAAGATAAAATATTATATATTAAATAAATAAATATCATACTTTTTAAGTATTAAAATGATATTTTTATATAAAAATCGAAACAACTATATTTTAATGTAGATTGCACGTACAATGCTGGTATTAAATAATAATTTTGTCCTTTTATCGTAACATTTTGAAAACGTGCTTAATTAAATCCCTATGAGGTCAGCACCTTCAGCAAACCACCACGCGCCTCACAACTCCAATCCGACGGCCACAATAGAAACCACGTTCCCTAATCAAGCGCGAAAGGGTACAGTTGGAATTCCACCTTGCTATGCATGCCATGCCATGGATGGATCATGGACATCCGAGACAGTTCGGCGGCCACAGAAAATATCGTCGCCACGTCAGCAGCGTCGAGGGCGTGGATCAATAAGCGCGAGCGAAAGCCCCCCGCGGCCTCCAAAACCCCCCTCAGTGACCCCAAGCCGATCACCGAAGTGTCCAAATTTTCTACTACCCCCTCACTTCACTAGAAGTTATTCCCCCCCCCCCCGACGAGCTCAGGGGGGGAGAAAACCTAGCTCCATCAATGGAAAATTCACCAGGTACGCTCAATTTCCCCGCCGCTTTCATCGATTCCTTTTGATAATGTCGCTCGAATTACATGAATTTACTCTAAATTTTGCAGAGTTTCGGAGGTTTGATTCGATTGAGGTTAGTTGAGATGGTTTTTGATCGAGAATGTGAACGGTTTCTATTGCTAATTTCGCTCGAATTCATTGAATATGATTGAACTTTGTAGAGTTCCGATTAAGATGGGTTGCGCTGTTGTTTGTTAATCGAAACGGCTGCCGGCGGATTGATATGGAGATTTTGAGGATGGCGTTTTGCGCGGATCAGAGGACAGCTAAGTTCACCTGAGGAATTTGTCGGTTTGGGGATTGAATCAGGGATTGGATTTTATTTTTTTTTGGTGTACTTTGGGGTGATTTTTGATGCAGTGTTTCAAATTCAATTCTTCTGCTGCTCTGCTGAACATTCTGTGGTACAGGATCAGATAGAGAATTTGAGGGTTTTGAAGGGGTTAGAGTTTGTTGCAATGTCTGCTGCTTCTTGTGCGAAGTGGATTGATGGGCTTCAGTTCTCGTTGTTGGTTTGGCCGCCACCTCAAGATGAGCAGCAGAGGGAGGTACGGGAATTGTACTGAAAATTTTTGATGTTTGTTGCATTTGCATCAGTTATACATATTTTTCCTAATTGGTTTGTGTAATTTTGCTGTCATCAGTTTGGGAACATTACTACTTTTGGTTAAGGAATGGTAAAAGTTTGAAATTTGATGCTTGAGTGAATGTTGGTGGTTACTGTTTTGTAGCATACGCTAAATTGGTTAAACTGAAACGAGGTTTGATGCTCATAGTTAGGATAAATTGCAAATAATCCCCTCAGCTATTTTTGTAGGACTAATCACCGCTGGAGCCACATTTTGAGAAGGCTAAATTGCGGCTAACCCCCTTTCAATTATGAATTGAGTGGTGATAAGTGCTGAATGAGTTGAGGGGTGATAGGTGCCGCTGAAGGTATAGATGACAGGGGACGATAACCTTTTTATGAGCTTACCATCTGAATAAGGAATGAGATTGTAAGATTTGATACCAAGGAAACCAAATGGTCTCTTTTTTTTCCCCAGAAACTTTAGAAATAAATTCAATCTTTTATCAAGGCTATTTGTCATGCCAAATGTAAAATTTGACAATCTGGGTAGACTTGAGATTCTGGCTATGGATCATAAATGAGGTTCTCTTTAAAAAAAATCCTAATTCCAATCCAACTTTGGATCTACTAGGTTTTACTGAAACCATTACTTTGAATGTTTAAAACTTTATATATGTTGGTCTTTTATGCATCAAAAGGGGAAAAAAATAATGCACCTTTACTGCCAAAGGTCTAGTTTCTCATGTGGATCGCTTTCCTGTTTTCCCTTTTTTTCTCACTGGCATCAAAAGCTTCTGCAAGTTCAGCAACATTTTCGATTGCTCATCTTAATACTACAAAAACTATGTAATGATAACTGCAAAATTTTGGCATATTTTTAATCAATGAAGCTTAGATTGAGTTTTGATAAAAGACTTGTATAATCAAATAATTTCTAGATAGTTATGGTATTTGAATTATTAATCTAACATAGATTGATGTCCAGGAAATTAAAAATTAAAGAAGATTAATTTTAATGTTGTTTTTCTTAAATATTACTTGTGGTTAGGGAGTTTAACAACAGATTTGATCCAGTTAAAAAGTTAGATATCTAATCATGGCTTCTACCAATATAGTTTAAGAGTTTATTGAGGTAAAGTGCTAACCTAATATCATATGGTTTGTTCTATTGAATTAAAACTAGTATCGTGAAGAGATTACTCCATCTAGAAATTGTATTGTATTATTAGTTTTTTTCTTCTAATTAAGTATATTTCTATATATGAATATAAAAAAGATTTTTATTTTTATTTTTGTTTTTTCTCAACTAAGCTATCCATTTTCTAGATAGTTAGGGTATTTGATAAAAGACTTGTATAATCAAATAATTTCTAGATAGTTATGGTATTTGAAATATTAATCTAACATAGATCGATATCTAGGAAATTAAAAATTAAAGAAGATTAATTTTAATGTTGTTTTTGTTAAATATTACTTGTGGTTAGGGAGTTTAACAACAGATTTGATCCAGTTAAAAAGTTAGATATCTAATCATGGTTTATACCAATATAGTTTAAGAGTTTATTGAGGTAAATTGGTATAACCTAATATCATATGGTTTGTTCTATTAATTAGAACTAATATCGTGAAGAGATTACTCCATCTAAAAATTGTATTGTATTATTAGATTTTTTTTCTTCTAATTAAGTATATTTCTATATATGAACATAAAAAAGATTTTTTTTATTTTTTATTTTTTATCAATTAAGCTAATCCAGTTTCTAGATAGTTAGGGTATTTGATAAAAGACTTGTATAATCAAATAATTTCTAGATAGTTATGGTATTTGAATTAAATCTAACATAGATCGATATCTAGGAAATTAAAAGTTAAAGAAGATTAATTTTAATGTTGTTTTTGTTAAATATTACTTGTGGTTAGGGAATTTAACAACAGATTTGATCCAGTTAAAAAGTTAGATATCTAATCATGGCTTAAACCAATATGGTTTAAGAGTTTATTGAGGTAAAGTGGTAACCTAATATCATATGGTTTGTTCTATTGAATTAGATCTAGTATTGTGAAGAGATTACTCCATCTAGAAATTGTATTGTATTATTAGTTTTTTTCTTCTAATTAAGTATATTTCTATATATGAATATAAAAAGATTTTTTTTGTTTAGTTTTTTGTTTTTTCACAACTATGCTATCCAGTTAGAAAATTATGATCACTGCATGATGATTCTTCGACCAAATCAAGTTTAATTGCAAGCTTTGTATTCATTGTTTCCTTGTCTTAATTATTTTTCTCTGATATAACTCTATAATCAACTTTGGTTCTTCAAATCATAGATCTAATTATGTTATATCCATTATCAACGATTAACGATCAGAAACCTAGATCTGATCAGCACTTCAAATCCGTTATGATTTTAGTGATTTGTCTGGTCAATTTTTCAAGCCTTGTTATTCACCATATGGATCATTATATGATTGGAAGGTCTTAGTCCCTTAAATTGGGTCATGCAAAGTGTTAAGCACGCTCCTGCCACCTTCAATTGTGTTCCA
>NC_033799.1:17738782-17750873 GCF_001876935.1 Asparagus officinalis | reverse complement strand
CTACATAAAAGAAAATACTAATTATTAATTGATTCATTGTGCAATCTAGACATGATTATCCTTTTTTTCATTTGACTTATTTGTAGTTTTGACTTTGAGATTTATTGATATGCTTTTTAAAATCTTGATTTTGAATGTTAATTGTTTGATGCATCTTAGAACGGATCATCGTTTTATAAAAATTAAAGTAGTCTGCTTTCTTTCTTTCTTTTTCCTAATATTGAATCACTTCTTGTTTTATAGATATTAAATAACTAATTAAGGATGGTTTCCATTATCATAATCCTTATTTTACATTTCTTCAACTGTGGGTCTCGTCTCTGTACACATGCACACAAATAATACATACAAAATTGTCAAAGTGCCCCTAATGAATACCATGACTCCGAATTCCAACCACGTCAAGCCCACCCCACCGTGTAGATCATTATACATGTGTAACATGCATTTGATACGATGCAGCTCTACGATGGAAGTTTTGGTGCGACACAAGTTTGTCTAAACAAAATATCTGAAACATCATGGTGATTAGAGATGATTATTTGGTGTTCCAAGGACTTTGACGACCCTCAAATTTCTAGGAATGAGATGAGAAAGCTGAGTTGCATGCTTGTCAACTCTGCTTGATAGCTTGAGTTTTCCCTTAAAATTTTATAAGGAGATGAAAGAGCTAAGTTGCATGCTTGTGAACTTGATAGCTTTGGTTTTTCCTTTACTGTGTTTCAGAAATTTCAATTTTTTTCTGGTTCTTCCTCCAGATGTTACAGTTTCCCTTTTCTGATTCTTTTTGGGAGGGAATTGGTTTAAATTTTTAACTAATAATTCCTATATTCATTCCCAGATGAAAAGAAATTCCTATCTTCTGGATTCATGTTTTCATGATTGTATAAAATTTTCATGATTGTATAAAGAAATTCCTATATTCCTCCAGACGTTTTCATGATTATATAACGTTAGTTTAAAATTAAATTAAATTTTAACTAAATAATCTACTGGACTTACTAAAGTGCGTCTTGGATGAGTTTGTATTGAGATCTAAAGAATGTTTGTTGGGTAGTTAAGAAAATATACACAAAAAATGAGCATAGAGGAAATGATAATCGTATTAGCTGAGTTGATGCACACTAAAAAATAGAATAAGAAATAAGTGAATTCCTAAGAAATTAGAGGTTGCTTTTATGAGAAAAATAAAGGAGTTTTAAGATAGTCTGGATAAATGCATCGGTTACTAAGCAATAGAATTGTATTTAATGGAGGAAGTCGGGCAAAGGTAGACGCAAAGGAACCTGTATGAAGGCAATTTGATGAATATGGTGGTGGTTAACTTAGAAGTGAGATGTCCCTCATTGGAACTGAATGGAAGAAGATTCAACCCCAAAATGTTGGAATAAAGACCTTTTTATTGTTGATATACAGAGGTTGGAAGTTAAATCATTATTAAGCAAAATGTTCAAGTGCGATTTTAAGGTAAAAACACGATTAATAAACTAAATAAGACAATAGAATATATCTATAATACCTGAATCTTGATCATATTTAGGTTGAACTATTTTTTTGTAAGGTATTGAGGTTGTAGTTTAGCATTACCCTCTTCACCAAGTTTCAGGGCATGTTTCTATTTGCTGATGAGTTATCTTCTAAAATTTAGCATTACCCTCTTCACCAAGTTTCAGGGCATGTTTCTATTTGCTGATGAGTTATCTTCTAAAAAAATGTAGTTCAGTGCAACAACCTTAAATTTGTACTCTAATGCATCTAGGCAACAAACTTATACTCTCGTAGCCATTGGCAATTAACTGATGGACCTTTTTATAAAGAAGAAACATGACGAGGGTTCAACTTCCAGTGGACCTGATACAGAATAAAGAATGCTGGGCCATTAGGGGCTGGTGAAGGTACTGGAGAATGCCATGTTTTCTTACACAAATGTAGTTGAATAACATTAAAATGAAAATAGTAAATCACGTAGCTATGTTAACATCATGGGACAAGGTCAGCAGTCTTGCTGTTGAGTGTAAGCAGTGCTTGCAAATGTTTTGAATGGACAAATTTTCATTTGGTAGAAACAAAAAGATAGTAGGGTGTCCAGCTATTTATGTGCAATCACGTGCTACAAGGTCTTGTTGTCGAGCTTGACAACCCAACAGAATAAGTTTTAAAATGAAAAATTGATATAATTTCTTGGTATCATCTTTTTACTTTATTATCTTCTAGTTCCACAAGATGAAATGTTAGTTTACCTAAAACCGTGCACTTTTTATCAGCTAAACTGTCTCAAACAGTGGCACCAAATCCAACCTGACATTCTATGCTCTTCATATGCCAATCCTGGCAAGTTGTGTTTTCCTCAAATTTGTACCGACGTTTGGCTCCTCAAAATTTTAGCTGATATTATCTAGACTGCAAACGAGAATATTAGCGGTTTCGAGAATTTTATACGTTTGTATGATTGCAATTTTGATTTGTGCAAGTTGACAAATTATTAAATTTCTCCTTTGCTTATCAAATGAAATAAAATTCTCTTGACAGGCACAAATTATGGCCTATGTTGAATATTTTGGCCAGTTCACCTCTGAAAATTTTCCAGAAGATGTGGCTCAGGTATGGACGACTCACTTTATTATGTCTGTTACCTACTCATATCGGACTATGATAAACTCTGTCAGAAACAGTCTAAAGTTCATTGACTTGCCTTGACATGGTAAAATATAATATTTATTGATAATACTTCAAATTTCCAATAATTGAATAACACTTAAATCGTGTCATTTGTTTTGTCATATTTTCTTATGCAGCTAATCCAGAGTCATTATCCATCTAGAGAAAAGCGACTTCTGGATGACGTCTTGGGTACTGAAGCTTACTCCTTAATACAAATTATTGATATGAAATAATAATAGAACTATTTAGTAACTTCTCCATGCTGATTATTTTGTTACATAATTTTCAGCAAAATTTGTTCTTCATCATCCAGAGCACGGACATGTTACTGTACATCCAATACTTTCTTGTATAATTGATGGAACTCTGGTGTACAATAAGCATGATCCTCCATTTTGTTCTTTTATATCTTTATTCAGCCAAAGTTCTGAGGTAAGCAACCCTGCCAAATTGCTGCTGAAGGCATTATTTTAGTGCAAGCACAGCAGGATCATGATATCAGATAATTAGGTTCATCTACTTATAATTTCAGTCTGCCATTAATGAAAAGAACTGTGCTGTTATCTGCTAAATGCTCCATAATAACTTTTTTTAACTTGCAGAAAGAGTATTCAGAACAGTGGGCTCTGGCATGTGGAGAAATTTTACGAGTATTAACTCACTACAACCGGCCAATATTCAAAGTCGAGAATCACAGCTGTGAGGTGGAGAGGAGCAGTACTAGTAAGCATGCCACAACAAGTGACTGCAGGGAGGGGGAACCTTGTCATTCACTTGTGCAGGAAAATGACAGCAAGCCCGTGCGGCCTTTATCTCCATGGATTACAGATATATTGATTGCAGCACCATTGGGGATTAGAAGCGATTACTTCCGCTGGTGTGCATTTTAGTTTAGTTTTTTATGATGCTATCTTTTTTGCTGGCCACAAGTCTGCAACAAAAAGAAGTCTATGACGTTATATGCTTTAGGATTGCATGATTCACGTTGATGAACCTGCTTTCTTGATATTTAGATATGAGAGAACTCCTTTATTGTGCGACACTTGCATGTTAATTTTATTATCCATGTCAGAATGCTTCTCATGTTTTTCCAGAGAACCTCATCATTTGGTTTCAGTTGCATGCTTTGATGTGAACCTCATTATTTCTTTGCATTCCCACACCCCCCCAACCCCCAACCCCCTTCAACGAAAAAAAATCATCTCCCCTCCTTTTAGTCATTTTCCAATTGAAGGTAATAGATAATTGTGTAAATATAGATATTCAGCCAATCAAAACTGTAATATTTGTAAAGGTTTACATGTGTTATAAACTATAGGATTATACATGCTTCTGTACCATCCATGTCATATGATTCATACATATACATGCTCTGAGGTTAATAGCACTTGGGCAAATAGTAAATGCGGCCTATTTGCACAATTACAACTACAAGGGATCTATCTGCAATTAACCCTTTATATTACATGCGTTTCTGTTTCTGGTGTCTTTTTAGTCGTCCATTGAATGTGGAAGTTATTTCCCTGGTCTGTTCATTACTTCTGTACATTGCCAAAAACTCCCGTCGGCCTATTTGCACAATTACAACTACAAGGGATCTATCTGCAATTAACCCTTTATATTACATGTGTGTCTGTTTCTGGTGTCTTTTTAGTCGTCCATTGAATGTGGAAGTTATTTCCCTGGTCTGTTCATTACTTCTGTACATTGCCAAAAACTTCCGTCACCAAATTCTCAAATCTCTATCACCAGCCCGCTCATAATGTCATTATCAGATATCGTCCACATGTTTTTTTTAAATAAATATGAAGCCCATGCTTTCTCTTTTGTACTCATTTTAATTCTCGATCTATTGTTCTGGGCATCCGTAAGTGACTTCTTATACTGTTCTACATATCTTGTTATTTATGAATTGCTGACACTTATTATTCCTTGTCTAATTATATGCCCCACCCAACATGCTCATTCGGTGAGCAGCTTGGTGCATGACCTACTATGGTATCAAACATCTGTATCCATATCATGTGACGGGATTTCTTTTGTTTTTTTTTTTTTTGATTTTTTTTTTTTTTTTTTTTTTTGAGAAAAATCATGTGACTGGATTCGATGTCTTCTTGACACTCTAGACATTCATGACAACTGAGCAGGTTGATATCATCATGGTAATTATCTTTTTGTAGATAGGATACATTTAAAGCTCTGAACCACTGTGAGAGGGGCATCATTTTTTTCAACTGGTGGCAATACTTTGCTCCTATATTTGATTGTGATCTGGCTCTTAGTTTCTGCCACCCTCGCGTTCCACCATCAACATGCTTCCTCCTGGTCCTTTCCAATTGTAGAAAGTTTTGGGAAAATTAGGGTTACTTACTCTCATAGAGAGGTACCCCTTTTATAGAAGTGCACTCTTACAGATAGGTCCTTACAATATTGACTAATTACTATCTAAATAACTCAACACTCCCCCTCAAGATGGGCGATAGATATCAATCATCCCCATCTTGTTACAAAAGATATCATACTCCCTAGAACCTAATCCTTTTGTTAAACAATCAGCTAACTGCTCTTCTGATTTCACATAGCTCAAAGTCAGAACTCCTCTATTCAGTTGCTCCTTGATAAAGAACCGATCGATCTCCACATGTTTGGTGCGATCATGCTGAACTGGATTATTTGCAATATTAATCGCCGATTTGTTGTCACACCAAAGTTGTAAGGAGTCTCTTCTAAACAAGCGCAGCTCAGATAATACGTTTTTGACCCACATCAACTCTCACAGACCAACTGCCATAGCGCTGTACTCTGCCTCAGCTGTAGACCTAGCCACCACATCTTGCTTCTTGCTACGCCAGGATACGAGATTGCCTCCAACAAATACACAATAGCCTGAAGTGGACCTACGATCATCCATACAACCATCAGCATCACAGTAGCCTTCAATTCTCAGATGTCCAGAACTTCTGAACCACAACCCCTTTCCTGGGCTTCCCTTAATATATCTAAGAATTCTGCGAACTGCCTCCATATGCTGCTCTCTGGGATCATGCATATATCTACTCACCACACTTACGGCATGAGTAATATCAGGTCTCGTATGGCATAAATATATAAGTCGTCCAACTAATCTTTGATATTGCTCTTTACTCACTGGGTCACCACCTTCGGCACACATCTTATGATTTTGCTCGATAGGAGTAGATACAACTCTGCACCCTAACATCCCTGTCTCTGAGAGAAGATCCAGAGCATACTTCCGCTGAGAAAGCACTATACCCTTTCGCGACCTTGCAATTTCAATTCCGAGGAAGTATTTCAACTGTCCCAGATCTTTAACTTCAAATTGCTCTCCCAATTTCTTCTTCAACCGTAGGATTTCTTCAACATCATCTCCAGTGATTACAATATCATCCACATAGACCGTCAGAATAGTGATACGAGTTTTGGAGTGCCTGTAGAACACAGTATGATCCCCATTGCACTGCTTGTACCCCATACCGCAGACTGCCAACCTGAATCTGTCAAACCATGTCCTCGGAGACTGTTTTAACCCATACAAAGATTTCTTCAACTTGCACACCTTCCCAGCTACTTGAGAGGTAGCGAAGCCTGGTGGAATCTCCATATACATCTCCTCCGGGAGATCTCCATACAAAAATGCATTCTTGACATCTAGCTGATGTAGTAGCCAATTAAAGTTGGCAGCACATGACACCAACATTCTAACAGTGCTCATCTTTGCTACTGGAGCAAATGTCTCGTCATAGTCAATGTCATACGTTTGACTGTAGCCTTTAGCAACCAATCTGGCTTTGTATCTGTCGATCTTGCCCTCTGGAGTTTGCTTAACCGTATACACCCACTTACATCCAACAACACGCTTCCCAGCTGGCAAAGGTACCAGTTCCCATGTATCATTCTTCTTCAAGGCTCGAAGTTCCTCTTGCATGGCACTCAACCACCTAGGGTCTTGCTTAGCGTCCTGCCAGTTGTTAGGTACAGGCACCGAATGCAATGATGCAATGAATGACTTATATGCAGGTGGAATAGATGCATATGAAATGTAATTCGCAATGTCAGTATCCCAACTACCAAACTTAGCTGGAGGTTTTTCAGCATTGACTCTGGAGGTTCTGCGGGGTAAGATGGGAGTGTTAGAAGTATCAGGGAAGAACTCGTTACCTATCGACTCAGGTGGAGAAGTCACTGGAGAGGATGGACTTGGGACATCAACATTTGTGGGCACTGGCATAGGCGCAGGAGACGGCTCATGCTGCTGTTTCTGTCTCCTCGTGTAGACTCTCAGCTCCCCCTGACCTTGACTGTCACCTCCTGAGTCGCCACCACTACCCGACGGTGTACCATCACTGCTCGGTGACTCAAGAGGACATGGAATCATCCCAACCACGACGTCATTCTCATTCTCATTTTCATTCTCCTCCTCTCTACTAGCATCAGTAGAGCCATCTCCAAACAAGGAACTCAACTCCGTCTTCTCCCCATAAAAAGGTTCAAACTCCCGAAAAGTCGCATCCATACTGACAAACAACCTTCTTTCAGTGGGACACCAACACTTGTATCCCTTTTGGCTTGATGAGTAGCCAACAAAGATACATTTAACTGCTTGCGGATCCAGTTTACTCACCATCAATCTGTGATCTCGCACATAACATGTGCATCCAAACACTTTTGGTGGAACAACAAAAACATTCGAGCCCAAGAGCATCTCACACGGTGTCTTCATCCCTAATACTCTTGATGGCATTCTATTGATCAAATAAGCTGCTGTCATGACAGCCTCACTCCATAAAAACTTAGGTACATTCATTGTCAACATCAATAAGCGGACCACTTCCAGTAGATGTCTGTTCTTACGTTCAACTATCCCATTCTGAACAGGGGTGTCTGGACAGGTGGTTTGATGAAGGATTCCCTGACTAGAGATGAAAGCAGCAAACTCCTTGTTGACATACTCAGTCCCATTATCTGTTCGGAGAATCTTTACCTGCTCTCCAAACTGCGTTTTCACATAGGCCGAGAAGTCTTGAAAACATTTGTAAACCTCATATTTTTGTTTCATCATGTATATCCAGACCATACGTGAATAACAATCAATGAAAGTAACAAACCATCTAAAACCACTAATAGAGGTAGTAGGACATGGTCCCCAAACATCAGAATGGACAAGTGCAAAGGGTTCACAACTTCGAAGACCAATCATTCTATAAGTAGAACGAGTATGTTTTCCAAGTTCACAGGCATTACAAAATAACTCTTTTCTATCCACTTTTTTCATTAACTCAGGTTCTAATCTATTCAAACTCTCAAAAGATAAATGCCCTAATCGGCAATGTTGAAGCATCGCTTCTGCCTCTGGCCCTCCGCTAACAGCAGCAGCAATCATTGCAGTCTCTCTGTCCAAGTACCAAAGACCATCACGCCTGATGTCAGTCCCAATCCTCCTCCCCGTTTCCTTCTCCTGGAAGACACACAAATCTCGATCAAATAACACGGTGCAATTTAATTGATCAATGAGAGAGCTAACCGAGAGTAAGTTAACTGAAAACGAAGGAACATGCAATACAGATGATAAGGTAACAGATGAAGTGCAATGAACCGAGCCAGTACCCCTGATGGGTTGAGATGTCCCATCAGCAGTCTGAACTGTCTCAGGATGCATATGCTTACTCGGATAATATAATGCAAACTCACTAAATGCTCCTGTGACATGTCTAGATGCACCTGAGTCTATGATCCAATCAACATGAGTTTTAGTGGATGCAAGTGCATGAACCTGTGTACCTTTGTTCGCATGAGCATAACCAATAAAGTTACCAAAGCATGTAGTGGTATCCAGATCCTGGTTGACTTGTCCTTTGCCCTTCGAACTCTCAGTCTGAAGCTTGAACAAACGTAGTTCCTCCAATTCTGTTATTTCAGCTCCAGTCATCCCAACAGTAGTCTGGGAATCATCTGCCACAGCTAGGTGAGTAACTCCTCGGTCTCCACGTCCTCTGCCTCTTCGACCTGCAAGGCCACCTCTCTGTCCTCTGCCCCCTCGGTTGCCACCAGTGTTGCGGGGTTAAGGGCAGTTGTAGCTGAGATGCCCTTTCTTTCCACAATTATAGCACTCTATATCATCTCTGATACGAGCATCCGGAACAACCAATGCCGAGCGGACAGCAGGTGAGGCCTCACCTGTCATCACCTTCTGTCTGATCTCCTCTTGTTCCATCGATGCAATAGCCTCATCCAAGGAGGGGAGAGATGACAGATGACACATTGCTGCCCTCCTTCCCTCAAACTTTGGATTCAGACCCTTAAGAAAACGAGCCACACGCCTGCGCTCAAGATACTGCCTCCCCAAAAGAACATCTGCTGGGTTTTGTAGTGACAATGGATCATAGTGATCTAAATCCGCCCATAAGTGACGTAGCTCTGCTGCATACTGGTGGACTGTCTTCGCCCCTTGTGTGGAAGCATCAATCTTCTCCTCCACTTCCATCATCATCATCACACTCCCAGCTCCAGAGTACATCCCCTCCAATGTCTTCCAGACATCAGTTGCACTTAAGATAGACTCCACCATCCCAGCTATTGTTGGAGACACAGAAGTTAACAACCAGGAAACCACCAGAGAATTAGTATTACTCCATGTGTTTCACTCAGCACTCGCCTTATTTTCCGGCTCAGTGCATTCCCCATTCACATACTTTTCAAGTCCTTTGATTCGAAGGTTTAGTAATGCCCTACGAGACCAACTCAGATAGTTTCTTGTCCCCTCAAGCTTAATGTCATTCGGCAACAACTTTACCCTCTCCATTACATGCGTCGACTCCGATGCGATCACAACCGACCTACTAGAATTTTCTTCTAGTTTGGTTTGAAATACCCTGGCCACCCCCTCCAGGATCTCCTTCAATTCCTGACTAGTCACAGTTGTCCCCATCTTCACAGTTGATCCCCCCTTCTCTTCAAAAAACACCGCAACTGACCTCGATCCAAACCCTAGATTCTCAGATCTCACTCTACAACTCCTTGAACAAGCTCAAGGACAGTTTTAGGAACCCGAAGGTTAGGGGTTAGAACCCGAAGGTCAGTTTTCAAGAACCCGAAGGTTAGCTTTCAAGAACCCGAAGGTTAATGTTTATAAACCCGAAGGTTAAAGATCTCATCCAAGAGATGTTTATGAACCCGAAGGTTAAAGATCTCATCCAAGAAAATTTTTTTCTTCTTCCTTTTTTTTTTATATATATATAACAAAATCGCTTAAACTGGCTCCAGAGAACAAACAACACCGTTTTGCCTAGATAACATCACTTGGAGGATTAAAAAAGAAAAAAAGGGGGTGCACTAAAAATCGGGGTGCACTAAAAAACTTCCTCGGCCTCTAAAAAAACACCACCACGACCACCTCTCGGAGATCCTCTTCCACGGAATCCTCCACCGCGACCGCCGCCACGACCACCGCCTCTTCCACCACGTTCTCCACCTCTACCGCCAGCCTGAGCTTGCCCCTTTGGCTGTGGGAGAAATCTGGCAGGAGGCGACCACCCAAAACTGGAGTCGGAGATCTCGAATCTCGAGGGCTCGAGGGCAGCGGAAAAAGGAACTCAGATCTGCTAACTGAGAGGAGAAGAGGAACTGAGAGGAGAAACTCAGATCCAGCCGAAGACGAACTCAAAGATCTCGAAGGAGTCGAGAAATCTGAGAAGAATCAGCCCGATCTAGGGCTCTTGGTGTTTCTGATGCAGATTTGAAGAGGAGGAGGGGCATTTACACGCACAGCTCAGAGCCGCCACATGGCTCTGATTCCATGTAGAAAGTTTTGGGAAAATTAGGGTTACTTACTCTCATAGAGAGGTACCCTTTTTATAGAAGTGCACTCTTACAGATAAGTCCTTACAATATTGACTAATTACTATCTAAATAACTCAACACCAATCAACTCCTAATGTTTCGTGGAAGCAATCATTCCAGCCACCAGTCATTGTACTTGTAGAAAGCAATCATTTCTTATCATAGGCAAGGAGAAATAGTTTCACGTAGTATCTAAGAAAAATGATGAACTTAGGGTTTCCTCGATACTTTAGGGATGTTTTCTTTGGTGATCATACTTGATCTGAATCATCTCATGTATGTATTGCCCTAGTCAAACTAGCAGTTGTAATTAGTAATCGGCAGTGCATTTCAATGGATAATGTATGTTTTGGGGATAACATACTTACACATGTTCATTGAATTGTACGTGATATCAGGTGCAGTGGGGTCATGGGAAAATATGCAGCTGGTGGAGAATTAAAGCCACCAATGATTAGTAAGTGGTCTTTCTTAAAACTCTAACCTGAAATTTTCTTTTCTACAAGCGCATTGTTTTCAATTATTCTTATTAATATTTCATGGTTACTTTATACAGTTCCTGACTCTTATGTTCAACATAAAGCTTAAAGATATTTCAATTAAATTCCATGCATGTGGTTTTAGTTTCTTGTTGTCTGAATTGAGTGTAAAGAAAATTTATTTCATTTTTACTGCCTAACTTTTACACTGGTAGGCATAAGGGATTGAGCTTATACTGAAGTATAACTTTACTTCTATGTTTCTCTATGTTTGTTAGTGCTTCATTCTTACATATGCTAAGTACTTAACCAACATATTTTTGGAGTCTGCTTTAATGATATACAAGAATGCTTTTAGTTGATATTGGTATGAGAACAATATGACTGCTAAAATGTTGAGCTAACAACAATAACCATCCATTCTCTTGCAGGTTGGAAGCTAGTTGGTTAATGATAGGGTATATTTCACGAAACGTCCCAAAACTTTGGGCCGTTTCCCATGACACCCTCCTTAAACTTTGTTTTTCCTACTTTCCCCCTAACTTCTACCATGAAACCCCCAACTTTAACACCACCAGCCATAATGTTCGTCTCTGTGGTTAGTTGCAGTTATAGAGATTTGTGTAACGGCTCTTGAATCACAAAATGTTTCTTCAATCGAATGGGTTTGGATGAGGAACATCTTGACAAATTAACCTGAAATTTCATAATTTCCTAATATTAGAAGCAAGATTCAGTTGAAAAAACAATATTCAGTAGAGAATACATGAGATTCGAAAGAGGAAAAAAGATAATGATCAGGAGCTCCAACTGTGACCCGTGCAAGGAAAAAGAAAGTTGGGGATTTCATAAAAGCTAAGGGTGTTTAGGGGAAGTAGAGGGTTTTAGTGAGAAAAATAAAGTTCAGGGGGCTTCGTGGGAAGGGAAAAGTTATTGAGGTTTAGTGGTAAAAGTAAAGCTCAGGGTGTTTCGTGGGAAAAATTATGGGGGTTTAGTGGTAAAAGTAAAGTTCAGGTGGTTTCGTGGGAAAAGTTATTGGGGTTTAGTGGTAAAAGTAAAGGTCAGGGGGGTTTCCCACGAGCGACCCAAAGTTT
>NC_033799.1:17662807-17738761 GCF_001876935.1 Asparagus officinalis | reverse complement strand
ATGATGGACTTTTTGTGTGTGGGATATTCAGTCATATACTTCGTGTCTGCGCACATGCTTGCCAGTATGTGTGATACTGCATGGGTTTATGCATGCTCACTCATGTGGGTGTGGATGCATGCATGCGATTACATGCTTGTTTTCCAAAAGAAAGTTCTATTTTCTTAATACATTCTATTAACTTGTTGCTAAGTTCAACAATGGAATTGAAGGTAGGATCTTCTATTACCCTTCTTGTATATAGGTAATAGTCGTAGGTCTGGAAAACATCCTCAACTTATGCCATCCACCCCTAGATGGGCTGTTGCTAACGGTGCCGGTGTTATATTGAGCGTTTGTGATGAGGAGGTTGTCCGCTATGACACTGCAAATCTTACAGCTGCTGCTGTTCCTGCTCTATTGCTACCTCCTCCTACAACTGCCCTTGACGAGCATCTAGTAGCAGGCTTGCCAGCCCTTGAGCCATATGCTCGTCTATTTTATCGGTGACTGTCCAGAACTTTACTGATTTTATGTCATTGCTTTTGTAAATATTTTATCCAGTAGTTGAACCATTTTGGGCCAGATACTATGCAATTGCAACTCCAAGTGCTACACAAAGACTTCTTCTTGGACTTCTTGAAGCACCACCATCATGGGCTCCAGATGCACTTGATGCTGCTGTACAACTTGTGGAACTCCTCAGGGCAGCTGAGGACTATGCATCTGGCATGAGGGTATGCAGAAATATGTATTAACTGTGATGTGTTTCCAATGATTGCTCCTGTTTCCAGCGTTTCTGATTACTCGCTTTCTTAAGTTTTTTTTTTGAAGTTCTTCTTGTCAATCAGGAGTTCTCTTGTTTAGATGCACGACAATTATCAAAAGGATCCATAGCTCTAAGGAATTGCATTTTCTTCAGAAGTTCAAGCTCATTATGACTATTTTCCATCTTAAATCATTTTAAGATACACTTCACTTTGAGATCAACTTCACTTTGAGACTACCGAAACTATTTGCATTGCTAGTTTAATAGTTGTCTTCTAAAATTTTCCCTTCAAATTCAAAGTTATTCTATAATCACATGAGGCTCCTAAAACTTTACTTTGACCATCACTCTTTTGTTCTAGGTTTAATTGCAGATGCACCTATAGTACTATGAGGGCTAGCAACTTATTACCCCTAAACTTTTTAATTAGCACATGGTCACCCTGCTCTCCATTTATGGTAAAAAGGAAGGCAACCACCTTAAAATTTAGTATAGTTGATATCAAAGGTCCCTTCCATTACATGAAACTATTAAGTTGTGGCGAGGGTTAAGGGTTATAATTTTATACTCTATCATGCCCCCACGGATTGAGCATCCTTTTATGGGGTGCAAAACCTATACTGATGGAGCAGTAAATTTTATTTAAAATCCAGTTAAAAAATCGTGGTCATTGGGGTGGTAACGAATTGAATCTGATCAAATACCTTTACAGTCAAAATTGAATTCGCTTTGCTCTATCAAACTCAAATTCGAATTCATGTTGAAGATTTGGTTAATCAGGCAAATATTCGTTAAGTATCCACAAATACTTGCTAGCACACTTGGTTGAGGCGTTTGCCTTTTTAGCATGAGGTCATGGCTTCGAATCCTATGTTGGCATATTATTTATTTTGTTTTCTTTTTACATTTTGCATAACTACATGATGATTATCATGATATGTCACAACTAAAATTATTAAATTTATATGTTTAGATTAGAAATTATTAATTTATATATTTATCAACATTAATATTTATAATATTATGCAACATAAATAGTTAGTATAATTCAATAATGTAGAAGTAGAACAACATCTCATTACAGATTTTAGATCTATAAAAATTCATATTATAGCAAATTATTTTAGCAACTTAAGAATATAATCTTGATTAAAATTAGAATAAGAATTTATTTGTTATAGATAGTTTGTTATAAAATATGTCAGCATGATGAATATCTCAAGTGCAACTTTAAACTTATGATTAATTAAATTTAGAGGAATAAATATAAAGCATAAATGAATTTTTAATAATCAACTGAATCGAATATATCTCTGGTTAAATTCTATTCGTTTATAAGTCGAATACTAATTAAATGAACTACGGAATTGAATATGAATGAATATCTTGATGAATAATAACCGAATAGTTTATTAATTATTTGGCTCATTTCCACCCCTAGTGGCCAGTAAGATTTGAACTTTGTTGCTTAAGTTTTGGTGTAGTTGCAGGGACCTTTGACAAGCATCTTTTTGTTGTCCCTGCTGGTTCAGTCTAAAGAAAAGATGGATTCTTAATGATTTTCTTTTTTCACCACAAATCGGTTTTCCATAATTATGTGTGCACCACTATCTCTTAGCATATAAGGTTCATTTCACATTTCCTATCACAATGTTGATTTTTGTTTCTCCTATTTTCCATTGAAATATGTAGCTGCTAATCTCGCTATTCCTCCTGTAGCTTCCAAGGAACTGGTTACATTTGCATTTCTTGCGTGCAATTGGAACTGCAATGACAATGAGAGCTGGTATTGCTGCAGATGCTGCTGGTGCTTTACTTTTTCGCATACTTTCTCAACCAGCATTACTTTTTCCTCCCATAAGGCATGCTGAGGGGGTTGAAGTACACCATGAACCTCTAGGTGGCTACATATCATCATACAAGAAGCAGGTAGCCTTGAGACTTCTGCATTATATTGTCATTTGACTAAACGGCAAATGAACTCAATTTCAGGAGTCAGAACAATTAGCTCATAGCCATATTTCTTCCACTTTCTTAAGCAATAAGATGTAGATTTTAATAGTTAGAAAGCTGCAAGAACTATTATTTGTAACAAACATTTATATATCTTCTGTTGAAACTTTAACCAGTTAGAAGTACCTGTTGCTGAAGCCACTATTGAGGCAACTGCACAAGGGATTGCTTCAATGCTATGCGCTCATGGTCCCGATGTTGAGTGGAGAATTTGCACCATCTGGGAAGCTGCTTATGGCCTTCTTCCTCTGAGTTCATCTGCTGTTGATTTGCCTGAAATTGTGGTTGCTACCCCGCTGCAGCCTCCAGCTTTATCGTGGAGTTTGTACCTACCACTGCTTAAAGTGTTAGAGTATCTCCCTCGGCGAAGTCCATCCGAGGCATGCCTGATGAGAATCTTTGTGGCTACTGTGCAAGCAACACTGCAAAGAACCTTTCCGCCAGAAATCTCTGTTGAGCAGTTCAAAAAATCGAGACCTCATGGTGGAACGTGGTCCACCACAAAGAACTTAGCTGTTGCTGAGTTGCGAACAATGATTCACTCACTCTTTCTTGAATCTTGTGCATCTATGGAACTCGCCTCTCGCTTGTTGTTTGTTGTGCTAGCTGTTTGTGTCAGTCATGAAGCCTCTCCCAATGCAGCCGGTAATGACACCCTTGTGTTGGATGAAAGCTGTGATGAACCTCAAACAAGCAACGGGAAAAGAACTATGAAAACCAGAAAGAAGAAGAAACAAGGGCCGGTCACAACATTTGATTCATATGTGCTGGCTGCTATATGTGCTTTATCCTGTGAACTTCAATTATTACCTTTAATCGCTAAAAATGGCACACAGCATCCAGACTCTAAACATTGTGCAATGATGATGACCGCAAAAACCAATGGAATTGCTAATGAACTGCAAAATAGTTTCTGTTCTGCAGTCCGTCATACTCGTAGAATCCTTGGTATTTTAGAAGCCCTGTTCTCACTGAAACCATCATCTGTTGGTACCTCATGGAGTTATAGTTCAAATGAGATTGTGACTGCAGCTATTATTGCTGCTCATGTTTCTGATTTATTTAGACGTTCAAAAGCATGTGTCAATGCCCTCTCTGATTTAATGAGATGCAAATGGGATACCGAGATTTCTGCAAGAGCTTCTTCCCTTTACAACCTTATCGACATACATAGTAAAACTGTTGCGTCCATGGTTAATCAGGCAGAACCCCTTGAAGCAAGCTTGATATGTGCATCAGTTCGGAAGGGTGCACCTCTGAATGGTATGAGGCAAACAAGTTCTACAGGTACAAAGATTTCTAAAGGCAAGGAAAATTCATCTTTACAGGCCAAGGGTGAAAGTTCAGGAACATCCAGAGAATGTGAGAAAACTGTGATGTTAAACAACAATGTCACCAACACATCGGATGCAAGGGTTGCGAATTTTCCTGAAGATGCATCAGATCTGGCAAATTTTCTTACAACTGATCGCAGAATGGGTTACAATTGTAGGGCACAAGCTCCTCTAAGATCTGTACTTGCAGAGAAACAAGAACTATGTTTCTCTGTTGTATCACTATTGTGGCACAAGTTGATTGAAGCACCAGAAACACAAATGTGTGCTGAAAGTACATCTGCGCAGCAGGGTTGGAGACAGGTATTTTTCTTGTATTTGTGGAACCTACCATGTAATTCCTTTTTCTGTTATTTGCTCATGGAATAATCGTGCAATCTTTTACATTTATAGTTATTTCCATTTGTATATCTTTTTTTAAAAATTTATCCGTAGCTAAGATGCATGTTTTTTATTTGAAATCATGCAAGAATTTTGAAATGTTAACCCAAATTGCTCAGAGTAGCAAATCCATTGAACAATCACCTATTCCTAGTATTCTATACATAACATTTGTAATCCAAGAATACTCTAGACGTATGTGATCGTACAAAGAGTAAATAATTCTGGAGTCATTTATCTATATTTTGTTTTGTTTCTTTTCTATCGTGATAACCTCTGCTATTTTCTTATTTAGTACTTTCACTTATGGTATTCCCTTGCTGGGGATGTTTTCATTTTTAATGTTTACTGACAATACCTAGTATTATGGATAAAGTTCTGCAGCATTCTCTTTCCTCTCCTCTTTCTTTTTTATTTTTTTATTTTTTATTTTAATTTTTAATTTTTAATTTTTTTTGAAGATTTGAGGCTAACTTCTAGTTGATGCTTGTCAGTTTTCTATTGCAAATAGTTCAAGGAAAAATTTGTAGCACGACATCATTGTAGGGATTATCATTTTATGGATGATAGATTCCTAAATAAGCATCAAGAAGGGGGCAACAAAGATTTCATGCTAAACAGTAGCACGACCTTGCACTCACTGATCAGTCCTGCACCAGTTTAACAGTCAATAATGTGTCGTTCTCCAAATTTCCTTTCATTTATTGGTGCTTTCTAGAACTTTAAGTATATGTAAGCATCAAAATACCGGAATCTGACTAGGAAGCAGAACACACATCATGATGTAAACAAAAAAATACATGGTACCAAAAGGAATCTCATCATCATAGCTTATCCTTTTGGATCAAAATGGATCTCACGTGAATAATGACTAACAAAAGAGATCTCCATAAACATATTGACCAAGTTTTGATGGCATTATCAGATCAAATATCTTAAACCTGGCATTATTAATTAGTACACACCGCGTACATCCAATAAGGAAACCATTTATCTTACAGCAATCACTAGCTTTAGAGGTCACAGGAAAAGAATGAATATAATAGTTAGACTTGATCCAAATGCAACATATGAATATACAGTGTAGTCAAATTTAAAATAGTAATAAGGGTAGGGCTATCTAGATCTCTCTTTCTTGAATTTGACTGCTATGCATGTTAGTCACTTAGTGAACCAACAACCTTTTATTCAATTGTTATTTAGGTCGTGGATGCCCTTTGCAATGTCGTTTCAGCTTCCCCAACAAAAGCATCAACTGCCATTGTTCTTCAGGTCTGATACCGATAAAACTTAATTTCTCTCTTTTCTAATGTAAGGTTGCAGAGTTTTCTACCTACTTGTACTGTCGCTATTTTTTTTGTCACTTTTTAGTTTACATTGTTGGACAGGCGGAAAGGGCTTTACAGCCATGGATTGCAAGAGATGATGAACAAGGACAAGGAATGTGGACAATGAACCAAAGAATAGTTACTTTAATTGTGGAAGTTATGAGAAATCATGATAATCTTGAAGCATTAGTTATTCTGGCAAGTGCTTCGGACCTTCTTCTCCGTGCCACAGATGGAATGCTTGTCGATGTGGAAGCTTGCACCTTGCCACAGTTAGAGGTAATATTCTTACTGAGTATAATAGAAGAGTTCCATATTAAACAAGTCTTGAAAGGTAGATTTTTTGTTCATTTCCTGAAATTCTGTTGTTTCTGTAAAACAGATTAGGCACCAAAATGTTCAAAAGTCTTCCTCGCAAAAACTTCAATTTGCGTGCGACTTATACCCATTGCCCTTACATATTCATACCATTAGCGACAGTCGACCTCGAGTTCACGCGAGTCTTAATTCTCTGGTCTTGTTTTGTCGGTTGCATCACCCTTAAGTCATTTACAGGAAATAAAACCAACCAGATAAATTGGCTGTTCCTAGGTTTATACTCGTACTTGATACCCTGAGTCAACTATAGGTTATGATTAATATGACTTGACATGGTGATAGTCAGACCATCAACCCTACTCATCCAACTACAGTGGAAAAGAAAAATGATTACTTACTGACCAGATGATTTTGACTTTAACCTGTTCCCTACAGTTAATCCCCAAATTTACAGCAGTCATGGTCATTACGATCCTTGAGCACCACGTGCCCCCAACCTTACAAAACATAAATGTCAACTATCATTGAGCACCTGAACTTTAACAATAATAATAATAATATCTAAAAGGACAAATTTTCAATTTCGACCTATTTGCAAACTTAATTGCAAAAATCGACCCCTTTTATATGTATTTTCAAATTCGACCCAGTTTCAGCCAGGTGGCTGAAACTGGGTCGAATTTGAAAAATAAGTGCAAAAGGGGTCGATTTGTGCAATAAACGTTCTAAATAGGTCGAAATTGAAAATTTGTCCTATCTAAAATTATTGTTTATGAGTTGCAAAAGTACTAACAGTAGCAGGAACAGTACTAATAGTAGTTTGAACCAATGTTGCAGCTAGAGTTATAGTTGTTATTATTACTATTTTTCAAAAAGATTATAGCTTGGACATGAACCTAGGATTAACCACCTTGGCTAGGCCTCAGCCCCTGAGCACCAAGTTGAAACTCTTGGTGTGACCTGTGGCCAAGTTATAACTACAAAAATATTTTGCCCATTCAACTAGAATTATGAACACAATTAGTTTTCACTAGAAACTAAAATACATCAGTTATTATCTATTGAAGTTATTCTTTGCATATGTAAACAATTGGGCAGCTCTTGGAAGTAACATGTAGAGCAGTTCATCTTGTGGCAGAGTGGGAAGAGCCAGGTCTGGTCATTGCAGATGGACTTTCAAATCTGCTGAAGGTATAGTCCTTACCTTGCAATCCCATACCATCTCATTTGGCTAACTGGCATTTAAAGACCTCAAAGTTTCTCATGTTTTGCACTTGTCTACCTGGCTTGTAAGTTGTTTTCTGTTACTTCCACTGGGTAGTGTTATTTTCTAGGGTAAAAGAACAAATTACCCCTCCATTAATAAAGGAAACTGACAGCCTTTCTCAACAATGTAGTTTTTTCTTTTCTCCTTTTCACAGTTTCCCCTCCTTCCTTCCAAAAATTATTGATCCCTAATTTGAAAAGTTGGTAAAATTGGCGTTTGAGCCAGCGCCTAAGCGGCACCTAGGCATTTGGCTATTTTTAAAATTATTTAATTATAATAATTGATAAAAATATGTATTAAATTCATATAAATTTGCAAATATAGCAATCTTAGATCCACAATAAACCATGTATAAATACTAAACAGCCAAAATAATAGCTAACAATATTACAGAAAGTGCTAGGAGGCTTAGGCGTTGGACTTGATGCTTAGAGTTTAGGAGGTTTTCTTTTTTTATTTTTTGAATTTTAATAATTGATAATAAATGTCAATGTTATAGAAGGCTTAGGTGCTGGTCTGATATCTAGGCGGATTTCTTTCTTCATTTAAGTAGCGGTTGAAGAGGTTTTGCTGAAGGTCGGAGGGGGTAGTAGTGGAGGTTCATATTTGGAGGTTAAAGGAGTTTGGAGGAGGTTGGAGGATGCGGAGGCTGCAACACAGAAAATTATGATGCCTAAAGGGTGGTCCAATTAAGCAGACAATGCTCCTCTAAACACTCTCAAAACCTAGTTGGGCAGCCTAGGTACTGTCTAGGCACTAGGCGCTAGTTAGGCGGCCTAGGTATCACCTAGGCAGACTAGGCGGAGGCTTTTTAAAGTAGTTACCTACATCGTCTACCGTTTTCGGGCTCTGATTTAACATGAAAACCACACTTTTGACACTGAAATTTGCTTGAAAATCAGCGAATTTGGTGGATATTGGATCTTGATCAACAATCAAATAAGTTAATGAATTTGGCCTTATATTTACTGTTGTTCATAACTCATCCAAAAAAGTATTAAAAATGTTTTTTTTTTCTTTTTTTTTTTTGTGGGTGGTTTGGTCGAATGGATTCCCCTAATTTGCATGGGATCCAGACCAATTTGATAGATTTTGGACTTAGAAGCTGAGTACAAGACCAATTTGATAGATTTTGGACTTAGAAGCTGAGTACATACTTTTGAACCTTCAGTTGAAAATCTCTAGCCAAAATGGGAAATAAATGGGAATTTGGTAGATAGGGCGAAGTGAGTAGGGGAGAAGATGTAAATAGGGTTAAGTAAGGTTTATTTGTTATTTTCAGATAGGGGAGAAGATGTAAATAGGGTTGAATAAGGTTTATTTGTTAGGTAGGGGAGAAGATGTAAATAGGGTTGAGTAAGGTTTATTTGTTATTTTCAGATAAGTGTCCTAAACATAACGTATGACAATCTCATGGGAATCTTTTGGGAAATATTCCAACAGTTGTCTAACAGAAGGTACTAACATGTTATAAAAATAACTTCGGGGCTTTTAAGTGCTGAGAAATACCAGTGATGATATATAAGCGCAAAACAAGGAAAAGTTTGAGATATACAAATGCCAATTACCCGTCTCAGTTTCTAGACTCGATCAATAACGTGAATCACAACAAAAACTCGTTTGCAGCGCCGGTTATCCGCGACAATCCGCTTCCTTTCTCATCCAAGTGCACGCGTCCGAGCTCTCAGCCTCTCAGTTCTTCGTGGCATCATGCGCATCAATCCAATGAAATCCAACATTTTGAATAATGGAGCCTACGGTTGCGTAAGCATCAGAACCGTCAACTGGCAAGAAGATATTGACAAGTGCATAGGATGGGAAGCTCACGGTCGTCAAGCCACTGGTTTGAACCTTGATTACTTGGATTCTGCAGCAAAGGAATTAGGCTGCCCTCTTACCTTGTAGTGATCTTGATTAGTGACGATAGGTGGATAATCATTGAGGCACTTCGACAGTCGACAGCCTAGTTTTTTATATATTTGGTTTGATGCCATTTCAGGCTCAAACCAGTCTTTGTTTTCCAAAGTTTATAGATTTAATTATGTTGGAAGAAGATTGCTTGGCTAGGGAGATGGTCAGGATTTTCTTCTGTCGTAGGTAGGGAGCAATCTTGTCGTCGTGTCCTTGTAATAACCTTAATTGATGCTACTGCTGGTAATAAAATGTCAATGCTTTCTATGAGTTAAGGGTGCTGATGAAATTAGACTATTATTTATACTGTGTTTTTTTCCCCCTTCCCTTACAACTCTGAGCAGTGATGGAGTTCGAGTTTTGAAATTGGGCTGTTTGGTTCGCATTGCAAAATGATGAAATTGGTTTCCATGGCTACCGCATTAGCTTTGGAAATCTCAAGCCGAAAAGGATTTCCTATGTTTGGCTTGTTCGATAATTTATGCGAAAGAGATCTTAAAAAGCTCTGCAACCTCAATTTTTCATGAAACTCATTTCAGTCCCGGGACCTTCGAAATGGATTTCGAGTTATTAGATTCATTTCATGTTTTTTTTTCCGTAAACCAACCAAATAGACCTGTGGCTGACAATCTTTTTAGCAAATTATTTTCTCCATTTACGGAAAATGCAACCTCGAAAGCCAATCCGTAACTGTTTTAAGTATAGAAGCCAATAAATCCTTGGTTCGTATCTCCTTAACATGAGAATGAGAAATTGTAGTCCATTTTATGATGGTATCCTAATGTTCACATTTTTGGATTTGTTGAGTTTGGGGGTTTTTCATCTTGGGATTTTGTGCACTGATACAAGTTGGTGAACTGTTAATACAATGAATAGGAACAATTGCATACTTTCTACCTTACCCTCGTTTGCGAATTATTAATTTGGTACTTTAACATGTCCTCATTTCTTCAGTGTCTTTTTCAAGTGCATTTTAAATTTATGCCCAGCAAGACTTAATAGTTGAATCGTTCTGGTATCATGTTAGAGTCCTTTAACTGCTCAACTTTGAAGTTGTATAGGGTGGAAATTATAATTTTTTTACTTTAACGCACATCTCTACATCAGAGTGAAGGAAATCGTGCTATGTCTACATGCATAATACACAGCGGAAGACATGTATGTACAAAAAAAACTAAGCATGTAGAGAGCATGAAATATTCATATGGATCGTCTAATTAAATCTAACATGATCCTTATTATTAAGAGAATATACAAGAGTTAGAAAGTCATACTTTCGTAGCGTGATTCGATGGAAGATCGAATAACCCCTAGCTCTTGCTCCTTGTAGTGGATCTCCAAGTCTTCAAGTGAGCTTGATAAAATGGGAGTCTTCTTAAGACACAAGGCAAGATATCCACCTCGGGGTTCTTAAAATCCTACTACTTCCTCTTACTCAAAGATTGCTAAAGTTTAGAAAGAGGAGAGCTCTCTTTTATTCTCTTATGAAAAAAACACTTAGCCAATTTTTCATTAACCTTTCCATAAGAAAAAGAGCTCATATTTATAGAGTGAAATGTGTTCATGATATGAATGACTCATCCTATGAGTCATGCAATGAATCATCAAAAATTAATGATTAATCAAGTGAGTCATGCAATGAATCATCTTATGAATCATTACATTTCAAAACCATGTGCTAATAAACCATGTGCTCAAACCATACCACTAAGTGACTCATCTCATGACTCATTATACATGGTATGTGTATTTCATAAATGAGAATACCAAATTATTATCACTAATACAGTATTTCATAAATACGGTATATAGTATTATTCCAATCTTTAACTAATTAGTCACTATATGACCAAATAAATCAAGAGTTGACCAAAAGTCAATTGTTGACCAAAAAGTCAACTAGTTGACTAAAAGTTAACTTTATGGGAAAAATACTGGAATTCATTTCCTAAGCACATAGCATTCCGATTTTACCGATATACATAACCGTTTATGTGTATCCGGAAGAAATCATATATGCGTATCAATCATACGCATCACTCCATAAATTGTGTTTCATAGGATTCAAGTACGCGCTTGGTGTGACTCTAGGGCCCAACTTAAAAAACTCGGTAGTGGATCATATCCATAAGTACAACAGAGGTGCTAGCTACACATGAAGACCACCCGGGTATAAGTTGTGATAAAGGTCTGCAAGATGCTTATCCAATTTTATCAGGACCACTCAATGATAATACCGTACAGTCCGGTCTCTTCGTCAAACCATGTCAAACTATTGAGCCTAGGGTATGGCAAACTGTCAAACCCTAATAGCTTGATTAGTGTTTATTGATATTAAACTCATAACCTATAAGATCAAACTGACACTCAGTTTATCTTATTCACCTTGGCCAAGGATTTCCAGGCTATAGTTATATCAAACAATCTTATGACATCAACCCCTATACTGGGAGAGACGAATCCCTTCTTGGCATCTCAATATCTACTTATGTCTCGGGATGTACCCAACAAGAACCGTTATGCACAATTCAATAAGAACTGTGGTTAG
This sequence comes from Asparagus officinalis, assembly GCF_001876935.1. Classification (NCBI taxonomy): domain Eukaryota; kingdom Viridiplantae; phylum Streptophyta; class Magnoliopsida; order Asparagales; family Asparagaceae; genus Asparagus; species Asparagus officinalis. The sequence goes on along the minus strand of NC_033799.1, from coordinate 17,726,913 downwards.
GTAAAAGTCTAAATACATCTTTACTGACATATAAGATATTGCACTCATGCCTCAGGTCAAGAGACTACTATGTACTATATCACTTGAGAACTTCTATTTGACAGTTAAGTATATTACCAACTAGATGTTCTCGGCGAGTCGTTCAGTCAACTCATTCACTAATGAGTCACCTGTATACTGTATCTTGATGTCTCACATCAATGATCTAAGAGATTGATCATCTCCTTCAAAAGGAGAAATAAAGCATACACTAGTCTAAACCAAAGTGATGATGTCCTATCTCAACACTTCATCAACTAGGAACATTTTAGAATATACGTTACCGACTAATCAGATCTCTTCATTACGATCACTATCCGAAATGTCTGATAGTCTAGTATTTATTCTAAGGACATTATCTGTATATTTAGAACATCAGATAAATCTGACCAAAATAGCATACTATCATTTTGAACAAGGATGTTATATACATATAGGTCCTGTTACAATATACAATAATTGCCTGCAGGGCACCTATATCTAACAAACTCCCACTTGCACTAAGGCCAATTATAGTATCTAATACCCAATAGCTCAACAAGTTTCTCAAATTGTGAACGAGCAATTGCCTTTGTGAATGGATCTGCTATATTATCTTTTGTGTCTACTCTTTCAATCTTGATCTCCCGGCGATCAACTATCTCCCTGATCAAGTGATACTTCCTCAGAATGTGTCTGGACTTATGGTGAGATCGGGGTTCCTTTGTTAGAGCTATTGCAGCATTATTATCACAGTATAAAGGTACTGGATCTTTAATGGTGGGAACAACTTCCAGCTCTAAAAGGAACTTCCTCATCCAGACAGCTTCTTTAGCTGCATCATTAGCTGCAATGTATTCAGCTTCCATAGTCGAGTCTGCTACTGTATCCTGCTTGGAACTTTTCCAGCTGACAGCTCCTCTATTGAGGGTGAAAACATATCCTGATACAGACTTACTATCATCGATATCGCTCTGAAAGCTTGAGTCGGAAAAAGCCTCCATTCGGAGGTCACTTTTACCGTATATCAAAAATAACTCTTTAGTCCTTTTAAGGTACTTAAGTATATTCTTGACCGCTTTCCAGTGCTCTTCTCCATGATCAGATTGGTATCTACTTACCAAACTGAGTGAATAAGCGATATCTGGTCTAGTACATAACATGGCATACATGATCGATCCTACTGCCGAGGCATAAGGAATTAGACTCATGCGTTTCCTCTCTTCATCAGTCCGGGGAGACATCTTTTTAGAGAGGGAGATTCCAGGAGATGCAGGTACAAAACCTTTCTTGGAATTTTCCATGCTAAACCGTTTTAGCACTTTGCCAATGTATCTAGATTGCGATAATCCTAACATCCTTTTAGATCTATCTCTATAGATCTGAATACCCAGTATACAGGATGCTTCACCTAAATCTTTCATGGAAAATCTTTTTGATAGCCAAATTTTAACCGCTTGTAATGACGGTATGTCATTACCGATTAAGAGTATATCGTCTACATATAAAATAAGAAACGATATAATACTCCCAATTATCCTTTTATACACACATGGTTCATCTGGATTTTTGATGAAACCAAACTCTTTGATAGCATCATCAAAACAGATGTTCCATCTCCGTGATGCTTGCTTCAGTCCATAAATAGATTTAAGCAATCTACATGCTTTTCCACTGCTCCCACTAACTACAAAACCCTCTGGTTGCGTCATATATATGCACTCTTCTAAATCACCATTTAGAAATGCAGTTTTAACGTCCATTTGCCAGATCTCATAGTCATAGTGAGCAGCTATAGCAAGTAGGATCCGAATAGACTTGAGCATAGCCACTGGAGAAAAAGTTTCATCGTAGTCCAAACCAGGTCTTTGACGAAAACCTTTAGCTACCAGTCTAGCTTTAAAAGTCTCTACTTTTCCATCTACACCCAACTTTTTCTTAAACAACCATTTGCAACCTATGGGTATCACCCCTTTAGGAGCATTGTCTAATATCCATACTTTGTTGGTGTACATAGAGTCTATTTCAGATTTCATTGCATCATGCCAAGCAACAGAGTCCCTACTCTCAGAGGCTTGCTGATAACTTAAAGGTTCGTCATCATCTATGACGTGATCTAACATGCCACCTTCAACTAAAAAATTATATTGTGTCTTAGGTGCATGAGATCGCCTTGGATATCTGTGGAGTGGTTGAGGTTCTTCTGGTATAACTGAATTTGCTGGTTCCACTAATTTATCAGTAATATTTTGTATCTCTGAAATTTCTTCCAGTTCTACCATGCTCCCACTAATTTCTTTTTCAAGAAATTCCTTCTCTAAGAAGGTGGCATGCCGAGAAACAATTATCTTTTGTTCATCGATGTGGTAGAATTGATATCCAATGGAATTCCTTGGATATCCTACAAATTTGCATAATACTGAGCGTGCCTCTAACTTTTTGGGATCTTGCTTCTTTACATAAGCATGACATCCCCAAATCTTAATATAATTAAGATGTGGTTTCTTCCCACTCCATATCTCATATGGAGGTTTAGGCACTGCTTTAGTTGGAACCCTATTCAGTAAGTGTGTTGCTGTTTCTAATGCATACCCCCAGAATGAAAAAGGTAACTCAGTGTTACTCATCATGGAACGTACCATATCTAATAGGGTACGATTCCTTCTTTCTGACACGCCGTTAAGCTGTGGTGTAAAGGGTGGAGTAACCTGAGAGAGAATCCCATTCTCTTTTAAAATACCTAAGAATTCCGAGCTCAAGTATTCACCTCCTCGATCCGATCGAAGAATTTTAACTTTCTTGCCCGTTTGGTTCTCTACTTCATTTTTGTACTCGATAAATTTCTCAAGTGCTTCAGATTTGTGTTTCATCAAAAACACATGTCCAAACCTTGAAAAATCATCAGTAAAAGTAATAAAGTAGGAGTAGCCACCTCTGGCCATTGTAGACATAGGACCACATACATCACTATGTATCAGTCCTAAGAGTTCTGTAACTCTTACTCCAGTTCCTGTAAATGGAGTCTTGGTCATTTTACCTTTAAGACAAGACTTGCAAGTCTCATAAGACTCAAAGTCAAATGGATCTAAATATCCATGCTTATGAAGCTCGCCAAGTCTTTCTTTATTAATGTGACCAAGTCTGCAATGCCATAAGAAAGCGTCATTCATAACTGAGTGCTTTCTTTTATTAGTGTGATAAGTGTTCAGAATTGTATTTTGATTAAGAATATAGATGCCATTGCACAATGTTCCATAAGCAATCAACTTTTGATTAAATATGATATTCATAACATTGTTCTCCAACTTAAATACATATCCATCTTTATCTAATAAAGATATGGATATTATATTACACATCATAGTTGGTACAAAATAGCAGCTATTTAAAATCAAAACGTTTCCATTTGGTAAAGCTAGATGAAAATCCCCTACTGCAAGTGCTGCAACTATTGCACCATTACCAACTTGCATAGTCATCTCTCCAGCTCCAAGTTTTCTATAACTTTTAAGTCCCTGTAACAAATTACAGATGTGAGATCCTGATCCGGTATCTAATACCCAGGATGTATGATTTATAGAAAAACAATTCTGAGTAACAAACACACCTGTAGATGAAGCAACAACTTGCTTATTCTTGGTGAGTGAGGCTAGGTATTCTGGGCAGTTCCTTTTCCAATGTCCTGACTTATGACAATGGAAGCATTCTGCTGTCATCATTTTTGCCTTTCCTTTATCCTTCTTGACAGCCTTCTTAACACCTTTCCTTGGTTTAGTAGTTTTCTTCATTCCTTTTTTCTTAGCAACCAATTTGCCAGAAGAGGAAGAAGATTGCCCTATAGCCAAGACTGGTGTTTGTCCCTTTTTCAAAGAACTTTCTTCCTGTCTTAACAAATTAAGCAAGGCAGGAAGAGTGGGCTCCAGATCCATCATCAAAAACTGTGATATGAATCGGGAGTATGCTGGTGTCAAGGACTGCAGAATGATATCTGTATATCTATCTGCATCTAGGCCTACGTTCAAAAGTTCAAGCTCATTGACATAGGCGATCATTTTGAGGACATGATCCCCAACAGAAGATCCCACAGTCATTTTCGTCTGGAACAGATTCCTAGACGCCGCGTACTTCATTTGTCGCGGTTGCTCGCCATACAGTTCTTCTGTATTACGAAATATGGATCTGATATCCATATTCTCATGTTGTCTCTGATGGACCAAATCCATAGAGGCAATGGTGAGGCATTGAGCAAGTGAACAATCTTTATCCCATGTATTGCGGATTTCAGTTTCCGCTATAGTGGGTTCTAGGCCTAGAACAGGTTCGGGCGCAGTGAGGACATATGCTACTTTGTCATAAGTTAGGGCAATTTTAACATTCCTCAACCAGTCTTTGTAATTAGGACCGGTTAACTTGTTCTGTTCCAATATGAGTTTTAAACCAGACATAATGGCCTGAAAGAGAGAGAAAAGGTATTTTAGCAGATGTTCAATACATAAAATAGATTTGGTTTATTTTTATCTAAGTTATGCCTCCCACTATTTTTCGAGTCCCTCAAAACCTTATAATAGGTGATCGGAAAACAACTCATTGTTTTCAAGTGGGATCAAGATCCAATTATCATTGAATGCATCAACCTTGGCGTATGTCAACAAATTAACACATTCAATAATTGGTAGACAACTTTTGTCTTTTACACTCTTGTAATTCTTGATATGATTTTACCCCTAGTCTTTTATGACCTTGACGTATGCCAACAAATCATAAAATGCTAGTCAAGTTTGTACCCATCATTTCTTGACTGGCTTAAATTTAACTTATGCAAACTCTTGACGTATGCCAACAAAGTTGCATAACCAACTTAAGCTATCCTTATATCTTATATACAGATGAATACTATTTAGCCATAGAATAGTTATGCCTTGACGTATGCCAACAAACATAGTATTTATAAGCTTAATAGTATTTAACTAAAATGATGGAGGGCTACGGACGATTTCTCAAATCTTTTACCGTAATCGAACTTGATATAGTTTAAAGATGCTCTATATTTATACTTGCAACAATTAAACTAGCCAGGAAAGCGCAAGATTGGTGGGAGGGTTCCGAGCTATTCACCGGGAATATTTATCGGACCTTAATTAAGTAACCACTTCTCTTTAAGACTATAGCGCGAAAGATTGGGCATCACCCCTAATCTTAAGTTGGGCATCACCCCATGAGCTATATCTCATAATTACTTTCCTTGACACTAGTTAAAAGCTCATTCTAAATACATCTCTTTTAACTGCTTTAGGTTTATTTATCTTTCACACTAACACTATGTTAATGTCGATCTCACCACTCTATGGTCAATAAACTCTTATTGCCATGTCTCACAAAGTTTTAAAAAATAAGTTTTTATAATAAAAACTATTCTCTAGTGAGATAGAGATATAAACTTTGCAAAAAATAGCACCCAATTGTATTGACATCTACAATTTGGGGCACAACCAACATATCAACATATGTAATGTAAAACTTATATAGAATGGTAGTGGACAACTAAAGAAAATAAAATGCAACTACACTAATTACATTTTAGCAAGCCATATGCAACTCCTTGCGGTGCTTGTTCCCTTGCAAACTCTGTATTATTACAATCATATAAACATAGGACGTGCAAGCCCCATTTATAATGGAAAAACCATCTCGTAGGATGGGTAATAATATTGCATTAAATATAAAGCAAAAGCTATAAATGAAATAACTAAACTAAGCAACCATACCCCCCCACACCCGAACAAGGGCCTATACCCGTAGGCGTAGCCCATGATCGGTGAGCAAGTGCCTAAACCCGTAGGCGTAGCCCATGCTCGGGGAGGGAAGAGGTCGTAAATAATTATTACATTTCTAACTTTATTACATCAATACAAAACATACAAGAGAATAGTTGTCCACTACCATCCATAAACATAACATCCATACAAGATGATAAATCATATAACTTAATCAACATTAAGAAATATGCATCTATCTAGTTATGCAACATATTGGAAACTAGATAGCATAAGGATTATCCAAACTCAAAAAAGACTAACAAGCTTCTAACATACAACTACACTAGTTGTAATTAATTATTTTATAAAATAACTTGAATTAATTAACTAGTTTCATGTAAACTAGAAATTAGAAGCAAGAACAAGGTCCTCCATGAGTTAGATGTACATGTTAAGATTCAATTAGATAGAACCATAGCTCTGATACCATGAAGGAAATCGTGCTATGTCTACATGCATAATACACAGCGGAAGACATGTATGTACAAAAATACTAAGCATGTAGAGAGCATGAAATATTCATATGGATCGTCTAATTAAATCTAACATGATCCTTATTATTAAGTGAGCATACAAGAGTTAGAAAGTCATACTTTCGTAGCGTGATTCGATGGAAGATCGAATAACCCCTAGCTCTTGCTCCTTGTAGTAGAAAATCTCCTTGTAGTGGATCTCCAAGTCTTCAAGTGAGCTTGATAAAATGGGAGTCTTCTTAAGACACAAGGCAAGATATCCACCCCGGGGTTCTTAAAATCCTACTACTTCCTCTTGCTCAAAGATTGCTAAAGTTTAGTAAGAGGAGAGCTCTCTTTTATTCTCTTATGGAAAAAACACTTAGCCAATTTTTCATTAACCTTTCCATAAGAAAAAGAGCTCATATTTATAGAGTGAAATGTGTTCATGATATGAATGACTCATCCTATGAGTCATGCAATGAATCATCAAAAATTAATGATTAATCAAGTGAGTCATGCAATGAATCATCTTATGAATCATTACATTTCAAAACCATGTGCTAATAAACCATGTGCTCAAACCATACCACTAAGTGACTCATCTCATGACTCATTATACATGGTATGTGTATTTCATAAATGAGAATACCAAATTATTATCACTAATACAGTATTTCATAAATACGGTATATAGTATTATTCCAATCTTTAACTAATTAGTCACTATATGACCAAATAAATCAAGAGTTGACCAAAAGTCAACTGTTGACCAAAAAGTCAACTAGTTGACTAAAAGTTAACTTTATGGGAAAAATACTGGAATTCATTTCCTAAGCACATAGCATTCCGATTTTACCGATATACATAACCGTTTATGTGTATCCGGAAGAAATCATATATGCGTATCAATCATACGCATCACTCCATAAATTGTGTTTCATAGGATTCAAGTACGCGCTTGGTGTGACTCTAGGGCCCAACTTAAAAAACTCGGTAGTGGATCATATCCATAAGTACAACAGAGGTGCTAGCTACACATGAAGACCACCCGGGTATAAGTTGTGATAAAGGTCTGCAAGATGCTTATCCAATTTTATCAGGACCACTCAATGATAATACCGTACAGTCCGGTCTCTTCGTCAAACCATGTCAAACTATTGAGCCTAGGGTATGGCAAACTGTCAAACCCTAATAGCTTGATTAGTGTTTATTGATATTAAACTCATAACCTATAAGATCAAACTGACACTCAGTTTATCTTATTCACCTTGGCCAAGGATTTCCAGGCTATAGTTATATCAAACAATCTTATGACATCAACCCATATACTGGGAGAGACGAATCCCTTCTTGGCATCTCAATATCTACTTATGTCTCGGGATGTACCCAACAAGAACCGTTGTGCACAATTCAATAAGAACTGTGGTTAGGTAAAAGTCTAAATACATCTTTACTGACATATAAGATATTGCACTCATGCCTCAGGTCAAGAGACTACTATGTACTATATCACTTGAGAACTTCTATTTGACAGTTAAGTATATTACCAACTAGATGTTCTCGGCGAGTCGTTCAGTCAACTCATTCACTAATGAGTCACCTGTATACTGTATCTTGATGTCTCACATCAATGATCTAAGAGATTAATCATCTCCTTCAAAAGGAGAAATAAAGCATACACTAGTCTATACCAAAGTGATGATGTCCTATCTCAACACTTCATCAACTAGGAACATTTTAGAATATACGTTACCGACTAATCAGATCTCTTCATTACGATCACTATCCGAAATGTCTGATAGTCTAGTATTTATTCTAAGGACATTATCTGTATATTTAGAACATCAGATAAATCTGACCAAAATAGCATACTATCATTTTGAACAAGGATGTTATATACATATAGGTCCTGTTACAATATACAATAATTGCCTGCAGGGCACCTATATCTAACACAGAGGCCCTGGTACTACTCCAGTGGAACATAACAAGTATTGCCTACAAGCATCGATATACCCGTGTTTTCATTGCGACCGTCGTCGAAACCATCCCAAGAACAGAGACCAAGGCGTTAGGACTCATGTTTATGAGCCTACTATGTAATATGGTTTTGATGATGATGTAGAACACACAGCAGACACGTTTATGTCAAAGTGGGACAGTCGCAAGCCCAAGTGCGGGCCTGGTTAAAGAAAATAACTAGTTTCGAAGAAACGGTCGTAACTTTCAAACCGTACGTCAGAATTGGACGAATTATATATGAAAATCGACTATCTCGACGAGACGGAGCCATCCAAACCCACCCCTTTGGGTTCGGTTTGCGTTCTCCGTTTCGCCAAATTCCTTACGGTTTTAGAGATATTTGTATTTTTGTCTGTTTTTTTACTATTTTTAGTAATATTTTAGGAGTCTGTTTTGTTTAGGAAACAAATCTATTTGATCTCAGATTTGACCGGTGGACTTTCCTAGTAATAATGAGCCTTTTTAGGAGTTTTAATATTTTAGGAATTCTTTTACTATTTTTGGTAGAGTTTTGAGTCCTTGTAGGAGTCTTGTTTCTTTTTTTTCTATTTAAGAAGAGTCTTGTAAACCCTAGAGGCATAACTTTTGATTAATAAAATTTTATTTTTCTTCAATATTTACTTCGTGGATTCGAAGCTCTTCGTGGATTCGAAGATTGTCCTTGGTGGATTCCGATGCTACAACTTCCGCGCTGCGTCAATTGGTATCAGAGCCTTGTTCCTTCGATCCGATGGCAGGTGATGAAGCCCTTATTCCTCAAACTGAGTTCGACGTGTTGAGGTCCGACGTAGAGCAACTGAAGACCAATGGTGAAGAGATGAGGGCAGACATAGAGCGACTTACGATGGCAGTGGAGTGTCTGAACCCGATGGGAGTTCAAAATCACGTTAATGGTCGCCAACGACGTGATCTGACTCCATATGATGAATCCGACAGTGAGGAAGATTCCTATGCACCCCTACGCCGCAGTGTTTATCATAGAGACCGACGACGAAGGGATAATTATGACGCTGGAGGTTTCAAGATGAAGATGGATCTGCCATCTTTCAACGGGTAACTTCATATTGAATAGTTCCTCGACTGGATTGTAGAAGTAGATAGATTCTTTGAGTATATGGAGATCCCAGAAGAATGAAAGGTAAAATTAGTGGCTTACCGACTCAAAGGTGGAGCTTCAGCTTGGTGGGAATCTGTTTGTCTGAATCGATCTCGTCAAGGAAAGCCAAAGGTCGATAGGTGGGAAAAGATGAAGAAGCTATTTAGAGCATGTTTCTTGCCAAGCGATTATGAACAAGTTTTATTCGGGCAATACCAGAATTGGAAGCATGGTGGAAGAACCGTGGATGAGTACACACAGGAATTCTATCGACTATCATCCCGCAATAACTTACACGAGAGCGAGGCCCAACAGATGTCTCGATATACAGGGGGGTTGAAGATGGCGATTCAGGATCAACTTACACGAGAGCGAGGCCCAACAGATGTCTCGATATACAGGGGGGTTGAAGATGGCGATTCAGGATCGTGTATCTCTACAGCAGACCTATACCTTTGTCTCGATATACAGGGGGGTTGAAGATGGCGATTCAGGATCGTGTATCTCTACAGCAGACCTATACCTTGGCAGATACGGTTAGCCTAGTCGAGAAGGTGGAGCGACAACTCGGACAAAATAGTAAAGGTCTATGGGCAGCTTCCGACGGGTCGCGCACGAGCTTTAATCGTGATAAACAGTCCCAAACAGTTTCTGATCAAGATACTACAACGGAGAAGGACAAGGGTCCAGCGACAACAACTGCAAAGAAGACTACACCCCCAAACCCATATGCCAAGCCTAACCCAATCAAGTGCTATAGATGTGGACAGCTTGGTCATCGATCCAATCAGTGCCCTAAAAGAGGTGTTGTGAACATAGTGGATCATGAAGATGAAGTTACAGACTGTGACGAAGTTGAAGACTACGATGGTGGATTGGATCCTGATGATGATGGGGAATAACTCTCATGTGTTGTGCGGCGTCTATTATTGGCCCCAAAGACAAAAGAGCCACCGTAGAGGCATAACATCTTTCGCACGAGATGCATCGTCAAACAGAAGATCTGTGATGTCATCAATGATAGTAGGAGCAGCGAGAATATTATCTCTCGGCGCATGGTGGAGAAGTTAAGATTAAAGATAGAGAAGCCTTCTGCCCCTTACAAGATTGGTTGGATCAAAAGGGTAGAGACGTATAAGTTGATGAAGTGTGTCGGGTATCCTTTTCCATTGGCCGAACTTATATCGATGAGGCGTTATGTGATATAGTTAAGATGGACGCATGTCATATCTTATTAGGCAGACCATGGCAGTTTGATGTTGATGCCACACATCGGGGAAAGGATAATGTTTATATATTTAAGAAGGATGGTTGACGAATTGTGTTCAAGCCTCTAACTGAGAAGGGGCATGTCAATACCAATGTGGCTGAAAAGAAGACTTTCTTGGTCGTTGACAATGAAGATTTATGAAAGAAGTGAAGCAGTCTAACGATGTTTATGCTCTTGTTTTGTCGGGAAAGGAGGATTCTACCACAGCCGAAATTCCACCTGGATTTTAAACCATCTTGCAGCAGTTTGATACAGTTATGCCTAACGATCTACCCTCTGAATTACCAATGCTTCGAGACGTGCAACATCAGATTGATTTCATCCCTGGATCTCGACTACCAAATCTGCCACACTATCGGATGAACCCGAAGGAATGAGAGATTTTGCAGAAGCAGGTGGATGATCTCGTCCAGAAGGGTCTTGTACGGCCTAGCATGAGTCTGTGTGCCGTACCAGCACTACTAGTCCCAAAGAAGAATGGAGAGTAGCACATGTGTGTGGACAGTAGGGCTATCAACAAAATCACCGTGAAGTATCGATTTCCTATCCCACGCCTGGAAGACATGATAGACATGTTATCTGGATCAAAAGTGTTCTCAAAGATAGATCTCAAGAGTGGTTATCATCAGATTCGGATTAGGGAAGGAGATGAGTGGAAGACTACATTCAAGACAAAAGAAGGCCTATATGAATGGTTAGTAATGCCTTTTGGCCTTTCTAATGCTCCCAGCACTTTCATGCGTTTGATGAATCATGTATTAAAACCCTTTATCGGTAAGTTCATCGTAGTTTACTTCGATGATATCCTGATTTATAGCCAGAGTGAGATTGCACATTTGGACCAATTGAGAGAGGTACTAACAGTTTTGCAGGAGAACAAGTTGTACATCAATCTGAAGAAGTGCAACTTCATGACCAGTCAGTTTTGCAGGAGAACAAGTTGTACATCAATCTGAAGAAGTGCAACTTCATGACCAGTAGCCTTGTATTCCTAGGCTTTGTTGTTAGCGCATACATCAATCTGAAGAAGTGCAACTTCATGACCAGTAGCCTTGTATTCCTAGGCTTTGTTGTTAGCGCAAATGGCATCCATGTTGATGAAGAGAAGGTCTGTGCTATTCGAGATTGGCCTACACCGAAGACAGTCAGCGAAGTTCGTAGTTTTCATGGCCTAGCAACGTTCTATAGAAGATTTGTCAGAAACTTCAGCAGTATTGTAGCTCCTATCACTGAGTGCATGAAGAAAGGCAAATTCAATTGGGGGGACGATGCGAATCGTAGCTTTGCACTGATCAAAAAGAAATTGTCCACCGCACCAGTGCTTGCACTTCCAGATTTTCAAAAGGTCTTTGAAGTTGATTGTGATGCATCCATCATAGAAATTGGTAGTGTTTTATCTCAGTAAGGGCGTCCAGTTACTTTTTATAGTAAGAAACTCAGCGAAGCTCGGTAAAAGTGGACCACATATGAGCTGGAGTTATATGCCATAGTTCAGTCTTTGAAGCATTGGGAGCACTATTTGATCTCGAGAGAGTTTCTGCTTCACACTGATCATCAGGCTTTGAAGACCCTTAATAGTCAGACTACCATCAACCGTATGCATGCTCGTTGGATCGCATATCTGCAGCATTTCATCTTTGTTTTGAAGCATAAATCCGGGCAGCAAAATATGGTTGCAGATGTACTCAGTAGGAGAGCTGGATTATTGGTAACTTTGAAGGCTGAAGTGATTGGGTTTGAGTACCTTAAGGAGCTGTATGCAGAGGATGAAGATTTTAAGAAGATTTAGGACGACTGCCTTCAAAATAAATCAGTCAAAGGCTTTCATATTCAGGATGGTTATCCATTTCATGGCGATCAATTATGCATACCTCAGAGTTCACTAAGAGAGCAGATAATTCGAGACCTTAATGCTAGCGGACTAGGAGGACACTTGGGATGTGATAAAACAATTGCAGCCATTGAAGAACGATATTACTAGCCTCAATTAAAGAAGGGAGTAGAAAAATATGTGCGACATTGTCCAGTTTGTCAAGTTGCTAAGGGACAATCTCAGAATACAGGATTGTATACACCTTTACATGTTCCTGATGCACCATAGCATGATATCTCTATGGACTTTGTATTGGGACTGTCTCGAACCCAACGAGGCATGGATTCTGTTTTTATTGTGGTTGAGAGGTTTTCGAAGATGACACACTTTATTCCGTGCAAGAAGACTACAGATGCGAGCAACATTGCCAATCTTTTCTTTTGGGAGATAGTTCGCCTTCATGGAGTGCCGAAGTCCATTACATCCGATCGAGATTCTAAGTTATTATCTCACTTTTGGATAACTTTGTGGTAGCGATTCAATACTTCTCTTAAGTTTAGTATTGTCTATCACACTCAAACAAATGGCCAAACTGAAGTGGTCAATCGCACCCTCAGCAATCTTCTTAGATCCATCTCTGGAGGTCAACCAAAATAGTAGGATCTTGCTTTGGCACATGCTGAGTTTGCTTATAATAGTATGGAGAGTCGAACTAAAGGCAAGGCATCCTTTGTGATTGTGTATGGAAGGCTTCTGAATCATTATCTTGACATTGCTCCATTGCCTAAGCTTCCCGGATAGAGTGTTCCTGCAGAACATATGGTTGAAAAGATACGGCCTATCCAACAGGAAGTAAAGGAGAAGATAGAATAGTCTAATGCTAAGTATAAGAATGATGTTGATTGACACAGGAGGAATAAGGTGTTTGAAGAGAGAGACATGGTGATGGTGGTTCTGCAAAAAGAACATTTTCCCGTGGGTACCTACAACAAGCTGAAAAATAAGAAGTATGGTCCATGCAAAATACTAAAGAATATTAGCGACAATGCTTATGTGGTTGACCTTCCTACAGATTTGGGTATTTCCTAGTTTCAATGTTGCAGATTTGTTTGAGTATTACCCACCAGAAGAAACAACTATTCATACAAGTGTAAGCTCGGGGTCGAGCTCTTTTCAAGTAGGGGGCTGATATAGAACACGTAGCATACACGTTTATGTCAAAGTGGGACAGTCGAAAGCCCAAGTGCGGGCCTGATCGAATAAAATAATTATTTTTGAAGAAACGGTCGTAACTTTCAAACCGTACGTTGGAATTGGACGAATTATATATGAAAATCGACTATCTCGACGAGACGGAGCCATCCAAACCCACCCCTTCGGATTCGGTTTACGTTCTCCGTTTCGCCAAATTCCTTACGGTTTGAGAGATATTTGTATTTTTATCCGTTTTTTACTATTTTTAGTAATATTTTAGGAGTCTGTTTTGTTCTTTAAGGAGTTTTAATATTTTAGGAATTTTTTTACTATTTTGGTAGAGTTTGAGTCCTTGTAGGAGTCGTGTTTCCTTTTTTCTATTTAAGAAGAGTCTTGTAAGCCCTAGAGGCATAACTTTTGATTAATAAAATTTTGTTTTTTTTTCAATATTTACTTCGTGGATTCGAAGCTCTTCGTGGATTCGAATATTGTCCTTTGTGGATTCCGAGGGTACAACTTCCGCGCTGCGTCAGATGATTAACAAACTATTTATAACTGTGTATTTTTCAGTATTTGTGTTTTGTTTAACATGTATCCAGGTTGAAAGGATTTGTGTCGTAATGATGATATCTGAAATGAAGTCAACACAATTCAAGTCAAAAATTCAAGAGCAAGCTTCATACACATTCAACTTAGGTATATTAGTTTAGGAGTTATATTTTGTGTGATAATACTTTAAGCTCAATTTTATACACACACGTATTTCACATTTTAATCATAATATGTGTATTTTTTTGAGAAAACTTTGTGTTCTTGGTTTATGGACTAAATAATTCTAGTTTACATCTTTTCCTGAGACTATAAATTCATTCAAAAGATTTCAAAACTTGGTTTAAGTTATTTTGTCAAAATCAAGCGTTTAAACGAACACGTATTTTTGAGATTTTGCAAAATGATGAGCTTTCACAAACAGGAAATGATATTTGAAATTTTTTTGTAACATGTTTATTTTCATGTCTATAAACATTTTTCCAAGTTTTATAATTTTTGAAATTTTTGCTATTTCTAAACCCACTTCAAAACTCATTTTTACTATGCAAATAAGTCCATGTGCATGCTTTCAGTCGACTGACAAGGACCATCAGTCGACTGAAGAAATCGCCTGAAATTAGTATTTGTTTCTGCTCAGTCGACTGATGTGCCATCAGTTGACCAAAGCAGCTGAGCAGTCGGCTGATGGTGCATCAGTCGACCGACGGGCTTTGAGCGGCTACCAATGGTCAGCTCATCAGTCGACCGATGAACCCACTAGTCGACTGATGGCTACTTTAACGGCTAGTTTCTAGTTTCCTGATTTTTAGGGATTTTGTTGTTTTTGTTAGATTTTTCTGGGTTTTTGGGGTTTGTTCTTGGAACCTATATATACCCCTTAGCCTCAACATTCTGATTCATCCAAGAAAAGTTTAAAACAAGTTTTTACAAGTTTGTTCAAACGTTTTTTAGTATATTGTTTATGTGAAGAGAGTTTCACAAGAAGAGGAGATAATTTTGGTTTGAGCTTTAATTTTATATCTCCATCTCTCTTGTTTTCAGAGAAGTCTTTTCTGAACTCAATCTCTAATAATTATATTTTGCTCATCATTTCTATAAGCTAGATTTTTAATTGAGTTTATATTTCATTTTACTCATTGATTGCACACACAACCTATTGAGCTTTTAGCATTTCACATTAAGTATAAATTGGGTTGTGGTGAGTGATACATTGAGTGTGAGCTTTATTTCGTTCTCATTCTTATTAGAGAACAAATCCTTTGTATTTGAGCTTTATTATTGAGAGAACACATTGTAATACACAAAAACACTTAGAGGAGTGGTTGGTGAGAGACGGGGTCAATTTTAAGAGTGGCGTCGGTTGTAAATCCTAGGGAGAGGTAGTAATTCCGAGCACTTGAGGAAGATGACACGGGCTAGGCCAACACTTAAAGGAGTGTGTTGTGTATTGACAATAGTGTGAGTTGTAAACGTTATCGGTTAGCGTTAAAAACCGAAATTGTGTAGTTGATTTGCGATATAGTGGAGATTCTCATCGAGGGTGAGAAGCGGAGACGTAGGTCAAGGGTGACCGAACTCCATGATCATTTGCTTGTGTTTGAGTTTAGTATTGATGTATTTTTTTATCTCATTGTTTATATCGCCTATTGCTTCATATTTGTTTAATCCTGCATATATCTCCTTGTATATCACTTTTGTTAGGATATATTGTTAAATAGTTTTAATTTGGCATCGATATGGATTAGATTAGCAAATATCCTATTCACCCTCCCCCCAGGGTATTTTAATTTTGTATCAGAACTTGGTGCTCTTTGATTTGTGGCTTAATCGTCTAGAGTCAAAGATCCTCGCCTTTATATTTTGTTAATTTACTTTTGAGATTGATTTTATCTTGCTTGCATAATATATCATGGATATGCACGGTGCGCCTAGTTTAGGTTATGCCATTAATGTTGCTCCAAAATTAAATAATTTTTCTTATGCTCAATGGTGTGTTAGATTTAAACTTTTTGTTAAATCTAAACATTTTGATTTATGAAAACTTATTGATTATGTTTATGTTGTACTCACTTTGGAGAAATCCAAGTGGAGTAATGATGATAAGAGAATGTTTACAATGAACAAGCTCTTGTTAGAATTTTTGCTTAATGCTTTTGACTCATCTATATCTAACAAACTTGCTTCGTTTGATAGTGCTTACAAATTATAGAAATTTATAGAAGCACATCAAGAAAACTTGGAGGAGATCCAACGTGCTTTGGTGTATTCTACTTCAAGTAAGATTGGAGCATCTTCATCATGCACACTGGCACTAGGCGATAGCCCTAGTGAGGTATGCGAGTCTGATTTCGATGATGATTTATCTATTGAAGAACTCGCTTGTGCTTATGATAGATTAATGCATGGCTATAAAAAATTTCATCATAATTTTATAGATTTAAAAAGCAAGTATGTAAATTTGAATCTGATCATGAAACACTAGCATCTAAGTTTGATATCATTGCTAATGAAAATGTTAATCTTAAAGAAAGCAATAAAAAATTAAAAATGGATATTGCTAGTTTATCTCATGAGAAAAGTGATGCCATATTAGAAATAGAAAATATTAGTAATGAATTTAATACTCTTAAGAATAACCATATATGTTCTACTTCTAATGACAATGCATTTGTGCAAAATAATGAGTTGAATCATATTAAAAATTGCATATCATCCTTAGATTCAACAATAAAAACATGTATTGCAAACAATAACAAGCTTATGGACTTGTGTACAAAGTCCCATATAAGTTCTTCCAAAACACCCACACATTATGCACACATGTATAACAAAGTTTATAAGTGCTCTATTTGCGACCGTAAAGGTCATCTTGCAAAATTTTGTTATAATGCTCAAAAATTTATCAAGTCCAAAAATGTTGCTACTTGTGAATCCCATCAAGCTTCATCACAACATACATATACACATGCACATAAAATTCATCATAAGCATGCAAATGTGTATAAATGTGATTTTTGTGATCGTTTTGGTCATTTGATAAAATTTTGTTTTGATTTAAAAAGAGTTTCACATTAGCAAAATGTATTTAAAAGACCATATATGCTTGCAAATGATTCTCGTGCACAACCACAAGGTCAACAAAAATAAATGCACCTATTTCATTGCACATATTGCAATCGAAAGGGTCATTTGCATGAATATTGTTATGACCGTATCCGTGCATAAAATACGCCCGACTAGGGTCACAACCCAAGGACATTGAGCTTTAATGATAGGGATCATGTCCCTAAACAATCCGGCATCAAGAACATTTGGGTGCCAAAATAAATTTAACTTTATTTATTTTGATTTTTGATTTTGCTTTTCATGTCTGTTTTACAATGAAAATTTATCAAAACTCTTAATTATTTAAATTCATTTTTTTTTAAACATTAAAAGGAAAATATGTTCAAATACACATTGTTGAAAAATTAAAAATGGATTTTTAAATGTCTTGTTTTCAAAAACCATAGTTCATGACACTTCTTAAAAACTGTATTTTAAATTATCAGTCGACTGATCAGTCGACCGATAGCTGCTCTCAGTCGAGCGATCAGTCAACTGACGAGTTTACAGTTTTCAGGTTTTCATTGTGTTTAGTCTTCAAACCCGACCCATTTGAGACCCAACTTGCTTAGAGCCGTTGATCTCATGTATGAATCAATCCTGGCCCTTGATCATTCATATATATGTTAGAAATCCAATTCCCTTTCTTCCCAAACCCTTAGTCGACCTAAAACCCTAACCTTTAATCTTTGAGTCGCCTAGTCGACCGTAGCCTTAGTCAGTCGTTTGAGCCCCTGCCGAGAGCCTGTTGCTGGTGAGTTCTCTATTTTTTGGATCCTCTCTTGTCGCTCGGTATAATCTCTTTCACTCGTCTCAATTCCAGCTTTTACTTGTTTGGTTGTTGGTCTAGAGCTTTTCACCTAGGGTTGCTTTTGATCTTAGATTGTTTGAGATCACTGTCATTTGCTTAATTTTATCTATTAATCATGTCCCGATCTCACCCCAAAAGAGCAAGATCTAGTAGACCCGAACCCGCACCCGCTCCCACTACTGAATTTGCTTATTATTATTGATACATTTGTGATCCATCTTTGATTAATAGATATCGTATTTATTGCCAACTCATAATGTTTCCTAGGAGATCTGTCAAGTTTGACGATTTTGATCATTATCAGTTGCAAATATATTTTAATGATGTTAAACTATATGATTTGCTCTCTCTCACAAATCATCTACCATATTATCATAATCTTATACGTCTATTTTATGCTAATTTGCAACTTGATCAAACTGATGCTAATACCCCCTTCATTACCTCTAGTGTTAAGAATCGTCGTATTGTTTTTATTGTCCATCAATTAGCTGAGATTCTTAACATTCCTTTTGGTGATATTGTCCTGAAATATATTGATTGTGATGAAGAAAATATATTATCTTTAATCCTCCTTCCAGGACAACATCTTCTTCTTGATAACAGCTCAGTTTCACCTCTTGGTCGTTCATTGTTCGTATCCTTTCCTACAACATAATTTCCAAAACTGAGGGTTATGATCATTTTTCTGAAGAGCTGACTAATGGCATTTATGCTCTTGTTGCAAACCTTAATGTCAAATGGTGCAAGGTTATTTTTGATATCATGGCAACAATCCACACGAAATTCCGTCCTTTTGGAGCTTTTCTAACTAAAATTTTCACTCATTTTGAGGTGGATTTGTCTGATGAATCTCATGTTCACATTCATGACTTCTTTAACTCAATTGTGCTCTCTAGGATGAATCTCCATGTCACCCAGTTTCATTTAGGTCATCCTGATGCTTCTCCCATAGGTGATTCATCATCTCAGCCTTCTAGCTCTAGGGCTCATACCCGTCCTCCTCGTGCGTCATCTTCCACCCCTTCGAGTATTCCAGACTATATTATTAACCGTATGGATAGTTTAGAGGAGAGAGTATTTGATCGCCTGAGTGATCTTGAGCGAATGCAAGAAGAAATTCGTGCTGAAGTTGTGTATTGGCATGGTGAGCTCTTGGGTAGGCAGAATGAAGGGTTTGTTCGGATTGAGTATATTCAGGACGAGCTCATGTCTAGGCAGGATGAGATTTCGAGGGTCCAGCGTTAGCTTTTTGATTTATATATGCACCCTCCTCCTCCTCCTCCGGGTCCCGGGCCTTCTGAGATATGAAGACAAAATTTTTCTATTTGGACTTGTATTTTGTTGTTTGAACTATGTGTTTTTATCTTATTTGGTTTGTAGTCTTGATTTGAATTATGTATTTTGGCTTGTTTTGGTTTGAACAATGAGTTTGAGTTTATGAGATCATTGTAAACACTCTGGTGATGATATTTATGTGTTTGAGTTTATGGATCATCCTCATTGTATTTGATAATGTATTCTTTTATGTGGTTAGTGATTTATGTTTGCTCACATAGCTATCATGCATATATTCTTTTGTGATGCAAAAATACGTATAATAGAGGGAGAAACAAGTGTTTTAAGCTTGCTTGGTTTCTTTTATATGTATTGCCTCAATAATTATTGCATACATCTTATATGATATTTTGATAAGGGGAGCAATCCTTATTATGATTATACTCACCCATGTTTATAAGTAGGGGGAGCATCCGCTCTCTTTCTATTTTGTTGTTTTCCCCCATTTTGATGTTGACAAATGGGGATAGACGAGTGCTTTGTGAGTATATTGTTTGTGTTTTATTCATTTATATATATTAAGAAAATTGTTTGTCATCATCAAAAAGGAAGAGATTGCTAGGACTCATGTTTATGAGCCTACTATCTAATCTAGTTTTGATGATTAACAAACAATTTATAACTGTGTATTTTTCCAGTATTTTTGTTTTGTTTAACATGTATCCAGGTTGAAAGGATTTGAGTCGTAACGATGATATCTGAAATGAAGCCAACACAATTCAAGTAAATGATTCAAGAGCAAGCTTCATATACAATCAACTTCTGTATATTAGTTTAGGAGTTATATTTTGTGTGATAATATTTTAAGCTCAATTTTATACACACGCATTTTTCATTTTTATCATAATATGTGTATTTTTGAGAAAACTTTGCGTTCTTGGTTTATGGACTAAATAATTCTAGTTTACATCTTTTCCTAAGACTATAAATTCATTCAAAATATTTCAAAACTTGGTTTAAGTCATTTTGTCAAAATCAAGCATTTAAATGAACACGTATTTTTAAGATTTTACAAAATGATGAGCTTTCACAAACGGGAAATGGTATTTAAAAAATTTCTTATGTAACATGTTTATTTTCATGTCTATAAACATTTCCCCAAGTTTTATAATTTTTGGAATTCATTTGCTATTTTTAAATCCACTTCAAAACTCACTTTTACTGTGCAAATAAGTCCCTGTGCATGCTTTCAGTCGACTGACAAGGACCATCAATCGACAGAAAAAATCGCCTGGAACTAGCAATTGTTTCTGCTCAGTCGACTGATGCACCATCAATCAACCGAAACAGCTCATCAGTCGGCTGATGGTGCATCAGTCGGTTGATGGTGCATCAGTCGACCGACGGGCTTTGAGCGGTTACCAACGGTCAGCTCATCAGTCGACCGATGAACCCATCAATCAACTGACGACTATTGTAACGGCTAGTTTCCAGTTTCCTGATTTTCAAGGATTTTGTTATTTTTGTTGGATTTTTCTGGGTTTTTGGGGTTTGTTCTTGGAACCTATATATACTCCTTAGCCTCAACATTCTGATTCATCCAAGAAAAGTTTAAAATAAGTTTTTACAAGTTTGTTTAAATGTTTTTTAGTATATTGTTTATGTGAAGAGAGTTTCACAAGAAGAGAAGATAATTTCGGTTTGAGCTTCAATTTTATATCTCCATCTCTCTTGTTTTCAGAGAAGTCTTTTCTAAACTCAATCTCTAACAATTATATTTTGCTCATCATTTCTATAAGCTAGATTTTTAATTGAGTTTATATTTCATTTTACTTATTGATTGCACACACAACCTATTGAGCTTTTAGCATTTCACATTAAGTATAAATTGGGTTGTGATGAGTGATACATTGAGTGTGAGCTTTATTTGGTTCTCATTCTTATTAGAGAACAAATCCTTTGTATTTGAGCTTTATTGTTGAGAAACACATTGTAATACACAAGAATACTTAGAGGAGTGGCTGGTGAGAGACGGGATCAATTTCAAGAGTGGCGTCGATTGTAAATCCTAGGGAAATGTAGTAATTCCGAGCACTTGAGGAAGGTGACACGGACTAGGCCAACACTTAGAGGAGTGTGTTGTGTATTGATAATTATGTGAGATATAAACGTTATCGGTGAGCATTAAAAGCCGAAATTGAGTAGTTGATTTGTGATATAGTGGAGATTCTCCTCAAGAGTGAGGAGCGAAGACGTAGATCAAAAGTGACCGAACTCCGTGATCATTTGCTTGTGTTTGAGTTTGGTATTGACGTATTTTTATTGTCTCATTGTTTATATTGCCTATTGTTTCATATTTGTTTAATCTTACATATATCTCCTTGTATATCACTTTTGCTAGGATATATTGTTTATTAGTTTTAATTTGACATCGACATCAGATTAGATTAGCAAATACCCTATTCACCCCCTTCTAGGGTACTTTCACAAGGCTTGTGAGTATTCATCCAAGAGGACACGGTTCGATGGATTGTATAAGGAATATAGTCGTGCTAAAAGAATGCCAAGCCCTTTGCGCAACCACAAGCATAGACAGAAAAATTAGAGAGTACTGAAATTTAAGCGGGGCTTCGGCATGCTATACGAGAGGTACATTTTGCACGCTACAATTTTGAACCGGATATACATACAACTTCGTCAAGGAAGAATCAGATTATCCGCTGCATATAAACACACATTCGTTGCTAATGAGCTGACATCTCAGTTCGTTAAATGAGCAACCAGAGGCGATGGTGAGACCTACACATTCGATGTGACCAGCAGAATGAGGCATTAGTCACCTAATACTCAAAGTTTTCCTACATTAAAAAAATGATGTTATACTGTGATCAACCACCTGTATAAAAAGCATAAGTTAACTAATAGTTAGTCTATATGTTATACTGTGATCAACAACCTACCTCAGAAAGTAAGCTCTGGCAACCGTAAGATGCAACGTGATACACCATCACATACTCAAGATAGGAACATCAGCAACTTGTATATGCTTCGCTTAATATTTTGCTATAAACCATACCACAAGTTTTGACACAATTAACAGTACAAAGAATTAATAGACAAGCAACCAAGTTCCAACTATGCCAACAAGCTCAACCAAGAAAACAGTCACGAAACCCATGCGCACTCGAAACTTTTCACGTTGAATTCAGCACCAAAGCAAATGAGTGTGTTTGAAGTGCTTCAAACCCATTTGAACGCTGCACACCTTATACCTGCTATCGTATCACACCTTGATCTTGCTGCACACTGGACTAGATTAAAAGAACTATATTTCTATAGCAGATGTCTAAGGAGATAATTACCCGGTTCCAAACCTATTCGGAATGCATATCCATAGAAGAATCTGTGGAATTGGGATCTTTGTTCAGATTAAATGGTTCATGGTTTCGAGATCCATTTCCGGCGTGCAAAATGCCATGTCCAACTGTTGCCTGAGGAAACGGACCAGAAGAGGTTTGGATGCTGGAGTTTTGTGAAGGTTGGTATCTTTGAGACGTTGATGAATCCTCTCCGATATCTATCTCACGCTGCAAGACCAGGAATATTTTCTAACAAGTTAGTGGAGGTAGAGCAATATGTGAACATAAACACTCAGGTATAGCCACTAAGAAGCCAGCAGCTTTAGGCTCTGTTTGGCAAAACTAGCTGAAAGCTGCGAGATTATAACTGAAAGCTGTTAAGCTAGCTGAAAGCTGTGAAATTATAACTGAAAGCTGTTAGCTGTGTAGCTAGCTGATTGACTAGAGCTGTTTAGCAAAAGTAGCTGTACAACTAGCTTAAGTTTGTTAAATGACTAAAAAAGACATGCAATATTATTGATATAAAATTAGAATTATTAGGGGCAAAAACGGAAAACAAAAATTGGCAGCTCCTTCCTAAAGACAAACGCTACTTGAGGTAGCTTTTCAAAAGCTACTTGCAAAAGACACAATCTCTAAAATAATCTCCTCTTATTTTTTGTCACCAAACAGCTCTACTAGCTTATTGACCAAGTCAATAAGACACAAGCTCTTAGATAAGACACTTTTTTTGGTTGCCAAACAGTGCCTTAGTAGATTAGAACAACGAAAAGACAAAACCACGTAACCTTATGAGATTGTACATTGAGTGATCAGCTGGTACATATTACGGAAACATATATTTGCTTCACGGAACGTTACATCTTCCAACGTCCAATCTTAATAAAGATGCTAATATCAAAATAAACAGCAAAAAAAGTAACTTTCCAGAATTACCCACATTTTAATTAACTAAAAAACTTGGAGTAATGACGGTAGTAGTGAAGGAGGAAGTAGTGGGGTTAATAGAGATGGTATGAACCAGGGTGTAGTAGAGCGAAGAGCAAGTGGATCCAATTTCATTAAAGTTATAACGAGAAGGTGGTGATGGACCATGGCGCTAACGGAGGGATACAAAGTGGATTAGGGCTTAACAAAAAGGGGAAGTTGAAGGAATAAGGAGAAGCTAGAAAGGTGGAGAAGGTACTAGTGGAGGAGGTAGAATTGGGCTGTGTAAACTCTCAATAAAAATATGGAGCTGCCTACAAAAACTTTATCTGGATCCTTGTAATGAATGATGACCTCTGGCTATACATACACATTGTTTATATACATAGAAAGCAATAAGAAAGCTCTTTCCACACTCTCATTCCTAAATTTTCTGAAACTTTTACATAATAATGCCAGGATATAAACCTTCGCAGCATGATAACAGTTAAAAAAGGTCTTCAATGAATGAACAACAATGACAAACCTGACACTAACTAGGAAAAAAAATCAGGTTATTAATGAAGAAAGGAGGAGATGTAGGCTTAACTCTTAAGAGAACTTGGTTTGAAACCGTAAAGAATGATATGATTAATGATAGCCCTCAACAAAACTGAGTGAGAGGATTCATGTAGCCGATCCCAAAAGTTTGGGATAAAGGCTTTGTTGCTGCTGCTGTTGTTTTACCAACTGCAGACCTAAGCAACAAGCATGTCAATAACACAGCCATATAGATACAGTATAAGTTCCTATATTTCAACCTTGATAATAAATGCCCCATAACATAGGTTGCAGCAAACTAAAAAAATCCTTAAACAATATCAGCAAAGGAAAATATAAGAAATAAGAACAAGCAAAATTGACCCACGCAATACTGCGGTATTAGCGTAGAAAACCCCAAAAATTAACCGTTTAAATATTGCATTTAAAAAATACACCACATATTGAACCATAGAACAAAACTATAGCAGTTAAAGCAAAATGTAACAACTTATATCATAAATCAAACTACTAAAATACAAATTAGTGGTTTATTTTAGGTCCAAGTGTGATTTTGGAAGAGGGCAGGTTATAAAAATAACTGGCTACTTTGGGTTTATAGAAAAAAAAATCTTTTTCTATAAGTAGGTGGGTTAAAAAAACAATACATTGAGGTTATACGCCAAAAACCCATATACAGTTTGTCATGACACGAAATTAGTTTTTAAAACAAAAACCAAAACCAAAAAAAATCTAAACATTTGGTTTAAAAATACATCCTACACCCAACCATTTTGAACAGATATACAGCAAATTAGATCAAAATCTAGCAACATATTGAATATCGAACCGTTGAAATAAAACGCGGTTTTAAAATTAACTCGATGGAATATTTTGGGTCTAAGAGTGAGGTTCGAAGTCGGTGGGATTAAAAATAAATAGAGGTAAAACTTTGAATTTATAGGGGAAAAAAACATGTGGTTTAAAAGTCAATGGGTTGTAAAACTTGGGGCTATGGACAAAAATCCATCTACAGTATGCAATGACGAGACATTAATGTGAGAATGCCAATGTTACAGAAAACGCTAGGCAACCTAGGCATCGGATTTCCGACACCTACAACTCAAGTGGGGCCCATGTGTTTTTCCTTTTTTATAAATAATGTTATTAAAAGCGCTAGGTTATAGAAAGCGCTAAGTGGCCTAGGCATCGGGGCGCGGCCTAAGCGCTTGTTTTATTTTTTTAATTACAATCAATATTATCAAAAGTGCTAGGCAACCTAGGCATCGGAGCACCTAGGGCCTAAGTGGTTTTTTTATTTTTAATTACAATCAGTATTATCAAAAGTGCTAGGCACCTCTAGGTGCTAAACTAGTACCTAGCATCTAGGTGATAGGCTTAGAAGAATTTCTTTTTTCGTTTAAGTGGTGGCAAAGGAGGTTTCGCTAAAGATTGGAAAGTCAGAGGTATTCGTAGTTGGTGGAGGAGGCCAGAGGAGTTCGGAGGAGATTGGAGGACGTGGAGGCAATAGAATAAATCATGACCAAGACCTCATAGTACACTCTGCATAAGCGGTCTCCGCTTCCCTTAGCACTCTCTAGACCTAAGCAGGCGGGGCCTAGGCGGCGTAGGTACCACCTAAGCCTAGGCAAGAACCTAAACAGACTAGGCGAGGTTTTAAAACATTGAAAAATGCTAAGTAACTATTTAAGCAGTTAGGTTAAATATACACCTTATAGGTGTCGTTGTGCGGAGAATATCAAATTGAGAAAGGTAGGGAAACTAGAACACGCATTTGTATTTGATTAATACGGGGAATAACAAACAAAACAAAAAAGAGATAGTGCGGAGTGAAAAGTACTACTTTGCGGAAGTTTATATGTGTCACTTTGTCACATGTGGAAAAAAGAAATATTTCTAAGAAAGAAGTTGCAGATAGAATACAAAACTTGTTTTCATGTAGCTCAATTGTAGTTTCAACGGAAGACCACCAGGCTCCTGGATTTCATTATCATGTTGCCTTCAAACATAACAATGCGTCTAAAAATACGGCTACCAAGAGAATCCGAGAAGCTTTTCCTGAACTTGAGGGCTGCCAATGTGATGTTAGATTTTTTAAGGGGTTCGGGAAACTTGTCCTTTATGTAACAAAAG
The DNA here is from genome assembly GCF_001876935.1 of Asparagus officinalis. Lineage (NCBI taxonomy): Eukaryota > Viridiplantae > Streptophyta > Magnoliopsida > Asparagales > Asparagaceae > Asparagus > Asparagus officinalis. Next base: position 17,700,524 of record NC_033799.1, on the reverse strand, counting down.
AAGATAGCAATCCTTATGTGTGGGGGAACCTTTCTCAATTTGATATTCTCTGCCACTTAAGAGAAAAATATAGCAAGTTATAGCAAATTGTAGCAACTTACACCATATACCAAATTGTTGAAATATAAATGGCTTTAAAATCAATTCAATAGTGGTGATTCTTGGTCTAATAATGGTTTTAGAAGTGGGTCTATAAGTAATTTAGGAAGTGGGTAAGTTTAAAAATAAATGGGGTACGGGTTTAAAATAACCATTTATATTACATTATATTATATTATTATATTAATTTTCAAACGCTAATTGTGGCACGTTGGGTCTAGGAATAATTGTGGCGGGCAAAAAACAAAATTGGGTGAAATTTGGCTTCACACGGAAAAACTAACATTTATATATATTTTACTAACCTAATGGGAGTTGCACTGCAGCGGCTACAGTGCCAATCTATAGTGCAACTTCCAATAGCTTTGGTAGATAGTAATAGAATATGAAGAGTTAATAAGAGACTAACTTCAAAACACTAAAAAAATTATAGGAGACTAATCTCATAATGTGAAGATTTGGACCAATTTCGAAATATGAAAGATTTGGGGGACTAACAAGAAGCTCTAATTATTTAAATATTGCTGTCTTGTCCTATTTCTATCAATGTACTTGTTTTCATTTGTTTATTACTCATTGTAACTGTGTTTGACATTTCTATTGTGCAACTTCCAATAGCTTTAGTAGACAGTAATAAAATATGAAGAGTTGCAAGGCTAGCTTTAAAACACTTCAAATTTTTGAAGACTAAACTCATAATGTGAAGATTTGGAGGACCAATTTCAAAATATGAAAGACTTGGGGGACTAACAAGAAACTCTAATTATTTAAATATGACTGTGTGTTGTCCTATTAGTTGCTAGCAATGTACTTGTTTCCATTTGTTATTTACTCCGTGTAACTATGTTTAACGTGGCCTGCATTCTGCTTTGTGTTTTCATTTTTTTATTTTACCATCTACCAAAGTCTTAGAAGCTATCAAGCTACAGTATTTAACTACAGGGGAACTTCCAACAACTTTAGTAGATAATATAATTTAATATAATAAGAAGCATAGATAGAAATAAATACTATATCACGGACTCTGCGTAGTGGTAAACACTTTCGAGCGAAGTTCATTAGCAAGAAACAGTCATCTCCAAATAATCATGACATAATTCACAAAAATATGTACATAGGTAAATGATTTGTTCTAGGAAGAGAAACAACAAAAGTAATAATTTACTAAATTAAAAAGTGTTACAAAAGAAAAGTATAAGCAATTGGCAGAACCTGCAAATAGGCAACTATATCAGCTGCAGTCACTCTTGATGTTTCTTGATGTTGTCTCAATATCCACTGGTACAGTTTCTCCTATACACAATGTAGACAGAAGAACAAGCTTTAGAATAAATATGCTCATACAGCACCAAGCTCTTTCACCAAAATGAAGCGATTAAGATATGAACAAAACACACAAAAGAGTAGCAGGACAGAAACCATAATAAATGTCTAAATGGCAACCATAATATGGACTCTCTTTCAATTATATTATCAGGAATTCTAGACCCTATGTTATGAAAGCAAATGTGTTTCTCCTCCTGGGAACACAAGGAGTTAACTACCCACCTGCCTCCAAGATTTGCAGAAGTTACTATGTGAAGTTCGTAAATCAGATGCCCACAAGATCAGAGAACCAGAAAACAACCCTTGAATACAAAAAACTGTTCTATGTCAGAAAGCAAAATTTTCAAATAATTACATCAAATCAGCCATCCTACAGTTACAAGTTGCATTCCATATACCAATACCATTCTGAAATTACATGATCTTCCATCAGGGTCAACTGCTGACCAAATTGGTTTAATATTTGAAGGTCAAAAATAAAAGAAAGCACGGATGACATAAACAGAAGAAAAGTCTGTGAGACAATCATACTAGTAAGGGTGTTAGGGTGGAACCTCAACATCTAGGAAAACATCTATCATAATTAAAACACAGCATATAAAATCTACAATACAGATCATATAGATACATCAGATTCTAATGAAAGAAAGGGAGGCTGGAAAATTGCAAAAAAATTGTGGTTATTATTAAACTAGATTTTTGGCGCATGCATAAAAAGAAGATGCATAATTATTTTTTGAGGAAATAGCAATTAAAGAACTGTATAGAATACACTTACAAATAATATGTATGAAATGACACGAAGCAGCAAACAAACAAAAGATGCATTTCAAAAATTATATATTTAATGGTTTGCCCTTCTCTAGTGAAAATCTAATTTTACGGAGCATCAGATGTAGCAAAATTATAAACTTCATATACAAAGTAAGAGTCATGTATGCAAATAATGAAAAACAAAGGAAACTCATATCCAAAATTTTCTTCTTTCTTTTGGGTATCATACGGACTGGCAAAGTGAGAAATGTGTTACTTTAAGCAATGTAGGTACCCATAGACAATTTGATCTGATAGAAAACAGTAAACACAAATATTTTATACAAAAAATAGTGGTGAGGACAAAAGGAAAGCAAATGTTAAGCTTCCCTTAAATCCACACACTTGTGGATAATCCAAAAAAAAAGTCGTGTGATTGTTGATCTGATCTTAGTGATTTTTGACAGCTTAGTGTGCCCCTCCTGATTTGATTGTCAATTCTCCAGCTGCATTTAGTGACAAGTGATTGAGGGCAAGAGGTTATCTGAGATTGCATGAGATAATATATTTTCAATTAGTTCCATTGCTGATTAACGTGTATAGAAGTATAGTGGTCTCAAAAAGAAATGTATAGAACTATAAAATTTTTGTGCATTTTCCTGCATTGGATAAGTCTGATTCTCCTACTTAAATGTGTGTGCACATACATGTGCACACATAGGAGAATGTATTTAGGCTGGGATTTGAAGAGATATCAAACTATCAAAGTAAACTAGCAAACCTTAAATGTTATTTTGCAATTTGCAAGCAACTAAAGGAAAAGACACTAAATTAATAAGTGGCTAATGGATTCATGCAACTGTGATATTCGCATACTATGGTATGCAATGTGCAAGTAAATTCACTTTCTTCTAATATATCTCCTGCAATACACCAAGTCTAGACGCTCATCTCATGATAATCTAGTGAGTAATTTTTATATGTCCCCCTAATCTGATAAATCCAAACGCAGGTGTCTTTAAAGTCCATTGCGGTTTTGTAACTAATCATCAACAAACCTTATACTTAAAGTCCATTACACACCCTCCTAGATTGCAAATATATTCATATACAAACGCAATGAATGCAAAGATGCTTGACAATACCCGTGTGACACATTTACCCTAATAATAATGAATTGAACCTTCTGGAAAGTCTGGAACTATCATCTTTTAAACATGTAACCACTTCTGAAGAAAAAGCAACTCTAATTTTATGATGCAAAAGCAATCCCAATTAAAATTTATCTTCCAAATGCAAGCAGATGGCTTCATGGTTATTTGCCTCTAAGGTAGCAGACTCCGTGGTGCCAAATATGACAATTTAAAAAAAAACTAATTGCAAAGCACGCACTTGTCATAAGCAAACTCATTTCGCCGCAAATGATCCATGACGAAAAGCTACGGCCTAGCTAATAAGTTACAGTCCAAACGTAAGCATAATAATATTGAGATAAGTATATAACTCCATCCACGCCTCTCCATCAATACTGATGAAATCAACTACCAATTATAAATAATAATCTCCATGAGATATGATAAATCCATCCGTTTCACGTTAGATACCCCAAATAAGTATCTAATTTCCCCATTAATAAACACATCCAATTAGCCTGGCCTCATATTATTCCTCCCATCCAATTTCCCCACGGGCCGTTTCCCAATAAATAACTCGCCAAATACTTGGACTTTTACCACTAATCAGAGTGTGTCCAACCTTTTTTTCTCAATTTTCGATCAATAAACAGTTAAACGCCAACACACGATCACATTAATAATAATTATTATTATAATAAGACGAACTGAACAAACAAAATCCAAACGGATCAAACTCGAGCAATCCAATCATCATCGTCCGACCAAAGAGGAGGGAGAGAGAGAGAGAGAGGGACACGGACCAAAGCGTGGCGTTCTCCAGCTTGAAAGGAGAGCTTCTGCTGGTTCATCGCCTGCGTGTAGATCTGCGAGAGGGAGTTGGCGGCGCTGCAGAAGGTTGAGTACATGCTCCGCTCGACCTCGTCGAGACGACTCGCGACGGATTTCCTCTTCTTCGCCATCAGAATTTTAGAATCGAGTTTAGAGAGAGAGAGAGAACCCTAGAAATTAAGCAAGGAGAAAGAAAGGAACAAGACAATCCCTTGCCCGTTCTCTCTTTCTCTCTCTCCAAAAGGGCGAGGGAGGGGGCAGAGAAAGAGAGAGAGAGAGAGAGAGAGGAGTGTGGGGCCCGTGGTTTTATTCCTAATAATTTTTGTTGGGGGAAAATTGCTTCCAAGCTTCAAATTTAAAAAATCAGTGTGACTCAGTCCCTTTTTTTTACCTATATATGTGCTGCACCCCTAATTTTTGAAAAAATTATACCCCAGCCCCTCCCGCTCACATCTCCCCAAGTTTTAATGTATTTTATATCAAAATCCCAACTTTACCCTCCAGCTCACCTCTCCCTAAGCCTTCATTCTTTCTTCTTCTCCTCCTCCTTCACCCCCCCTCTGCCCCTTCCCTCAACTCTCTCCTCCTCTCCTCCTCCTCCTCCTCCTCCTCCTCCTCTCCAATCTTNGAAACGAAGCCGCCAACTCCCCAACCCACTCCAGATCCAACTCCTATAAGCACACAGCAGCCCCTCCCCCTATCCAAGCCAATTCCGGCCAACCTCAGCCCCAACCTCACTGATTTATCACCGCTACCACAATACACTCCGCCCAAATGCACGCCACATGTTGGACCTAATAACTGAACACCACGTCCAACCCTTGCACCTCCCAATCTTTGAAATGTCACATAAGCCTTCAGCCGATGCTCTGCCTCCAACGTTACACCACCCACATCATGTTACGAAGCCTCTCTATCCCAATGGTGCACCACCTACACCGCAGAGTTTGACGCAGAGGTGGCGACCATCAGGTCGGCGATGGTGAACGAGTTAAATGAGATGGGGACGACGACGCTATTCATTGAGGCAGAGAAGGGGTATTTGGATATCGTGGTGGAGTTATTGAGGTACACGTATAGAGAGCTTGGCGAGGAGGAATGGGTTGGGGTTTGATTTGGTTGATCATCAAAATAATTGAGAGGGGATGTGTTTGTGTTTGTGTGTGTGAGTTTGTGTCGCAATTGTTGTAGGATTTTGGGGTGTGTGTGTGAAGCGTTGAATTTTATCTACTGTCCAACTCAGTGAAGAAAAGGGCGATGAGGATGAAGTCAAAGGGCGATAGATGAGGCTTATCGGGTTATTGGGTTTCGGATCTGTGTCGGATGGTATATGGGACACGGAGATGGCCGGCGCTGGAGAAAGATAGTTGGAGGGATGAGGAGGGGCAAAGGGAAGAGTGGTGGAGGCGGATGTGAAACACTTTTGTAACGAACCGATCGCCACAACCGAGCAACTTGCAACGAACCAATCGCCGATTAATATGAGTTGCGGATGTGAAGCACTTTTGTATGTATGAACTAAAATACTTTTGGGTGTATGTAATAGCTAAATACTTTTGTATGTATGTAGTAGCTGTGTATATGAACTGAAATACTTTTGTAGGGATGTGAACTATAATGCAAATGTGATATAAATTTGATGCACAAATTTGTCCTATTAACTATTGAAATACTTATATATGTCATTAACTATTAAAATAATTTTTGTTAGCTTGTTAAGTTACTCTATTAGATTGTTAAGTTACACATATAACATGTTAATTTTTCTTGATGGATTGTTAAGTTACACAAATAACATGTTAACTTTCGCATGTAGATTGTTAAGCTACATAGATAACATGTTAACTTTCGCAGTTAGATTGTTAAGTTACACAGATAACTTGTTAACTTTCTTTGTTAACTTGTTAAATTACACATGTAACATGTTAACTTTTACAGTTAGATTGTTAAGCTACACAGATAACATGTTAACCTTCCTTAGTAGCTTGTTAAGTTACACAGATAACATGTTAACTTTATTTGTTCGCTTGTTAAGCTACTCAGATAACATAAGTATATGACCACCTACAAAAAATATGAACGTTGAGGATTTATATATGTCAATAGATGTGTATATTTGTCCTATTAACTATTGAAATACTTATTTATGTCATTAGCTGTGTAATGTGATACAACTACAGAACTGCTTTATAGGTTGACATATACTTATGGTTAACATGTTAACTTATGGATTAAGAGTTAACATGATATTTATTATAGTTAACAAATTACATGTAAGAGTTAACAGCTAATCAACTATAGTTAATATGTAATGGATTATAGTTAACCTCATTCTGTTGTGCGTAAGTATATACCAGATCAGGTTAACTTGCTATATATTATAGTTAACAGGTAAATCCTTAACGTTCATATACACATGTAATGACATAAATAAGTATTTTAATAGTTAATAGGACAAATATACACAACTATTGACATATATAAATCCTCAACATTCACATTTTTTGTAGGTGAGCATATACTTATGTTATCTGTGTAACTTAACAAACTACCAAGGAAAGTTAACATGTTATCTGTGTAGCTTAACAATCTAACTGCGAAAGTTAACATGTTACATGTGTAACTTAACAAGTTAACAAAGAAAGTTAACAAGTTATCTGTGTAACTTAACAATCTAACTGCAAAAGTTAACATGTTATTTGTGTAACTTAACAAGCTACTAAGAAAAGTTAACATATTATCTGTGTAACTTAACAAGTTAACAAAAATAGTTAACATGTTATTTGTGTAGCTTAACAATCTACCTGCGAAAGTTAACATGTTATCTGTATAACTTAACAAGCTATCAAGAAAAATTAACATGTTATATGTGCAACTTAACAATCTAACAAAGCAACTTAACAAGCTAACAAAAAGTATTTCAATAGTTAATGACATATATAAGTATTTCAATAGTTAATAGGACAAATTGTGCATCAATTTTATATCACATTTGCATTATAGTTCACATCCCTACAAAAGTATTTCAGTTCATATACACAGCTACTACATACATACAAAAGTATTTAGCTATTACATATACCCAAAAGTATTTTAGTTCATACATACAAAAGTGCTTCACATCCGCAACTCTTATTAATCGGCGATTGGTTCGTTGCAAGTTGTTCGGTTGTGGCGATCGGTTCGTTACAAAAGTGTTTCACATCCGCCTCCACCACTCTTCCCTTTGCCCCTCCTCATCCCTCCAACTATCTTGCTCCAGCGGCGGGCCCCACCCTCTACCATTGATCGCCGGCCATCTCCGAGTCCCATATACCATCCGACACAGATCTGAAACCCAATAACCCGATAAGTCTCATCTACCGCCATTTGACTTCATCCTCATCGCCCTTTTCTTCACTGAGTTGGATAGTAGATAAAATTCAACGCTTCACACACACACCAAAATCCTACAACAATTGCAGCACAAACAAACTCACACACACAAACACAAACACATCCCCTCTCAATTATTTTGACAATCAACCAAATTAAACCCCAACCCATTCCTCCTCGTCAAGCTCTCTATACGTGTACCTCAACAACTCCACCATAATATCCAAATATCCCTTCTCCGCCGCAATGAATAGCGTCGTCACCCCCATCTTATTCAACTCGTTTACCATCGCCGACCTGATGGTCGCCACCTCTGCGTCAAACTCTACGGTATATGTGGTGCACCATTGGGGTAGGGAGGCTTCGTAACACGATGTGGGTGGTGTAATGTTGGAGGCAGAGCGTCGGCTGAAGGCTGATGTGATATTTAAAAGATTAGGAGGTGTAAGGGTTGGACGTGGTGTTCAGTCATTAGGTCAAACATGTGGCGTGCATTTGAGCAAAGTGTGTTGTGGTGGTAGTGATAAATCAGTGAGGTTGGGGCTGAGGTTGGCTGGACTTGGCTTGGATAGGGGAAGGGGCTGCTGTGTGCTTATAGGATTAGATGTCTGTAGCTGAGACGCGGCGGAGTCGTCGGCCGATATCGTCGTCGGCGCATTAGAAAAACCCCAACAAGCGGTGGATCTTGTGCGGGAGAGTGAGCGCGACGGGTCGCCACGGATCAGAGAGGAGGAGGAGGAGAGGAGGAGGAGGAGAGAGTTGAGAGAGGGGGTAGAGGGGGAGTGGAGGAGGAGAAGAAGAAAGAAGGAATGTTGTTGAGGGTAAAGTTAGGATTTTGATGTAAAATGCATTGAAACTTTGGGGAGAGGTGAGCTGGAGGGGCTGGGGTACAATTTTTTCAAATAATGAGGGGTGCAGTACATAGGTAAAAGTAGGAGGGGTCGTGTCACACTGATTTTTAAAATTTGGCGCTAGGAAGCAATTTTCACTAATTTTTTAGGAAGAAATCTTCAAAATAGCCTCAAAAATATTTTTTTTGAAATCCACCCACTCCCAAGTTATTTCTAGAAATCGACTGAGTTTCTGGCCACGTCAACATCGTGGCCAGAAACTAGATCAATTTAAAAAACCCGGTTCCTAATTAGTCGAGGTTAGGATGACCCCCGCCCCCCGTAGGTGGTTAGGCCACTAAACAAGTCGAGGTTCGCATCCTCGACTAATTGTAGAATAAAATTATAAATTAAATAAATTGTACCTATTAATTATTATCTATTTGGATTGGTAGGACAATGAGATCTATTATGGTCTGGTTGTCTGCAATATCCATACCTATTTTTCTTTCGAGCTCCTTCCCGTCCTTCATCCATCATACATTTTGATTAAAAACTCTAAACCCCAAAATGAAAACGCTAAACCCTAGAAATGAGCATTCTATGCCCTAAAAGTTTAATTAAAATTACAACAATCAATACACAAAGCATTCGAACCACCATAAAAGATAGCATTTGATAATAAATTTCAAACCCTAAAAATTGGATTTTGATAGAAAACCCTACATTTGAATGTTGAAGATAACAAAAAAAGAGGAGGGAAGAAAGAGAAATTACCCTAGAGATCTTAAGCAAACTTTCACGATCAATTTCGGCCACAAAATGAGGTTGGGAGAAGCGGATAGGCGGCTGTAGATTGTCTAAAAATCACTATAGATAGCTGATCCCCCATCAAACATCGATGATGAAAGTTATAATTTGATGGCTTCCAGAATGCTATAATTTGAAGACTTTCACGTAGATCAATGAATGTTATAATCTGACGACCTTCGCAACAACTGATGAAAGCTTTAATCAACAGCTTTCACAATCAACATCGGGAGTTACAATCTGACGGCTTTCATATTTTCAAGGAGCCAAGAAGAAGATTACAAGATAATGATCTTTGCAATACTCTAGCAAAAGATACCACAAATTGATGGTCTCTTCACATCAAAACGTAGAGGTCAGACCAGCGTTTTAACATCAAAACGCAGAGGTCAGACCAGCGTTTTAACATCAAAACACAGAGGTCCTCCCTACATTGCAATATCAAAAACACAAAGGTCCTCCCTGCATTGCAACATCAAAACGCAGAGATCCTCCCCACGTTGCAACATCCAAACGCAGACTTCATTGCTGCGTTTTCAGCCCAAAACACAGAACCCAACTCTACGTTCTAGATCCAAACGCAAGTTCATTCTTGCGTCTCAGACTCTTAAAGCGGTGCGGCCACTGCATTCTAAGCCAACTGGAAATACACAACTCTGCGTTTCAGGTCTAAAACACAGAGTTCGGGCCCAGAACGTCGTTTTCAGCGTTTGACTTGTTCTAACACGAGTTGAACGGTTCCAGAAACCGTTTTCTCCCCACGATTTGAGGGGATCATCACCTTGTCATGGAGAGATTTATGGAGGGCGGTTACACCCCCATTAAACCCTCATTAATGAGAGATTTAAGGGGGCGGTTACACCCATTATCCCTTATAAATCATAAAAAAACTCAACTGAGTTAGGGGCGGGCTTTTTGCGATCTTTGGATCTTTGAGTATTTTCGGATCTAGAGATCAGTAAAGGGATCACCAATTCATCCTCTTTCGGCAGCAAAAAGATTGAAAGATCGGCATTCATCTTGCGGAGCAGTCCTTAGAGCTTTCATCATTGGCTTATTAACCGATTTTCGGTTCAAATCAACTCTTTTTCAAGAGTTTAAACTCGAGAGCTTTCATCATTGGCTTATTAACCGATTTTCGGTTCAAATCAACTCTTTTTCAAGAGTTTAAACTCGCTCTGAGTTATCATTTTCGGTTCAAATCAACTCTTTTTCAAGAGTTTAAACTCGCTCTGAGTTATCAACTCGTCAAGAGTTTTAAACTTGCCACACAAGTTCTCCTCGACGTCAATCAAGAGGAATCAACCACGTTCCAGTGAAACAAGACGTTCGGATCGTCAACGAGAAGCAAACTCGACGCGAGCATTCTTGGGAGGACGCGAGCATTCGAGTGAGATATCTCATCGCCACCGTGAAGAACCCAAAATTAAACAAAGGAGAGGATCTTCGCCGACCTTCTCTTTTGTAATCAAAAATTCAAATTGCAATCAGTTAGAGATTGAGCGAGTTGTAAACATTCTTTTTCTAAGCAGTTAGAAAGAATAAATCAAATTTAATTCTTTCATTTTCTTATTATAAATTTTCCAACAAACAGCGGTTGAAACAGAGAGACCGGAGTGGGAGAGGGAGAAAGGTCGGCATTTTGGGGGAGGAAGTGGTTCAGTCTATATATATAAGCGAGACGGGAGCCACCACAAATAGTCGGGGTTGGCAACCCCGACTATTTCATGACATAATCACTTCCCAAATTTTAGGTTGGGAGTCTCTGCTAAATAGTCGGGGTTGGCAACCCCGACTATTTCATGACCTGCCGGGTCTCCCTACTAAATGGTCGGGGTTGGAAACCCCGACCATTTCGACTTAGTGTCCCTTGGGACTTCGACTTAGGGTCCCTTGGAACTTCGAAATGGTTGAGGTTCCCAACCCCGATCATTTAGTTCGACAACAAAATTAATCAGGTTTGCGAATCTTGACTTGTTTAGTAGCCTAACCACCGATGACGGGTGGGGGTCGTCCTAATTAGTCGGAGTTAGCAATCCCAACTAATTAGGAACCAGATTTTTTTTAAATCGACTCGGTTTCTGGTTACGATGTTGAAGTGACCAGAAACTGGGTAGATTTCTAGAAATAAATTGGGAGTGGGTCGACTTTAAAAAATATATATATTAAGACTATTTTGAAAATTTATTCTTTTTTTAGTGATACAAAGAATGTGAACATTTCCAAACATATATCCGGATCTCAAATATTAAATATGCAAAGTATGTATATCCAACCATATATATAGTATGGTAGGGTCTTTTTAGTATTAGTCCCTCAAATAATAATTCTATCTTAGTCCCACAAATAATAATTGTATATTAGTCCCTCAGATCTTTTAACTTGCTTATACGTCTGTCCAATCCTAAGGGGTCTTACAAATTGGTTCCTTAGTAACCAGAATGCCCTAAGGGGGTGTTTGTTTCACTTTTTTTTGGGATATAGGGTGAATTTTAAATTTTGGGATGTAACAAGTGTTTTTTTGAGTTTTGGGATTCCATAAACTTTGTTTGTTTCAAAATTAATTTTGGGATATTGAATCCCTAAATTATAAAAAAATAATATATTTTTAGGATTTGTGAAATCGTCTCCTTTGTTTCAACTTTTTTTTGGGATATAAGGTGGATTACAAGTTTTTTGGGTTTCTAAGGAATTCAACCTATTAAACTATATGTTCGTTCTCAAACACCAACCTTGTGGTATATTGAACATTCCCGCCCAAATTATAACAAAACTATTTATATTTTAGAATTTGGTGAATATCCTAGTTTTGAGGAAGAGGATTTAGGTTGGTTATTGCACGCTATAGTATTATTGAAAAACTACTTTATAGGTTGATATAGTACGTATTAGCATGCTATATCTATACCAATAATTAATATCATAAAAAAGTATAAAGCGTTATTACTTTATGATACGCACTAGTAGTTAAATACATTAAATATAATACATCGCTATTCTCACTCGTTAATTTTCAACGTTAATTAGAGGGAATCCAAGAATCACTGTTTTTTCATGGCTTGTATGGTAACGTATGCAATGATATTTATATCTATTTATAAATGTAATATATATATAAATATATTATATAATATATATATATATATATACTAATATATAGCTATTATATATATATATATAGTATATATATATATATATGATATATATTATAATATATTATATTATATTATATATAATATTACAATATATATTATTATTATAATAGTAATATAAGATAAGACACTCGTAGGCAATTTGGTTGTATATAACTTAATATAATATAATATTAATATATTATATATAGCAATATTACTATATCCAATATCAATATTAATATATAACTATCTATTCCGATCTATAATATTTCCATAATAGGAGGACTCCAAGAATCACTGTTCAATAAGAGAGTACGTAACAGGTTACAGTAAAATAAAACTGTAGTCATGATCATTATATTAGTCTATAGATCCATATAATATCACATAATATATATTACATATATATTAATATATAATATATATTATATTAATATAAATTATATATAATATATATTTTATAAATTATAAATATATATTTTATACCATTATCACTGGGGGTTCATACTGGTAGTAAACATGTTATAGTAAAATACTGTACGGCATTATATATATATTTTATACAGCATTATTAATATACTATATAGTAAAGAGGATATATTATATCATAGATATTATATTATATATATAATATATATGTTTATACACATTATTATACAATATATTAATTTATAGCGTATAGTAATATATATTTTATACATTATAATATAATATATCAGTATCAATTAATATTATAATAATATAATTATTCAATATATATATATATATATTATATATATAATATATATACTATATATATATACTATATATATATATAAACTATACTGGGAAAAGTGGGGCAATCTCAAGGTGACCCTAAGGCTCCCACCTAACGGACGCCGGGCCTAAAACTCGACATCAATTATCCTAAAACTTTTTTGGCGATCCGGCTCCGGTGAAACCCTTGATGCTACACGTTCTTAAACTCAAACAGCCTCAAGTTTTGGGGTGAACGCCCGTCGTGTTTTGACCCTTTATCCACTCGCCTGTGAATTTAACGTTTTGAATGAATAGACACTTTTTGCACGGGGCTCAAGAATGGTCACAACACAACGGGTTAACCCGAAATTGGTGTTGTTTGGGTTTAAAGACGTGTAGATCAAGGTTCAAAGGAGCGGACGCAAAAAAAAATTAGTAAATGATGTGATTCTAGGCCGGCCGTCTTTAGGTGGGAGGCCTGAGGGTGTCAAGCATTAGACTTCACTTTTCCTTATATTATACCTACTATATATATATATAATATATATATTTATAATATATATATATTATAATATATATATATATATATATATATATATATATATAATATATATATATATATACTATATACTATATATATATAATATAGTACACTATAATATATATATATATATTATTAAAATATTATAATTAATATAATATATTATATAATAATATATGTTATTAAAATACTATGTAATATTATAATATAAATATTGTACTATTATATAATATATAGTATGTGATATTGCATAATAATATATAATAAATATCATAAAATAAATTATACATATAAATTACAAATTATAGTATTCCAAACCCCAAAATATTGATGAAACAAACAAAATATTACAAATTATAGTATTCCAAATCCCAAAATATTGATGAAACAAACAAAATATTACAAATTGTAGTATTCCAAATCCCAAAATATTGATAAAACAAATAAAATTTTAGAGATCCCAAAACCCACAAAAAAAATTATGGATTTTAAATTCTATGGTGAAATCCATATCCATAAATTTTAGGATTTGAAACAAACACCCCCTAAGATTATCATTTCCTCTTAAACCCACGTGTTCAAAAACACCTTGTTGTATCGTTGTTTTCAACTTACTATCATGCAATTTCAGTGTTGCACATAGACGCTTGGGTCGAGTATTCTTGACTTTTGAAGCTGCAAAGATAGTAAGGGGCTGTTTGTTTCACATTTTTTTTGGGATATAGGGTGGATTTTAAGTTTTGGGATGTAAAAAATGCCCTTTTTGAGTTTTGAGATTCCATAAACTTTGTTTGTTTTAAAAATAATTTTGGGATATTGAATCCCTAAATTATAAACAAATAATATATTTTTAGGATTTGTGAAATCCTCTCTTTTGTTTCAATCTTTTTTTGGGATATAAGGTGGATTACAAGTTTTTTGGGTTTAAGAATTCCATAAACAATGTTTGTTTCAAAACCAATTTTAGGATATTGAATCCCCAAATTATAAAAAACTATTATATTTTAGCATTTGTGAAATCCTATTTTTGAGAGAGGATTTGGGTTGGATATTGCACCTATATATTATTAAAAATTTATTATATTATATTATATTAGCATGCTATACTATACAATAATTAATATAATATAGAATTAATATATTATATAATATTATAATAATATAATATTTAATATAATACATCTATTCCTCTATTAATAATAGGAGGACCCAAGAATCACTGTTCATGCTGTAGTAAATGCTGCAGTAAATGACTGTAGCATTTTATATATATTTTATACATTATATATATTATATATAATATATATATTATTTAATATTATATATATAATATATTATATATATAATATATATTATATACATTATATATATCTATATACTATATATATGTGTATTAAATATATATATATATATATAATTATATATATATTATATATATATATATATATATATATAGCTCCGACTAGCATTCATATGCTTAACAAAATCAGGATAACGCGTATTGCATTCACAAAATGATCAAAAAAAGCATTAATCCCGCACTCCGCCTGATAGAGTCATTCTGCCTAAAGTGTCTTTAAGATACACTGGAGCCAAATGCATCTCGATATGATAAACTTTTACGAACCAATTCCTTTTATCTCACTCATATTTCTCCTCATTTTTCCCAACGCTTTACAAATTTTCTTCTGGTTATACTCCAATACATTTGTTATACTTTATACCACTCCTCACCATAATTACTATGCAATTGATGAAGATTCTTGTCTGCTTCCTATGAGGTGCAAGAACAAAAACGATGACGGAGTTTAGGAAAAACTTTGCTTGACAATGCACTTACCATAGCTTTATCTTGATCAGTGAATGATGTTAATGGTTCACTAGTACCGACTAAAGTTTAACCACTTGACTACAATAACCATAATAACGTCTCCTGCCGTTTCACTGCCAGTAACGCACATCCAAATTAGAGTAGATTGCCGATGATTGCGATTAACTCCGCTAAATGCGTCAAACGAAGTTTAAATGGTTCCTTCTGTATGTAAATCAAAGCCAAACATACTCTCCAAATTGCAGTAAGAAAGTCCTCGACTACCATCCTCAAAAAACACTTCTCATTTCCCATATTTTCTAGAATCAAGTGCCAAGTAAAATGCAGATCAATACCTTTTTCTCTGAAAGTGTCCGAACTATGTTCACACACATGGCGACATTATTTTTTCTTTTTCATTCTAAGTTGCTGATTGGCATTCTTGTTGCACTGAAGAGCCTTCTATTTCCAATGAGCAACGTCTACAACCTTACAAATGGTAGAGGCCGTTAAACTGATTGTCAAAGCATATCTATCAACCTTTTTGTCGATTGGCTCGTATGAAAGTGTCCGATGTCAGTAGTGCCTTCGCTTAACCGATTTGGTGGTAATGGACATGACCATTATGATTAAATCTTTAAATTTCGGGACACCATTTTCAGTGCCTTCTATCGCAGTTCCAATATCAATCCTTGGTTGCATCCACATTCTTGTATCAAAACGTTCGAATACATTCGACCTTCTTCTCTTTTCATCTTTAAAAATTAAACATTCCTTGTAACATATCAAATATTCTAGATATGATACATCTTCTTTCTCGACCACATTGTATGACCTTTGCGGAATTGAACACCAATCCTTAAGTCATGCGTATGCATTGTAGAAATTATAAGCTTCCCTCATGAGTAGAGAACTCCATTCCGATATATTGGATCAACAACAAAATTACCTTCACATTTTTCAACGCCCAATAGGCTCATCAACATTTCCTCATGCTCGATGCTACAAAAATAGAAAACAAAACTTATAAATCATTACTAAATGACAACTTTTGGTAATGTCATTAGTTAGTAGTACTTATAAACAATGAGACTATTATCACCTGAGATAAAAACTGTTGATAGATAGTTTAAGATCATGTTCCTCGATTCAAGCGCAATGGTTATAAGTTGTGTTATTCATCTTCACCATTTGTTGGTATCGAGTGAGAGAATGTTGGAGTGTCCCATACAAGCCCTATCAAATATCACATATAGAAGCTTCAGAATCTTAGAAAAATCGTCATCAAGCCTAATCTATTCAATCTCAACTAAACAAGTTATTACCGATAGTTTAAATCAATTTAAAGTTCATATCCAATTTAAACAATAATTCAATCTCTAAAATCTAAACTAAAATTATTCATATATCATAATTTCATTACAAAAACAATATTAAAATCTAAACTAAAAAATAATCATATTCATAATTCATAACAATAAACCAATCTTAAAATCTAAACTAAAATTAATCATATCATAATTCATTAACAATAACCATCTTAAAATCTTAACTAAAAATTAATCATTTTCATTTAATTCAATAACTGTCGGTGAATGGGTTTGAGGTGGCCGGAGGCGCTGACTTGAGCGGGGGCGAGTTCGCGATGAGCTGGGCGCGACGACTCGTAACGCGCGGCGGCGAGCTTCGGACCCGGCCGGCGGATCTCGGTTGCTGGAGGAGGCTGAGCGTGATGAGTGATCGCGACGCAGCGTGGCGGGGGACGGCGAAGCTGAGCGGCGGTGTTGATCCGACGCCCAGAAGAGGGAGACCGGCCGCGGGGTAGGTGAGCAGTCCGCGAGTCGAGGGGCTCAGAGACGGAGGAGTCAACTGCAAAAATCGCATTTTCGCTGAAGAAGACGGAGGAGCGAACGAGATTGTTTTTCTGAAGAAATGGAGCGCAGAAGATCGCGCAGGACGAATAGGGACTTTCTGAACGCTGATAGAGGGGAGCGGTGCTTTTTCTATAGGTTGGAAATTTGTTTTTTAATTTTGGATGTTATTGAATCAAAGGCTGCAAGAGTATTTTGTGGTTTTTGAATACCGGCTTAGATCGCCGTCTTAGGCAAACTAAGGAGACACCTTTAGACATCACTTTTATTATATTGACTATATAGTTATACTATATAGATTATGATTTATATATATATATTATTATATATATATTATATATATATATTATATATATGTATATATGATATATATTATTAAATATTTATAATAATATAACATATGTATATAATCAATATATGGTTATTGAAAATACTATGTAATATTATTATATAATATTGTACTTATATATAATATATAGGTATTGTATTGCATAATAATATATAATAAATATCATAAAATAAATAACAATATAATTACAATTATCAGTATTCCAAACCCCAAAATTATTGATGAAACAGACAAAATCATTCAAATATATAGATTGCACATCCCAAAAATGAGTGAAAGCAAACAAATATTACAATTAGCTCATTTCCAAATCCAAAATGATGAATAAATCAAAATAAATTTTAGAGATCCCAAAAACCACGAAAAAATTTGGATTTTTTACAAAGTTCTTATGGTGAAATCCATATCCATAATTTTAGAATTTCGAAACAAACACCCCACTAAATTATCATTTCCTCTTAACCCACGTCATTCAAAACACCCTTGTTGTATCGTATTTTGATTCAACTTACTATCATGCAATTTCGAGTGTTGCCACATAACGTGGGTCGCAGAGTATTCAGTGACTTTGAAGCTGCAAAGTAAGTAGAGGGCTGTTTGTTAACATCTTTTTTGGGATATAGGTGGATTTTACAGTTTGTCGATGTAAAAAATGCACCTTTTTAGTTTGAGATTCCATAAACTTGTCCTGTTGTGTTTGTTTTAAAATAATTTTGGGAGTATTGAAGTCCCTAAATTATAAAACAAATAATATATTTTAGGATTTGTGAAATCCTCTCTTTTGTTTCAATCATTTTTTGGGAATATAAGGTGGATTACAAGTTTTTTGGGTTTTAGCAAATTCCATAAAAATGTTTGTTTCAAAACCACAATTTTAGGATATTGCATAAAAATACCCCAAATGTATAAAAAACTATTATAATCTTTAGCATTGTGAACATCTCTTTTTGGAGAGATTTGGGTGCGATATTGCACCTATATATTATTAAAAATTTATTACTTATATATTGATCTAGCATGCCGTAACTGTACAATAATTAATATAATATAGAATAGAATATATATATATATTATATTAATAATTAATATAATATTTAATATAATACATGCTATTCCGCTATTAATATAGGAGACCAAGATTCACTGTCATGCCTGAGTAAATGCTGCCAGTAAATGACAGTAGATTTATATATTTTTATCATACATATATATATTATATCCTGTATGATATAATCGCTTTTACTTATTTATATTATTATATTATTTATAATAATATATGTAATATATTACTATATATATATATATTAATATACTAAATATATATTATATAATAGTATTATATAATATATATATATATTATATAATATAAGTAAGTATCATTATCACTGTGTTACAATAATTCAAAAATTAATTAATATCATGATAAGGACAAGCAATGGTTAAATAATTAACTATACTATTAAATTAATATCATTATATATAATATTATAATAATATATCATTTAATAATACATCTATTCTTCTTAAATAATAGGAGGACCAGAAATCATGTGTTCATGCGTGTAGTAAATGCTGAGTAAAGTACTGTAGCATTATTATTTACATTATATATAATATATTATATAATATTACATATATATAATATATAATAATTATATATTAATATATATATATATATTATTAATATACTATATATTTAATATTATATTTATATATATAGTATATACTATATATATATATATTATATATCAGTATATTTATATATATTATATATATAGAATTATTGTATATGATTAGATATATGTTATATATATAATATATATTATATATATGTTATTAAAATATTATAATTAATATAATATATTATATAATAATATATGTATATAAAATATTATATAATATTATAATATATATGTTGTACTATTATATATATTATAGTATGTGATATTGCATAATAATATATAATAAATATCATAAAATAAATTATACGTATAAATTACAAATTATAGTATTCCAAATCCCAAAATATTGATGTAACAAACAAAATATTATAAATTGTAGTATTCCAAATCCTAAAATATTGATAAAACAAACAAAAAATTATAAATTGTAGTATTCCAAATCCCAAAATATTAATGAAACAAACAAAATTTTAGAGATCCCAAAACCCACAAAAAAATTTATGGATTTCAAATTCTATGATGAAATCCATATCCATAAATTTTGGGATTTTAAACAAACAGCCCCTAAGTTGAAAACAATAGTATGATGGACTATGGAAAAAAAATGTTGCGGAATAATAGGCTCCTATTGAGAGTTAACGGGTCTTCAATAGAGATTAGGAGCCAAATTTTTACTTTAAGGGGGGTAGTCACCTAGAACTTTTTAAGTAGAACTGAGATAATTGGTAAAGTAGGATAATTTTTTAACACTGGGATAATTTAGTAGAACAATGATGGATAATTCTTGAATGGGATAATTTAGTAGGATAATTTGGTGGGATAATAATGAATAATATTATGAAGTTGCATAATTTGGTAGGATAATTTGGTGGGGGTAATAGTGGGTATAAATTACTATTGTTAATAATTGTATATTAAAAATAATATAAGATTGATAAGCAATTGATTAGTCTAGTAATAACTATAAAATATAATGCAATAAAGCATCATTATTCATCTCAAATAATAAAATATTTTACAACTAAATAAAAATAGAAGGGAAATGCATGTGTACACAAAATTAATTAAGTTATATGGCTAATTTCATGGCCCAACTCCGTGAGTTATCAATGAACAACTTCTTGGGTTAAAATAGAACTACGTTTACATATAATTAATAATATGTACATGATCACTCACTACAATTTTCTTGTATTAGTCTAGACTACCGATGCAAATAGAAGGTTGAAACTAAGGATGAGTTATCATTACAAATTCTAATTGGGCAGGATAGTTTTTTTTTCGATCTGGTTAAAAAATGAAGAAATCCAAGTACCTACAAGATTTTGAAAAAAAGGCAATGGCTACCACAGGCTAAGTTTTGATGGCTCATGTGCACACACTTGATGAAAATAGACAATTTTGCTCTTTTACCCAAATAAAAAAAATCAAAATCCAAACCACTATATACTTATGCCATCGCTAGATCATTGTTTAACCATAAGATATCCACATTAATCTTGTCAAAATCATATAGAATCGTTGTTTAAAATTCAAAGCATTGTAAAGGTCTGATCGTTGTTATGGTGGTACGTACCTGAGTTCGTGGACGACGCCGGAGGGGTTGATGAAGTCGGAGAAGATGACACCACGGAGATGATGCACTGTAAGTGCTATTCTTCGAAGGGAAGAGAATCAGATAGAAGAGAGGAGGAGAAATTAACCGATAGGGAGGGAGGCGGAACGTTGTTCTAGGTATTTCACTTTTTTCCGATTGTTGTTTCTTTTCAATTGTAGGATAATTTGAGAGATGTGAACTCATGCTTCTATATATAGGTAGGATAATTAATGGGATAATTATGAGAAATTATCCCAATTCTAATTCTACTAGAATTCTACTTGACTAACGCACAAAAAATAATAATACAGTTCTAGTTCTACAAAAGTTCTACTTGACTAACACTACAAAATAATATCCCATTTCTTAATTCTACGTGACTAACACCTTAAAATTTTATCCCACGGATTATCTCAGTTCTAATTTTAAGTTCTAGATGACTAACCCCCCTAAGAATTTAAGCTATTATGTATTGGTTCACTCCTATCTTAATTTGAAATTAGTGATATATCATATCATACTCTCTTTAAAAGTACGAGTTTGTAAAAATCTTTCGGGAGACAAAAATACTCTTCCATTGAGCAATAGTAAGTTAATAAATTGATGAATTCTTATTGGATATACATAGTATAAAGATAATGATATATTTTAAATTAAAATGTAAATCTTAATAAAATTATTAAATATCAAATTTACAAATGTATACAAGATGAAGGGTGTATATACAAAAACCAAATAAATTAATGAGATAAATAATATCTGCCCTAAAGGTCGAACACATAAATAGCACAGACCTATAAATGTACATAGTGTGGACGTGATATTTGCAAAATTCACCAAACAAATTCAAGAGACAAAAGTCGTTCTCAAAATCATAAAAAAGAAAAATTAAAACAAACGGCTACGATCTAAGGACACAACGTGACGATCTCTCACCGACTAAAATTCAAGTAGTTCACAATAATGCATAATTAGTTTTAAAGTTTAATTATATTATTATTATTATTTAAATAGAACTCTATTTACAATGTTATCTTCTCACACGCAACATCACATACCAATAGATATAAGCCAAGAAATTACAACAATTTTCATAGCACTTTTATCTCCTTCTATAGGTATATGCCTTTATTATTTTCTTCTTATTAGATTAGATTAGATTGTTTAAATATTATGAATTATGAAATAGTAACAATTTTCACAACACTTTTATCTATTTTCTTCTTATTAGATTAAAGTAGATTATTTTAAAGTAATTAACTATATTATATATTTAATCTTTTTTCAGATCATAAATTATAATAATTTTTCATAGCACTTTTATCTCCTTCAATAGGATGTGCCTTTGTTATTTTCTTCTTATTAGATAATATTAGATTGTTTAAAATTATGAATTATGAAATTGTAACAATTTTCACATCACTTTCATCTATTTTATTCTTATTAGATTAAATTAGATTAGATTATTTTAAAGTAATTAATTATATTGTATATTTGATCTTTTTTAGATCACAAAGTTTAATTATACTATTATTATTTAAATAGATATTGTTTGTATAAAAGTCCAAGAGAATCTAACTTATATCTTAGATCTCAATACCAATTGTAATACTTACATATGGGTGTTAGTTAAAACAATTTTTATGTATAGGCTTAACTTATATGATCTTACTTTAAACGGATTAGATAATTTAAATTTTTTTTATACTCAAACTCTTCCACAAAACCAAAAGAGAGTAGCAATGCTATAGCTATATATATCCACATGACCACAGATATCTCGAAAATGAACGAAGAAAACCACACAAACAAAAAACATATTAATTACCTCCCTGACACCATTATTTTCAAAACCACCCTTCTCAATTCCATCTATAATATATTCATATACCCAAATTAAGCTGCTGGAGTTTTTCCCTCACAAACTACATAATTGATCAATCCTATTTTTTCCTTTGTACTTGGATTGTATAACATTCATTGCGATGAGGACTCACCTCGGTCCTCTGTCTTCTTTGAAGACCCACAAAAGAAATAATGTACTAGGCCTTGTAATTAGTTAATAATAAGATCTTGTCATTATAAACAAATTAAGTAAAGATTAATAATTTTTAAGAATGTATTACGTTCCCCTATCTTCCACTGCAAATCTGTTAGTGTTTATTCTGGCCCCCAAGAGATTTTTAAAATTAATCTTGAGGGTTGCTTGTATTAAAAAAGTTATGTTAGAGGGCCCAAATAGTCTATTTTATAATTTAAGATTGTCAATACATTTTGTCTTTGATGCATATCAATTATGAGTAATAATATAATTTGATTGATCCGAGTATATCCTAATATATTTCTAGACTCTTGTATTGTATTTAACTCTTTATTATATACCAACATGATATCACAATTGATGTAGACGATGAAGGCACCACTGTAGAATTACCCAGGAAAACGATAAAGGTGAAGACGGATCGATCTCAGCTCAATTAAATATGAAAAATGAATAAATGATAATATTTTTTTGAATATTTTATAGTAAAACTTAATTTTTGAGTAAAATTAGGAACCTTTTAAAAGGGATTTTTATGCAAAATTTTTAATACACTTATGTGAATGATTTTGTCATATAAAATTATACTAGAGTCACCATTAATATTTAGTATCTATTTTTTTTAAAGTTTATCAATAATTAAGATGTTTTCTAGTCTTGTGAAAAGTATGTGCTCTGTGTTGAGCTTATACAAGTCATCTTAATATTAAGTATTTGGTTATATTTTTATTAACACATTAACAATATATTATTATATTTTTTCAAACTTTACACTATATTTAATGACTAGGATAAACAAATTAGACATCGATGATTTAATCCGATAAATAAATATGCTACATGAAGTTTATTTAAAAAAATAATATTGTATATGCAAGTATATAAAAGTATATTGATCCTAGTTTTACACACAAATCTATTTCATAAGTTTTTAAAAAAAAGTTTAAATAAAATTTATGGCAAAAGTAATAATCTATATTTATAATTTTTAATTCAAAATGAATTTGACTTATTTTATAATAAGAAATAAGAAAATAAACAAATAAATAATTTTGATATCTAACCACGTGCATTGCACGTGCACAAAAATTAGTTTATTAAAGGACAAATTTTGAAAATCATCCCATTTACAAAAGAAATCGCAAAAAAACGACCTATTCTAAAAATAATTGTCAAAACCGACCTAGTTTCAGCCGTTGGGCTGAAACTTGGTCGGTTTTGACGATAAAAACTATAAAACTTCACGGGGCTTGAAGTCCCGTGAAGTTTAGTAGCCTATAATAATGTTAATTAAGGGTGACAATTCTTTCACGGGACTTCAAGTCCCGTAAATTTTTTTAGTTGAAAAAACTTTACGGGACTTGGACTTAAAGTCCCGTGAAGTTTGAGCTGAGTCCTTCTCTCTCTCTCTCTCTCTCTCTCTCTCTCTCTCTCT
This sequence comes from Asparagus officinalis, assembly GCF_001876935.1. Classification (NCBI taxonomy): domain Eukaryota; kingdom Viridiplantae; phylum Streptophyta; class Magnoliopsida; order Asparagales; family Asparagaceae; genus Asparagus; species Asparagus officinalis. The sequence goes on along the minus strand of NC_033799.1, from coordinate 17,676,169 downwards.
CTCAATCCCTCCGTTGTAACTCGCAACGGCAACCGAATCCCTCTCTTTCTCTCTCGCTAACATTAATCAAACACCCTTATTTTCTCTCTCTCTCTCAAGCTTCATTCTCTTCCCTTCTTCCATCCTCTTTCTCTCTCTAGAAATGTCAACCAATCATCTCCCCCTTCTCTCATCTCCAACCTCCAGAATGCCCACATCGCCCGAAAAAGGCAACAGAGACGAAGAAACTAAGGAATGGAACCCATCAACGGAAGAAGCCCAAATCGAGGAAAGCAACGAAGAGGGATCGAGGAAGCCTGTGGTTCTCATCATGAATTGCGATGGGATTGGGTCCCCCGGGCTCGAACTCCTCGTCCAGGCTCTCGTTCGCCATGGCGAGTACGACGTCCACGCCTGCGCTCTCAAATCGTGAGTTCTTTTCGGGCTTTTTTAAAGTAATGGGCGTGGTTAATTTTTTGATATTGTATTTGTTTGTTGCTCAAAATCTGATTTTGATTGGCGATGCTTCTCTTTTTGTGGTTTCTGCATAACGGGACTTTAACAAATTTCACGAGACTTCATTGTTGGCGACTTTAATCTATTAATATTAAGCGTTATTAAACTTCACGAGACTTCAAGTCTCGTGAAGTTTCATAGTTCTTTTCGTTAAAACCGACTCAGTTTACAGCTGAAACTATGTCGGTTTTGACAACTATTTTTAGAATAAGCTGTTTTTTACGAAATTTTTGGTAAATGAGATGATTTTCAAAATTTATCCTTTATTAAATTATTAAGAGTTGACTCACTATACTCATTACATAATTTTTTTTTTACGTCTGACGACACTTAACCCGTACCAAAGGGCACCGAAAGGTTTAAGTGACTAATATCCAAAAAAGGCCTTCTTCTTTTGCCCTCTTGGCCTTTCCCCTCTTCCTCCGATCAGTAACCCTAATCTCCGCCGGCGGCCAAAGATAAGTTGAAATTAGCGGTAATTTGATTCGATTCTTTTAATCTGACCTCGATTTTATGTTTTTTCCCCTTGCTAATTAAGATCATGCCTCTAGAACATCTCGATGGATCCGGACGCTTCTAGTTTTCAATTGCTTATTATTATTATCATTCTTAAAATTGTAGAAATATCGGATCTATTGATTGTTGTGCAGAGATTTGTGATATTTTTAGCATTTTCAGAAAATTTGTAGATAACATCGTTTGATTTGGATCGTAGACGAAATTTTGATGGATCGTTCAATTAATTGATGGATTCCACATCTTGACTTATAAAATTCGAAGGCTATTCGAATAAACGACTCTATTTAGTTTGATATTTCCGTCAGACTTTGATCTTTTATAACGTGATATATAATGGAAGATTACATTTTTTTTATTTCTTACTTAATTAATGGGGAACATTTTACTTTTGGGCGGAATCTGAGATATCTAATTTAATAGTGTAATTTGACTGAAATTTTTTACTTGGACCCAAGTGCTTACCTTTGAAGTGTGTATGGCCCAAAAATAGCTTCACAGGCTTCCAGTTCTAAGGCATGGTTTGCTGATATTTTTCTTATTGCAGATTGAATCTGTTTGTTGATCGATATATCACCAGAGTTTTGTAAGGTAAAAGGTATATATCTTTTGCTTCATTAACAAGGAGTTCTATCTATTTCCACTATTGAACCATGGTTCTGGGAAAATTTAAGTCTTGTTGTTTGTAATATTAATTTTAGGAAAGGAAAAATGTACGGAGGGAATAATGGTACTCCAATATTTCCTATTTTCTTGGATGACAATCAATTCCAGTATGATACTAATGCGTCCGCAACACAGCTCCAGTTGTTTAGAAATGGTGAGCGTGACATTTCTTATGCATTTTTTGTTGTTTGGAATTGTATACCATGTTCCTGATATTTTATATAAAGAATTTAATATCAGCATTCATAATTTCGCATCAATTTCGATGAATTTGTCAAATTTGTCGACTTTTACATTGCCTCCAATTGTTTTTTTATATAAGAGTCATATCATTTGTTTTGAATTATTTACCGTTGTGTGCTTTATTTTAGTTTCATGCTTTAATTAACCTTTTTGAAACACTTTGTTACTTCTGCTCCTTTTCTTATTTTATAGTTCATTGTTATATTCAACTCGTGTATGAGTGAAATTGTTAAGTTTTGTAGAAACATGGAACGATTATACTGTCGCACGTGTTAAAAATTCAGTACCCACCTATATTGTTGACCTTATAGTACATATAGGCCACTTTTATGCTTGCATATGATAAAGATATTGTTTTGTCATTCTCTTGAGGCAGAGAGCTGCTATATCTGTGTCTCATTATGTAACGAAAATGAAGATAAACTTAAGCTAGTTAAATGAGTATGCTTTGCTAAGATATCAAATTCCACTTTAATTTATTGTTGTTTTGCTTATTAAATGCCATGTTGTACTCATAGATCATATTATTTGTTGTTTCTGTTGATTCTGACCTGCTAGTCGCAACTACTAAAATTTAGTGTTATAATTGTTCCATTTGAGCTGTTTCTGGTCTGTGACTATGTGCGGGTTCAAATGGTGAACACTTGTTTTGGGTAATTAAGAACAAACCGCACCTTCTGTTATCGTCTTTACTGAACCTGAGGCGGTATTCTTACTGTAAAACAATAATAGGAATTCTTTAGAGCACATGTTCTGATGTCAGCTTTAGTGTAAATATTTTCATCTATGTTTCACCATTACTTCACATGTCTATCCAATTCCTCTAAGAGTGCTAGTGTTGATCAGTGTTCTTCCGGCCCTGTTTACTATATAGGACCGCTTAACTGTCCAAAGGACATTGATCACTGGTAGATTCTTTTATCTTTCTGTAGACTCTTTTATCTTTCCAGCACTTTAATAAATATTTTGTTGTTGTTGTGGTACTATGACTGTCCATTATGATATGACAAATTCTGGTATTTTTTTATTTCTGTTAAGATCTTACCAAGTTGACTATGAATGAACGATTCCTAACAGTTATGGTAGCCATGTTTTAATTATATGCTTTACAAGTAAGTGTAGTTATTATCGTCCTCTATCTTTTCTAATAGGTAAAATATGTAATATTCAAATTCGTTAACCAACTTAGCTACTAAATCTGTACGTATATTGCACATAGCGTAGGACTTGTATTTACCATGTTTCATTTTATGTTGCAGTTCCAGCAACATGTAATATTGGCGACAATAATATTTCTTCGTTAAACCGATCTAACAAGAGGAACAGAGAGTCCGAAGATATTGTAACGCAGCATAAGCTTCAAATTTCATTAAATAAGCTTTACCAAGATAAGACTGATATGTCAGCAAGTATTCCTAACCCAAATGCTGTCTCAACTGGGTTGAGATTGTCCTACGACGATGACGAGCACAACTCATCTGTCACAACCACCAGTTGGGGTGTACCTTCACTTCCTATCATTACGTCTCTTGGTGATAATTTAAGGAGTGAATTTGAACGCCAGAAGAAAGAATTTGATCATTTCATTAGAATCCAGGTATGCTTTTTACTCATGTACCATGAAGAACAGTCTGCCTTGAATCCTTTATCTATGTCTATTGCTCATGTTGGCAATTCTAGACTCTAGAATATTGTGAAAAAGCTGTCCATATAAATTAAATCTATTCTTGTTAACAAGTATTGTTGTTTTTTATTCTGTGAACCACTTCTTCTTTTATTAGAGTAGAAGTTAATGTATGTATTAAGAACAGCCACTCTTCTTGTCATATGATCTGATGTTAGGGAGGAGTCCTTTGAAAAATTGGGGTTTTTGCCTTTAAACCCAAAGCTTTAACCCTTAATTTATTTTAAAACCCAAGTAGTTCTATCTATACTCATAAACCCACGATAGTTTCTCTTTTTATCTAAAGGAGAAATACACCATACATGTAGTGTATCTCTATCAAAATTTCCCAAAAATGTCCTTTCCCCTTATCTCCAGCTCTTCTCTTCCTCTCTGTTAAACCTCATACCCATGGTTGCTTTCCCCTCTCCTCCAACCCCTTTTCACCTCCTCCCTCTCCTATACATCCATCTTCTCTGCTTCTATACCACCACTTCCTCCAAACGAAACCATCTTCTCCTCAATCTCCAACCCCACTCCCACCTCAATCTCCTCCCTCCTCCTCTCTCGCTTCTCCTCACTCTTTCTTCTCCCTCCTCCTCCAATCCTTTCTCCTCTCCTCCACATTCTATTGAACAACTTGTCTACACTCCAAATTTCCATCTCCTTTCTCCTTGGCATTCCATCAAATGACTTCTTTACAATCCCTCCTACAATAGTGTAGTTAGGATTGCCGAAGGGTAATAGGAAAGAGAATTTTAAGAGGCGGCCTGCCATTGTTCTAGGCGGAGGTAATGCGGATTTTCCAGGGTTGGACGCAGAGAGAAGAAAGAATGAAAAGAGAAGGATGAGGGAGGATATGGACTAGAGAGTGGGGTTTGAGACTGGGGAGGAGAGGGCTATTTCAAATTGGGGAAGTAGTGGTGGGGTAACAAAGGAGGTGAAGGTAGCAGCAGTTTGTGATGGAGAAATGACGATAAAGACTTGGAGAAGAGGGGGCAGAGGAGAGAAAAGGGTGTCCATGGAGATGGGTTATAACGGGGATAAAGAAAAGGAGTTGGAGGTAAGGGGGAATGAGCATTTTGGGAATTATTTTTAGATATACAATACAAATATGTTGTATTTCTACTTTTGGGTTTAAAGATAAAAGGAGAAAGTAACTTAGGTTTATGAGCATAGATAGAACTAGTTGGGTTTTAAAATAAATCAGGGTAAAACTTCGGGTCCAAAGGCAGAAAATCCTTAAAAATTATGCTTCTTCCTACGAGTAACCCACATGCAGCTAAAGAACATTTCATTAAGGGCTCAGTGTTGAATATAAATGCATATATAGCCATGGGTAGGGGCCTGTACTCCATAGCCATATACCCTTAAGATGTAAATAACAGTGTAATAGTCCAATTTATGTCGAGTTTAATTAATTGCTATTTATTTGACATTATAGCTATTCACTAGTTATTTTAAAATCTAGATGCAGTTTGCTATCATATCATCCCTATTTCTTACTTAAAGGCCCTGCACACTGTCATTTGTTCCACTGGTATTTATCAACAAAAAACAACACCTATGGGTTTAAGATTCTCCTCTCATTTGGATCGAATTATGCAATGTGTATTCCTAACCATAATATCCACATCCCTAACTGTGATATCCACATCATTGATAGGGATTGATTTTATGGGAACTAGATCTTTGATCATCCAAGAGGTATTGTTCCTAATGAACTCTGAATATGTCTTGTGTGCAACTTGGAAATCTAAAAGATTTCAGTACATAACACTCATAAGTCGTAAATATCCACGCATTAATGATCTCTAACAAGCACTCAAATTCTTTTCGACAGGAGGAACAAATTGCAAAAGGAGTGAAAGAAATGAAACAAAGACATATGACATCATTCATAACCGCCATCGACAAATGCATAAACCAAAAACTCCGCGACAAGGAACTCGAAATCGACAGCATAAACAAGAATAACAAAGATCTCGCTGACCAAATCAAACAAACTGCAAGCGAAGCCCAAAACTGGCAGTACCGAGCCCGATACAACGAGTCGGTGGTCCACGCCCTACAAAACAACCTCAAGCAAGCCCTAGCTGCACAGGGCACCGCTGCAGCTGATCAGGGCAGAGAGGGGTGTGGAGATAGTGAGGTTGATGATGCTACTTCTTATGATCCTGATGTTGGCAAAATGGGGGACGAGAGGAAGAAGAATGCGGTTGGGGGCTGTAGGATTTGTACTAAGAGCGAGGTTTGTATGTTGGTTTTGCCTTGTAGGCATTTGTGCATGTGCAGGGAGTGTGATGGGGTTGTTGATGCTTGTCCTGTTTGCTTGGCTGTTAAGACTGCTAGCATTGAGGTTTATGTGTCTTAAAGAGAGAGATACCGTCGCTGCAAATGGTAGCGATGTTACATTGTAACCGTAATTTAGGTATTTGGTGTTTGTTGGTGGTTGCGGTGTTGTTGTAAACTTGCAAGTATAATTTACTATGGTTATGAATGTTACTTGAAACCTAGAGGGAAGATGTACAATTGAGCGTTGGTCCAAAGATATAATAAGCTTTTTGTTTTGGCGGAATTACCAGGAATCCATAGAAAAAGTGGGTTCCATGTCCAGAATTCGGTCAGAACAACGTAGTCAATCATAATTTTGTGTTTGGTTTGAAGAAAAGTTTGCTGAGGAAAGTAGATGAAATTTGTTTTTGTGAACAGTCCGAGACACCATTTGGTGTCTCGGACTGTTCACCCGAGACAGTGAACATTGTCTTGGGTGAACAGTGACAGAGGGTTTTCTTTGGGCTTTTTCAGATCCGTTTTTGACCTGTTTTTCATTATAAATAAGAACATGTTTCCTAGGGTTTTTGAGAGGAGAAAAAGGAGAGTTTTGGCGGCTACAAAAAGAAGGGTCTTTTCAGATATAGATCAGAGATCTTGATGAGAGAAAAAGAGAGAGCTTGGAGGGATTTTACAAGAGAGGTCAATTTCTTTGAAAAAGGAGGGTTTTGACGGCTACAAAAAGGAGAGTCTTTTCAGATCTAGATCTGAGATCTTGAGGAGAGAAAAAGAAAGAGCTTGGAGGGATTTTATAAGAGAGAGGGCAACTTTTTTTGTGTAAAAGTTAAAGCTTCTTCTTTGGGACGAGCTTGTGGGTTGTACAAGTCGTCGGTGTTTTTCTTCTCGCTTCCCTCCCCCCCCCCTTCCCTGTGGACGTAGACAAGTTTGCCGAACCATGTAAATCTCGTGTCTTTACTATTTTCTGGGTGTTGGCTATTGCTTGTAGGTTCCCTCGACAATTCAGTCCTATAACTGATGAGAGGAAGAGTGTATATCTCACTTTGTTGAGATATTTTACTTCTGTGTGTATATCTCACTTTGTTGAAATATTTCACTTATGTTCTTGTTTCCTTTGTGAAACGGGAATATAGAGATTGACTTGAGCTTTTGTAAAAACAAAAGTCAAGGCTTTCTCTCACATTATATTGCTTTCGCGGCGTGAGGGCGTGTCTCTACCCCCAACAATTGGTATCAGAACCCTTTATTCAGATTGGAGGTGATAAAATTTCTGATCTGAGGTGGTGCTTGATTATTGTGTGGTGAACACAAGGTATTTGTTAGAATTCCTAAGAGAAGCGGATTTATTAATACAAACGGAGAATGACGTCAACAACTAAAGCAGTTAAAGTTTGAAAGTACGAGATCAAAAAGTTCAATGGGAAGAATGATTTTTCCTATTGGAGGATGCAGATGAAAAACTCGTTGATTTTGCAGAAATTGCACAAGGCTTTGGCTGGAAAGAAAAAGAATCACAATAATATGTCTGATGAGGATTGGGAGGAGCTACATCTGGAAGCATGTGCGTCGATTATCCTATGCCTTGAGAGGGATGTAGCTTTCTTGATAGATGGAGAGGAAACGGCTGCGGGCGTGTGGTCGAAGTTAGAAAGCATCTTCATGACGAAGAGTCTAACGAACCGGATCTATTTAAAATCTAAATTGTATACTTACAAGATGGAGGAGGGATCATCAATCCGGGAATATATCAACAAGTTCGATAGGATAATATCGGATCTGAAGGACATCGATGTGACTGTAGAAGATGAGGACCAGGCTCTTCTACTGCTTCTATCTCTACCGAAGTCTTATGAGAACCTGATGCAAACACTGATGCTTGTGGGAAGACAATTTGACGATGAATGAGACTAGAACGACACTTCTAGCAAATGACCTTCGGAAGATTGCAACCAGTGACATGACTACTGGTGGTAACAAGGAATAGGCAAATGGATTGTTTGCTAGAGGAAGGGGCAATGAGAGAGGAAAAAGCAAGGGAGGAAAGTCTAGATCTAAATTAAGCATCTTGCGGGAAGACCGTGTTTCAAATGAGGTGAAGTTGGGCATTTCAAGATCGATTGTCCAAATAAGAGAGTAGGTGGGAAGAACAACAACAACAAGACTGAGAGGAGATAAGGAAAGGAAAAAGCGAGCTATGTTTCAGAGAAATAGAGCGAGAAGGAATGCTATGTCGTCATGGGCGGCGAGGATATCTCCGGGAAGTAGATTCTTGATTCAGGTTGCTCTTACCACATGTGACCAAATAGGAAGTGGTTTACTACCCTACAGAATCATTAATTGTGGAATTGTATTGATGGGAAACAACCATGCTTGTAAAATGGTGAGGCTAGGTAATATCAAGATCAAGATGCATGATGGAGTGGTCCGAACCATGACAGATGTGAGGCACGTTCCCGACTTGCGGAAGAATCTTATCTCAGTTGGTGCATTGGACTCCGGTGGTTACATGATTGTTACAGAGAACAGAGTGAAGAAGATTGTTTACGGTTCCCTAGTGGTGATGAAAGGTGTTCGTCATGGTAATTTATACACTCTCTTAGGTACGACGGTGACGAGAGATGTAGCGGTTGGAACTGAAGGAAGTGGTGGAGACCCATATGAGCATACACGGTTATGGCATAGGCGGTTTGGGCATATGTCAGAGAAGAGTCTGGGTCTGTTTGGTAAGGAGGGATTGCTGAAGAATCTGAAAAAATCTTGCATGGATTTTTGCGAGGATTGTGTATACGGGAAGGCGCACAGGATCAAATTCTTGAAAAGCAATCACAAGAACAGATGTATATTAGACTATGTGCACACAGATGTGTGGAGTCCTGCTCAAACAACTTCCAAGGGTGGTTCCATGTATTTTGTCTCGTTCATAGATGATCATTCGAGGTATGCTTGGATTTATTTTCTTAATCATAAGAATGAGGTATTCAATACATTTAAGAAGTGGAAAGCGATGGTTGAAAACAGGACAGAGAAAAAATTGAAGACACTAAGATCTGACAATGGTACAGAATATACAGATGGTGCTTTCAAGGAGTTCTGTGATCAGGAGGGCAGTGCTAGACACTGGACAGTCAGATCTACACCACAGCAAAATGAGGTCGCGGAGTGGCTGAACCGAACATTGTGGGAGAAAGCAATGAGTATGCGATCTTATGCTGGATCAGGTAAGGAATGGTGGGCAGAAACGGTAGCTACAGCTTGTTATATTGTGAATCATTCTTCATATTCTACATTGAATGGTGATACACACTATAGGGTGTGGTCAGGGGAGCATGTAGATTATGAGAGGCTCCGGATTTTTGGGTATATCGCCTATTATCACGTTAACGAGGGAAAGCTTGGCGCGAGGGCCAAGAAGGCTATATTCTTTGGATATACAAAGGGTGTAAAAGGCTACCGTCTTTGGTGTATAGAAGATTTGAAGTTCGTGATCAGCAGTGATGTTACCTTTGATGAGAAATCCATGATTTCTAATGTGCCCAAGGATGATGGTGTTGGGACTGTTGGGACTTCAAAGTCTCAGGTCATTGAGATAGAACCTAAAGACCAACCAGGTTCTAGTCACGTTCAAATGAGAAATCAGGTAGATGATGATCTTGAGCAGGAGGAGGATCAGTAGGAGAATACACAAGCACTATAATAACAGCAGCTCGAGGATAGTTTGGCTTCCACTAGGCCAAGACGAGCATACAAGCACGTACTGAAGCTGGGGGCTGATCAACCCCTGAAGCACTATGTGCAGGTTAATTTGGTGGAATGCGCACTCTTTGTGGAGGATGATGATTCGGTCTCCTTCAAGGAAGCTATTCAGGATAGAGATAGTGAGAGTTGGTTGGCTGCGATGGAGGAGGAGATGAAATCTCTTCGGAAAAATCAAACATGAGAGGTGGTCTCATTGTTTGTAGGAAGAAAAGCTATTGGTTGTAAGTGTGTGTATAAGAAAAAGAAAGATCCTTCAGAGCTCGGTGGTACAAGGTACAAGCGAGGCTAGTGGCTAAAGGGTTTACACAAAGAGAGGGTGTGGATTACAATTAGATATTTTCTCCGGTGGTGAAACACACTTCTATTCGGGTGCTATTGAGTATTGTTGCTCATGGTGATCTTGAGCTGGAACAACTCGATGTAAATATGGTCTTCTTGCACGGAGACTTGGATGAAGAGATCTATATGCATCAATCTGAGGGCTACAAGGTTGAGGACAAGGAGAATCATGTATGTCGCTTGAGGAAGTCACTCTATGAGCTGAAGCAATCTCCTCGGCAGTGGTACAAGCGATTTGACTCCTTCATTCTGAAGCATGGATTTTCCCGAACCGATTACGATTGTTGTGTTTATATTCGGAAGTTTCATGGAGGTGATTATATCTATCTTCTTTTATATATGGATGATATGCTTATTGCTTTGAGGAGCAATGTAGAGATAGATAGGCTGAAATCTCAACTTAGTAAAGAGTTCGAGATGAAGGACATAAGCGCTATAAGAAAAATATTGGGTATGGAGATTAGAAGAGAGCGGACGAATCGGCGATTGTTCTTAAGTCAGAAGGGCTATATAGAGCGGGTGATCGCGAGGTTCGGGATGCAAAGTGCTAATTCGGTGGTGACTCCATTGGCTCTACACTTCAGTCTTTCGGGCAAACAATCTCTCACTGCAGCAGAAGAGAAGACACACATGGAACGTGTCCCCTATGCTAGTGCACTTGGCAACTTAATGTACGCAATGGTATGTACACGCCCAGATATTTCACAGGCGGTCAGTGTCGTTAGTAGATTCATGACGAATCCGGGAAAGGCACATTGGGAAGCGGCCAAGTGGGTTCTGAGGTACTTGAAGGGTACCGTTAATACGAGTTTGTATTTTGGTGGAGATACATATCAGAATGATGAGTTTGTTGACTCTGATTATGCAGGCGATCTAGATAGACGACGATCTACTACTGATTATGTATTCATGATACATTGAGCTCTAGTTAGTTGGCAATCAATGTTGTAGGCTACAATGACACTTTCTACTACAGAGACCGAGTACATGGTCATGATGGAGGAAGTGAAGAAAGCATTGTGGTTGTGGGGTCTTCTAGACGATTTGGGGATTGAGCAGGAGAACATGAACTTATGGTGTGACAGTCAGAGTGCGATTCACATGGCGAAAAATCAAGTTCATCATGCTCGTACCAAGCATATCGATGTCAGGTATTATTTCGTGCAGGATATCATAGAGGAAGATGATATTTCTCTCATGAAGGTGCACACGAATGAGAATCCAACAGACATGTTAACAAAGGTGATGACAGGTAGCAAGTTTCAGCATTGCTTGGACTTGCTTCATATCAGCCCGTGTTGATCTGCCCAAGAGGGCATGACCCTTCGGGCCGGTGATTGGGTGAGATGGAGATAACTATTTTGAGAACAATTACAGAGCTACGATTAGCTTGATCCCGATCAGAGGGTATGTAGGCAGCCACGGTATAGTGGTGCAGCTGGTTTGACATGGTTTGGTGTTTCAGATCTCCCTGGTGATGTTCGCGGAGTTTCTTCTAGTGTTCATCCAATATTTGAGATTTATCAAATGATGTACGAGTTGGAGAATTGTGAACAGTCCGAGACACCATTTGGTGTCTCGACATTGTGCGCGACACTTTCACTCGAGACAGTAAACAGTGTCTCGGGTGAACAGTGACATAAGTTTTTTTTCTTTTTCAGATCCGTTTTTGGCCTATTTTTCACTATAAATAGGAACTTCTTTCCTAGGGTTTTTGAGAGGAGAAAAAGGAGGGTTTTGACGGCTACAAAAAGGAGAGTCTCTTCAGATCTAGATATGAGATCTTGAGGAGAGAAAAAGAGAGAGCTTGTAGGGATTTTACAAGAGAGAAGTCAATTTCTTTTATCTAAAATTAAAGCTTCTTCTTTGGGACGAGCTTGTGGGTTGTACAAGTCGTTGGTGTTTTCCTTCATAGTGAAATCTCCCCTCCCCTTCCCCGTGGACGTAGGCAAGTTAGCCGAACAACGTAAATATCGTGTCTTTACTATTTTCTGGGTGTTGGCTATTGCTTGTAGGTTCCCTCGACAATTCAGTCCTAGAACTGATGAGAGGAAGAGTGTATATCTCACTTTGTTGAGATATTTCACTTCTGTTCTTGTTTCTTTTGTGAAACAATAATATAGAGATTGACTTGAGCTTTTGTGAAAACAAAAGCTAGGGCTTTCTCTCAGGTTATATTGCTTCCGTGACGTGAGGGCGTGTCTCTGCCCCCAAGCAGTTTTCTTGTCAGCAAAATCATACCACATTATTTGAGTTTTGTAGTTTGTACAAGGTGGGAGGTCCTTATGCTCTCATGCTTGCAGACGATTCTGAGTTGCACAAGCAAATAGTAGTATTGTTTATGTGATGTGAAACAATGTATATACAGGTACAAGATCAGCGACAACAATGCTTCACCAAATTAGCGATCGATCTAAGCAGGAAATTTAAGAGTAAAATGAAGCGAACGATGCTTTTTTGAGCAAAAGTTGCAATGTACTAAGTTTGAACCTTTGTAAAATTATTCAGATAAATAATATAATGATTTGTTCTCTTAATATAGTTCAATTTGTAATATTTAGATAAGGAGATATACTTAGCAGCGGATTCACTCGCTCACTAGTCAAACTGAATCCAGCACAAGTGCAATCGATATTAATATTGATAACGACATGCACGCAATAGCAATTCCGAAAATACTTGGGCGTAAGAAAATTAAACCTTCGTCGGGTTGAACTAGTTCGATGGGAAGATCCTCAAGGGGTGGTTCGACGATGCTAAATATGAGGGGCGGAAGCTCTCCACTGAGGGCGATGTAATTAGGATGAAGTGGTGTATCTGGATGGAAACGTCGATGCCATGAACTAATCCCCAAATGACTCTATACGCTGTTGACGATCTGATGAGTCACACATTTGACATACTCGGGTACACTCTCGAACGGTTGATAATCAAACCATGGGGAACGATGTAGATCAACCACGCCAGTATCTAGATCAATCACGAGTGCGTCGTCTTCAATGTCGGGATCGGCCATGCACCAACCGATTGCAGAGTCAGACTCAACGACGACACAAAAAGAGGTCTGGCGACAATCTTAAAAGTGTTGACAGTAAATAAAATGAAGATGAGATGGCAGCACGACGATGTCAAAATCAGTAGCGGGGCTTTTCGTGGAAGGGTGGAAGAGAGCAGGGATCTGTGGACTGCTTGGCAGGGAGGAGGGCAACCGCTTGTTGGTTGCTCGGCGAGGACGTGAGTCGAGGGGAGGGGCTACTGGAGTTGCTTGAGGGCGGAGGGATCAAAGGGGAGGGCAAGGCTCCTCAGGTGCAACGAGAGTAGAGGAGGGGGAGGGGGCTGTGGAGGCGGAAGAACGGGAGAGAGGAGGCTTTGGTGGGCGGAAATCTGCAGGG
>NC_033799.1:17623837-17662445 GCF_001876935.1 Asparagus officinalis | reverse complement strand
AAGGAGATGAATGGGTTTGATTGTGGGGGAATGGTGTTTACGTGGGGGAAGAAGAAGACTGAAGTTGACGGCTGTGAAAACAACAAAGAAAAGAAAATTCGTATTAACCTAGGGTTTCACACCATAATTAGGCTAACACAAATTTTATTCAATCTTTCATATCCCATTTGTGATTACAGGAGTTCTTAAATAAAAATTACAGATTTGGATTATTCTCTAAATCCCTCAAATCGCTCTCATAACCAAATACAACCAATCAGCTGATTAACTACCAAATAAAATCAAAATTCAAAAATTCAAAATTCAAAAATTTAAAATTAAAACTAATTATTACAACTGAAATCAAAACCATAATGTTGAAACATGGCGCCTCCTGCGCTGATAAACTCGGCGAAAATCTCGTGTACGCGTCCGGATGTCCTTATCATTCTCCCCGGGTGGGAGAGAACTCGACCCTGTCGAGTGTAAATCAGGGTGGCTGTCATACTGCTCAAGAAGATCTGGATCCAACCTCTGTAAGTCACCCTTATCGAGCCAAGTGTCATCAGACTCAGGTCATCCTTTCCAATGTACCAAGTACCTGCGGATACCACCATTACTAGTAGAAATAATGTTATCATCAATAATAGTATCAATGTCTTGTGATGTATATGTGAGTGATATCTGGGGAAGTGGAGGTAAATGGAAGCTCTCAGAAATAGGCTCAAGGGTAGGCTCATCAACCAGTGGGTTGTCAGGGTTAAAATGGGGCATTTGTACTCTACTAAATCCTCAATATTAAAAGTCCAACTAATATTAAAACCTTCAGGAAGGTTGAGAACATAAGCATTATCATTAAGTTTCTTGAGAATTTTAAAAGATCATGCACTTCGTGCATGCAACTTTTTAACAGTTCTCGGAGGAAACCGTTCCGGATGTATCCAGACCATCACATAGTCACCAACACTAAACTCTTTAAACCTCCTTCTTTGATTTGCCCGCATTTTATAGTAAGCATTGTTGTTATTGATCTTTATACTGATTTCTTTATGCAAGTCATGAATGTGAGATGCAAATGCAGATGCTGATTCAGATACTCTATGATGTGCAGACATCGGGACAAGATCTATAGGCTGTCTAGGCTTATAACCATACACGACTTTAGCTGGACTGACACCTGTAGACATATTAACAGAGTTATTATAAGAAAATTCAGTAGTAGGCAGATGTTGATCCCAATCCCTAAGATTTTCGCTAACTAGCGATCTAAATAGGTTACCTAAGCTCCTGTTGACTACCTCAGGTTAATCATCGGTTTGGGGATGAAAAACCGTTGAGAATTGAAGCTTGGTTCCCATTTTGTGCCAAAGGGTTTTCTAGAAATAACTAGTAAATTTAACATCCCTATCAGACACAATTGTTTTTGGTAGTTCGTGCAGTTTAACAACTTCGTTAAAGTACAATTTAGCCACATGAGAAGCGTGGGAAGTTTTGGAGCATGGTATGAAATGGGCCACTTTGGAGAATCAGTCCACAACAACAAGGACGAAATCGTGTTTTCTAATTGTCTTCAGGAGTCCTAACACAAAGTCCATACTGACATCTTGCCAGGGACAATTTGGGATAGGAAGAGGAGTGTACAAGCCAATGTTCTGTTTACGTTGTTTAGCTAGTTGGCAGGTGTGACATCGGCCCACTAGCCTAACAACGTCCCGTTTAATACTTGGCCAATAGAAACAACATTCAACTACTTCGACAGTCTTGCTATTCCCAAAATGTCCTACAAGGCCTCCAACATGTAATTCCCAAATCAAGAATTCTCTCAGAGATGTGTCGGGAATACACAACTTGCGAAAATGGAAAAGATATCCATCCTTCAGGAGAAAACCATCAATTTCACGGGTCACTCCATCATCCAGCAAAGTATAAACTTCGTTAAAATCAGGACACGATTCATACCGTTCTCTGACTTTCTCAAAGCCAACTACTTGCGCACTCATGATTGAGAGAAGGTGCATGCGACGACTGAGTGCGTCGGTGGCTTTATTCTCTACTCCTGCTTTATGTTTAATCATGTAGGTGTAGTCCTGAAGGAACTCAACCTAACGATCGTGTCTAGCATCCAGCTTCTTTTGGGAGTGAATATATCGAAGGGCCTCGTGGTCAGAATATATAACGAATTCTTTCGGTAGCAAATAATAACGTCAGCAACGAAGATATTGTATCATCGCATAGAATTCTTTATCATAGGTAGAATAGCATTGCCTTGTATCATTCAGCGTCTCACTAAAGTTAGCAACATGATATCCTTCTTGAGATAGAATTCCACCTATACCAATACCAGAGGCATCGCACGCAATTTCGAAGACCTTAGAAAAATCGGGTAGGCTTATAACAGGTGCCTGCGACATTCTTTGCTTGATCTCTACAAATACCTTGGTAGCAGCTTTTGACCACTCAAACTCACCTTTCTTCAAGCAATCTGTAATAGGGGCCATGATGGTGCTGAAACCCTTGATAAACCGGCGATAAAATGTAGCGAGTCTGTGAAAGCTTCGAACGTCTCTGATGTTCTTGGGTTCGGGCCATTCTTCGATAGCTCTAACTTTCTCAGGATCAGCAGATACTCCTTCAGAAGAGACCACAAATCCCAGAAAAATGACTTGGTGTGTAAGAAAAGTACATTTCTTAGGATTAGCATATAGTTGCTCTTTTCTTAACACAGTACAGACTTGACGCAGATGGTCCACATGTTGCTCACGAGAGTTACTATAAATAAGGATATCGTCAAAGTACACCACCAAGAATTTTCCCGTGAAGGGGCGGAGTACTTGAGTCATCACTCTCATAAAAGTGCTCGGAGCGTTAATCAAACCAAAGGGCATGACCATGCATTCATACAACCCATCTTTTATCTTAAAGGCGGTCTTCCATTCGTCTCTGGGGCGGATGCGAATCTGATGGTAGCCATTCTTAAGATCAATCTTAGAAAAGATAGTGGCTCCAGACATAAGGTATAGCATATCATCCAACCGGGGAATGAGGAAACAATATTTCACCGTGATCTTGTTCATTGCCCGGCTATCCACACACATATGCCATGTTTCGTCTTTCTTTGGCATCAGTAATGTGGGGACCGCACAGGGACTCATGCTTTCTATGACAAGGCCTTTCTCCAGCAGCTCATCAACTTGCCTCTTCAGGTCTGCGTGTTCATTAGGGTTCATTCTATAGTGAGACAAATTAGGAAGAGTTGCTCCTGGGACTAAATCAATTGCGTGTTGGATATCACACATCAAGGGTAATTGGTCCGGGAGATCCTCAGGGAAGACGTCAGCGAATTCTTCCAACACATGAGCGACTTTTGGAGGGACCACGTCAGCAACATCTTTAGGGGCTTCTCGAGCAGCGAGGGCGAATACGGGAGCTCCATTGGCCAGTTCACGATCTATTTCTTTGGCCCCAATCAGGTTAACGCATCAGGAAGACTTGTCTGGATCAGGCTTCTTGTCACTCCCGTTCGGTTGAACTGGAAGGATCTTGACCTTCTTCCCGTCATGCTCGAACAATAGCATGTTGGATCGTCTGAAGATATGAACGTCGTTATCAAACAGCCAGAGCCTCCCAAGAATAATTTGACCCACATCTATTTTTAGAACATCGCACCAAACTTTGTCCTTATTAATAGCAAATTGAAGAGGGACTAAGCACCTCTCTTGGACATTGAGTGTGGTGTCGTTAATCCACGATACCTTGTATAGATTAGGATAGGGTACAGTCTTAAGACCAAGCTTGGCGATCACAACTGAGGAGACCGCATTAATACAGCTTCCACTGTCCACGATCACTTTATAATTTTTATCACCAATCTTTGTAAACGTATGGAAAATGAAAGTACGTCTTCAATCATCAACAACCTTGGGTTGGGAGATAGCACATCTGACAACTGATATGGTAGGAGTTTCAATTTGCGTAAGACAACCTAAGACAATATCATCTGCATCATCCTCAAAATCATCGGTATCATCGTCAACTTGATGAACAAACTCGTCGCTGTCAGGTTTGGGTTCGTATTTGTATTGGCCATCGATGATAGCAACCTTGTGACGAGTCAGATAGTTCGCAGAAACATGCCCATACCCTTGGCATTTGTAGCACTTGACGTGAGGGCCAACCTTGGAAAATCTTTCTCCGGCTCCTTGCCTTTAGGGTCGACTTTATACTGGGAAGAACTGGGGTTAGATCGACTTGAAGGATGGCTAGAAGTAGTGGCACTGGAAGATTGAGAGGAATAAGTTCTAAAATCCTGACTCCTATAAGATTAATGAGGTTTGGCTTCATCTAGATCTTGAACTAATGCGTAAGCTTTCTCAAGAGTGTCTATTCCCCTAGCAAAGAGTTTGGTTTGAAGATCGCTTCACAATCCAGCTCTAAATTTCGATAAAACCTTCATTGCCGCCTCTTGCTCAATAGTGCTGCATCGAGTAAACAGTTCATCAAATTGTGCAATGTATTCTTTTGCTGATTTGGTGCCTTGAGTGAAGCGATGCCATTTGTCTAGCAATCGATGATAAAATGATGGCGGAAGGTACTTCTATTTTAGTTTGTTGGTCATTTCTTGCCAAGTTGTAATCGGTAACTACCCTCGAATATGCCTCAGCATTTTGAGGTTGGTCCAATATTGGCAAGCGGGTCCGGTGAGTTTCATCGCTGCGAACTTGACCTTTCGGGGTTCCGTCAGGGTGTACCAATCGAAGTAGTGATCCATGTTCTTCAGCCAGTCCAGAAAAGCTTGTGGGTCGAGCTTGCCATCAAAGGTTGGTACGCTGACCTTAATACTCCTCAGGTATTGTGCATCCAGATCAGGTACCGGTTGATGTGGGGGCCGCTGAATGATGTTTCCAAAGCCTTGACCTTGCAGCGACAGCGGTGGGGTGAAGTGTTCATAACCTTGACCTTGCGGTGGCGGGGTTGCAACACGTGTTTCTTCGAGCCTAGCAAACTTTTCGTTGGTGTCATTTTGGAAATTTGTTAAGTTCTGGACTACGGCAGTTAATTGTCTTGTTAGCTCATCGAGTTTCTTATGGAGTTTAGGATCGGTACTGCCTGACATACTGGACTCACTAGTCGACTCACTTGACTCTCCTAATCGATAGGATAGACCGGTGCGAGTGGGCATGCACTAACAACTAGATGATATGAATGGGTGCACAATAATTAAATGAGATGACTGAATTTTTTTTAAATAAAGACTCAACTAAAAAAAAATTCCTAACTTAGAACCACGCTCTGATACCAAAATTGATGTGAAGCAATATATATGCAGGTGCAAGATCAGCGACAATAATGCTTCACCAAATCAACGATCGATCTAAGCAGGAAATTTAAGAGTAAAATGAAGTGAACGATGGTTTTTGAGCAAAAGTTGCAATGTACTAAGTTTGAACATTTGTAAAATTATTCAGATAAATAATATAATGATTCATTCTCTTAATACAATTCAATTTGTAATATTTAGATAAGCAGAAATACTTAGCAGCAGATTCACTCGCTCACTAGTCAAACTGAATATAGCACAAGCGCAATCGATATTAATATTGATAACAACATGCACGCAATAGCAATTCCGAAAATACTTGGGCGTAAGAAAATTAAACCTTCATCGGGTTGAACTGGTTCGATGGGAAGATCCTCAGGGGGTGGTTCGATGACGCCAAATATGAGGGGTGGAAGCTCTCCACCGAGGGTGACGTAATTAGGATGAAGTGGTGTATCCGGATGGAAACGTCGATGCCACAAACTAATCCCCAAACGACTCTCTATATTGTCGACGATCTGATGAGTCACACGTTCGACGTACTCGGGTACACTCTCGAACGGTTGATAATCAAACCACGGGGAACGATGTAGATCAACCACGTCGGTATCTAGATCAATCACGAATGCATCATCTTTAATGTCGGGATCGGCCATGCACAAACCGATTGCAGAGTCGGACTCAACGACGACACAAAAAGAGGTCTGGCGACAATTTGAAAAGTGTTGACAACGAAGAAAATGAAGATGAATACAACGACGGCGGCACGACGATGTCAAAATCAGTAGAAGGGCTTTTTGTGGAAGGGTGGAAGAGAGCAGAGATCTGTGGGCTGCTCGTAGGAGGAGGGCAGCCGCTTGTTGGTTGCTCGGCGGGACGTGAGCCAAGGGGAGGGGCTACTGGAGTTCTTGAGGGCGGAGGGATCAAAGGGGAAGGGCGAGGCTCCTCAGGTGCGACGAGAGTAGAGGAGGGGGCTGTGGAACGACGAAGAACGGGAGAGAGGAGGCTTTGGTGGGCGGAAATCTGCAGGGGGACGAGGTGGTGCGGCTGGTGAAGATGGAGAAGGAGAGGCGGCTACTGGTGGTGCGGCCGACTGATGATGGTGGAGGTGGTTTGGGGCTGATTGTTGGCGGTGTTTGAAGGTGTTGGGGTGTGAGTTAATATGGCGCTGGAAAGTTGGTGACGGCCTAGAGGAAGGACGATGAATGAGTTTGATTGTGGGGGGAATGGTGTTTACGTGGGGGAAGAAGAAGACTGAAGTTGACGGCTGTGAAAACAACAAAGAAAAGAAAATTCGTATTAACCTAGGGTTTCACACCATAATTAGGCCAACACAAATTTTATTTAATCTTCCATATCCCATTTCTGATTACAGGAGTTCTTAAATAAAAATTACAGATTTGGAATATTCTCTAAATCCCTCAAATCTCTCTCATAACCAAATACAACCAATTAGCTGATTAACTACCAAATAAAATCAAAATTCAAAAATTTAAAATTCAAAAATTTAAAATTCAAAAATTTAAAATTCAAACTAATTATTACAACTGAAATCAAAACCATAATGTTGAAACATGGCGCCCCCTACGCTGATAAACTCGGCGAAAATCTCGTGTACGCCTCCGGATGTCCTCATCATTATGTTTTTGCCTCTAATTGATCCCCATACTATTGAATTTGTCTCTTAATCTTCCTAAAATATATTTGGTCCCATTTTACCTTCTAAAAATAAATAAAGTAAGTTTCTGTTTATCCCTTTTACTATTCTCAGACTCACCTGGCTCCCTGAACTGACTTGTCCCCATTTATCTCCTAAACTATCAAATTCAATTGCTATTGGCTGTTAGCTCACAAATAAATTGCTATTGGCTGATAATTCCGACTTGAAAAATGAAGAGTATGATGCCCAAGTTACTATATTTACAGATTCCGAACTATATTTATAATTATGCTAGGCTTTAAACTTCTTCCCTCTTAAGAATATAGTGAGCAAATTTAATCCAATTGTTCTTATTTAACGAAAGAATACTTTCCGTACGAGTTTCTCAATATCTAGGGATTTTCTAAAGAAACTATTCTAAGTATAATAGAATGAGAAAAAAAATAGATTTCCGTATTTTTATAAGCCAGTGACATGTACTACAAGTCCAAAACAAATTATTATTTTTATATGTTTCTTTGATAAGCAAATTGAAACAAGTCCATAATATAAATTCTTTTGATTTTTAAGATTCTTTTATGCAACGTGAGTAGCTTTTATCTTGCTTTTCTAAAATATTTTTCCGGGTGGGAGAACAACAATGATAGCATGATACATCTGGCTTTTTTATGAATTTCACTGAAGTGTATAATTCAAAACACATTTAGGGCATGTTAGTATTCTTGTAAATCTTAGAAATTTCTGCGCAAGAAGGTCTCCTTTTCCCGTGGATTTGGATTTCCACTGTAAAGAGAAAAGTGAGATCCACATTTAATTTTCTATTTAAACAAACAAAAAAAAAATTAAAAATTTAAAGAATTTCCTGAGCAAACCATAACTTTTATCCTTGTTAAATTAAGGGTAAACATTAGAACCCCCTTAACTTTAGATGATTATCAGAACCCGCTTTAACTTTTATAATTTTAATAGAAAACGAGATTTTATCAGAAAACAGGCATAAAGTAGGGGGTGTTTTATGATAAAATCTCAAAGTTAAAGGGGATTTTCCAGTAGGCCTTAAATTTAAAGTAGGTTTTCTGATGTTATGAAAGTTAAGGGGGTGTTCTGCCAATCATCCAAAGTTTGGTGGGGTTCTATGATATTTAGGTTTTAAAAGAATCCAAATTTGAGAGCCAAGCAGTCTTTGGAATCAGTTGGGCCAATTTTACGACTAATGATAGTTAAGCCCAAAACCGTCCAATTAGTTAAGTAATGCAAAGGCACGTGTCGGTATCTCGCTCCTTTTCTAATTTTCGAGGAAACAAAAGGCGGCAAGTTTTGAAAAACCGTATCCAGCAAGGAAACGCCTTTAAATTTTGCGAGGGACGCGATTCCGTCCTCTTTTCCTTCGATCCCCAAACCCTAGCTCCTCACTGCTGTCACCTCCCTCTCCAGATTTAGGGATTTTTGATCGAAGAACTGACGCTCAGCAGTTAAAGGCCAGTAGTCTGATCTCATCTTCTTCTTCTAAGGTTTCAGCTCCTTCACATGCGAATTGGGGTTCTTTTTGTTAATATATTGTTTTTTTTTGTAGCTTTTAGTTGTTAGGATGGAAAATTGAGGTTTAGTCTGGGGAAAATGTGGAAATTGTTTAGTTTCTAGGTTTTGCGAGCAAGTTTAAGCCTTTTAAATTTTGGTAGGGGCGTGATTTCGCCTTCGTTTTTTTTTTCTTTGGATCCCAAACCCTAGCTTTCCACTTCTCGGATTTCTCTTCAAAAAAATAGGGCTCTTTGTTGGATAATTGACAGTACGAGAATCAGAGGTCACTACTCTAGTTTATATCTGCTCGGTTTTAGTTTCATTAAATGTGAATCTGGGTTTCTGTTCAATTTTCGTTTAATTTTGATCTGTTCGGGTGAAAATTAGGTTATTGTTGGGAAGAATGTGGAAATAGTTTTGTCTCTAGGTTTTGGAATCTTTTAGTTAAGATATGTAAGACCAAGTGCGATGGAGTTAATAGATTCTAGGGTTTTCTCTTGTTAGAAATATCTCATCTTATTTTTGATTTAAAGCTTAAATCACTTGATAAGTTCTTTGATGGGATGAGGACAAAGAACCAAATGCCAGCTAGGATGCTTCGCTGAAGTGGAATTAGAGTCTAGGTCACTTCACCTTCATGTAGTTCTTGCCATTAGGCATGCCTGAAAGCCTAGGTTTTTTTATTTAAGAGATTTCATTTTATTACATAGGCAGCAAAGGCAAAGGTAATTGGGATGCGTGTTTAAAATTATTATTTCTATCTAAAGATGAGAACTCTTTTAAGAATCACGGGTATCTGCTCACTGGATAATAGTTTTTTGTGTTTGTATGTTCTAACCGGGAAAGATTGATCCATATGGTTGAAAAGATTCTTTAAGTTGTCTATCGATTGTTTTTGTAGAGATTTCTTGAATTGTGATAAAAACTTTACGTGCCTTGTTCCATCATATGCATAATGAACAAGGTAGTAGCTTATGTTCTATTTTTATAACTAAAAAGTTTTGCACACTTTGCATGACCCTCAAAATTGCTAATTTGTTCTCATGTTCCTGTTTTTATTAATTATAACTAAGATATTGAGGGGGAAAAAACATATCAAAGGCAAATTGCTTAGATTGAGTGAAGTTGTAAAATGTCAATCAAATACATGTTCTAAAAAGTTATAAATTCCCCTTGTATTGGTTGATCTTCTATTTGCAGATGAGGCCTCCTTACACTTATAGAACATGCTCAATATTTAGTTCCTCTAGTTTGAAAGAAGCATCTACACCCTGATAGTGTTAGGAACTTTATTCTTGAATCTGTCACTTGAGTACAGGGAACCTGACTGGTAGTTCCAGACCACATTGTCTGTAGAGTGATTAAAATCACACAATATCAGGTTATAGCTGATCTAGCAAATTACATGAAAGTTCATGTGAATGTTTTAGGAGGTAACACTGTAACATTCTTAAAAAAAGATGATGATGATGAAATAAAGGAGGAGGTCAACTGTATTTCAAACTTCAAAGCCTAGAGCAAATCAAGAAAGATTATTGGGTTAAACCTGTGTTTCATTTGTGGATGTAGTTATAACATGGTTTGGAAATTGAGATATATGGTCACAATGCAAGGGTAAGGCTTCATGAATCTGAAATAGAGGGAGTTGTGCATTTGACTGCCCATTCATTAGTAACATTCAAAGAGCTTATTTTTCAAGTTATCTGGACAGGGTGTTCTACATGAATTGATTTTGACGAGGGCATGATTACGGCCATCATTTGCAATGAAGACTGAGCAGCATCGTAAAAAAATGCCAACATCATCTACAAAAGGGAAGGCAGTTAGAGGACTTAGCTGCACCAAATCTGGGATATCCACTGATAAAATTTCCAAGCAGAGGTCGAAAAAAGCAGGTGATGATTGTCACTCTACCACTCTAGTGTATACATTATTCTGTTTCTTCTGGACTGTGTATTCACTAGATTGTCTTTATTGGTTTAAAAATTGTCTTACCACATGATTTTTTCATGTAGTGGACATGATATACAATTCCTTGGAATATTTACATGTTCTCTCTACTTCTGTTTGTTTTAGCTCAGTCTTGAAAGTTTAGACCTACAATTATTTGCTAGCTTTAGACCTTATCAATATTAAAGCAAGTACCTTCTCCCTCTCTCTTTTTTCCAGGTAATAAATTGCTTCCTCTTCATGCTGAGCAGCAGGGACAAAAAACAACCATCACTTCGGTTTGTAAGCAAAGCAGACTTGATCACTCACCCAGTCAGTTGTTGCCTGCCACAGGTGATCAATTGATCAGTAAGTAGATTCTTGGTTATTGAGCATTTTTTTCTTTCAAATTAACAGTTTTGTCTTCAGCAGAAAATGGGGAAGAATTGCAGTTTCCAACTCCACCTGTGTCATCTGCAGCTTCAGCATCTGTTCCAAGACCATCCATCTGCTTTCAAAAGTTTAAGCTCCAGCTGTTTCCAATAGATGAAGTTACACTTAGAGCTTTGGAGATGGTAATTCATGTGTGAGAACTTAGAGAATCTCCCGTCATTTTGATCACTGCTTATATAAACTAGTTAAGGGCTCTCTCAATCTGTGTCACTGTTTTGAGCTTCATGTGAACTATATTAATGCACAGTTTTTGATTGGGTATACTACAGGAGAAGCACAACCCTTACCTGGAGCTAACAATAGGAACACGAAAGAAAATTTCTTCTGTAGTAAAGCACCTTAATGTCAAGTGGGGTACACCAACGATGACAACAGGAGAGTTAATGCTGTTTCCATACTACACACAGACAGAAAATCTTATGGGTCAGATGAGATGGACTTTGAAGGACACTAATACTAGTGCAAGTGATGTGCATGTTGCCATAGGTAACCCTGCTATTTTTCGGCTCAGGTTTATCTCTATCCTTTTTCTTCCTTTTGGTATAAATTTATTTTTACTAAAAGAAAGCTGCAAAGCTGAAACTAACAACTCCATTCTTTACTTTAAAGATATGGATGGTTCTCCAATACCGAGCCCAGCATAAGCAGCACGCCTTTGATATCTCCATTTTCTGAAAGTAGTGTACAAATTAAGGAAAATGAGATAAAGGATTCTGTTAAAATTGTTGATCATGAAAGACATTTGTGTTGCATAGCAAGTCAAGAGAATGCTCCTGCACCTGCTGAAGATTCACCAAATGAAGATGTAAGGATGAGCAGTCAGTTGGATAAAACTATTCAGTCGCTGGTATTGTAGTTCAACTTCAAGTTGCTAAATTGTTTTCTTCCTAATTTTTTCTGGTTAGATGTATGCTTAATACTTAATATTTTGTTCAAAAAGGATAACCAGAGAACCGCCAACAGCCAAGTACTTCTGTGGGATATATCTAACATAAGCTTTGGAGCCTTATTGTCTGATGCTTCAAGAAATGTAAATATTAGCCAGATTAGCTGTGATTCATTTGATGCTGCCTTTGACCGTTTCAAAGCAAAAGTTCAGCCAGCATCTGTGCCTTCCATACTGGATGCTGAGGAAACATGCAATGCCTTTTCTTTTCGAAAGACCCCCTCCTCAACTGGAACAGATCCAGCTCAAACTAAAGATGCTCCTGCTGCATCATGCATACAGAATATCTGGTCTAATCCTTCGAGGTTTCATGATGCGGTAAAATCTTCTTGTTATGTTCTCTGTCACAAACTCAAAGAGTTGTACTTGTTTATTATGGCCACATCTGAGTTCTCAGGTTTGACATGTACAGGATAATGCTTGTAAACGATCCCCACTAAGCCAGCAGCTTCATACAACTGGTGAAGCTTGTTTGCAATCAGGAGGTGATTCACAAAATCTCACACAGGATGTTATTGGTGACGGACACAAATCACAGGCTTATACACAAGCTTCTCATGGTGATACTAGCCATACTGTGAAGTTGGACATATGCTGGGTAATGGCAATACTTTCATAGTATATTTTAATCTGTCTATTTGAAAATCAAGCTACAAAATGGTGATGGTTAACTGATCTCCATCCTCTTGCTAACTTTCAACAGCCTGAGTCCTTGGGTCCTTGGGAATATGCCACACCTGCCTCCAAACAGTTTGTTGGTGGCGATAGCATTGGCCTCGATGGTCTGATTGCGAGCAGTTTAGACTCATTTCAGAACTTCTCCATATTTTAGAGCATATAATAAGGTACTACTGAACTCATAAAATGATATTTTATAATTGTTATCACTATTTTGTACTTTTGTAGGGTTGAATAACATTCTGGAAAATATAAGATTAGGAGTATTTTCTATTTCATAGAGCACATTCTACAGCAGTTCATTAAGGCGTATTGTCAATATAAATTTAGTTGCTAAACACACATTAGGCAGAATGGTAATATTAAAAACTTTCGTTGTACTTTTCTGCTACTTCAAGATTACCTATCTATCAACATGCTAGTTGATGTTTCTGATGAAAATATTTTCAGTAGTTTGGGGAAATTCTTATACCAATCTACTTTCATGTTTTGAAACTAATCTGTAACAGTAGTCAGATTTAAACCTTGCTAATTTTTTTTACAAGTGATTATATTTATATAATTTGCAAAAAATATGTGTATTATTTTATCTACGATGTTGTCATTTTTGTAAGATGCGTCAATTATGCCTGAAAATCAACAAGTTTTTTTGGTAGTTCACATTACAAATGATTTTGCCTATGATATTATCACACTTTGTTTGTTGACTTTACATGAAGAATAAATATAAGCAGTTTGGTTACATGACCTATAAACAACTTATCACCAACATTCAAACAATTGGGCCTTGTATGGTTATTTCCAAAAACTGAGATATTGAGACTCACACAATTGAACTCTTGTTTGGATCGTAATGAAAGTAAGGAATGGTCCAATAGAGCTGTGTTCAACTATAAGAGTTTAGGTCCAACAGTTAAGACATTGCGCGAGGTGTCTAATTACTGGGACTTGCAATGAGTCTTTAAGTAAAGGGAACATAATTAATCAGGAATTAGAGATATGGACTGGAGACTTGTCTTGTTTCCAGGTATGTACTGTTTTGTTTTATCCCTTTTGCATTATGTTTTAAATGGATGCTAATGGCATGATAACGAATGAGGGGAAGCAGCCAATAATATCGATGGGCGTCCACCATTTAGTGTGTAAATATACACCTATGGGAATAAAAAATGAGCTATTTGAAAGTAAGATATGTTAGGCTTGATGTATATCTTGAAATAAGTTTGATTTGAATAATGATTGAGCTTGAAATGATAATTGGCCTGAGCTTGAATAAGGCCTGCTTGTTTATTTTCCCACCTTTAGGTAAATTATTTGAGTGTCATCTTGGTTGGTCACATGATATAATAATGCATCGCACATGGTTCATGGTCAATTGATCATTTAACTAAACAAAGGGCTGATAAATTTCTAAGTGAAACAGCCTCGTAGTTTAGTTTGTTGACTTGTTTATTCCTGATCAAACAAAATTTAAATCAATATCTACATGATGAGGTTTGATAGTAGAGACTATTTGATTTTTAATATCAATTGTGTCTACACATTGCTTGAACATCAGAGTTAACCTTAAAATGTAATGGAGTTCGATTTTAGCACCTCTGAATAATCTCATATTTAGATTGTACATACCAGTTCTGATCAAGCTTGGTTGTTGTACTTGTATCATGTATGCACTAGCATGCACCATTCAGCGTATTGGAAACATTGAATGTTGTGTTAATTTGGCGGACAAGGCCTTCTACGTTAATTATCATTCACAATTTTGACAGCTCAATAATCACTAAGATATGATAATTGTGCATAATGATACCAATTAAATGCCTCTTTGTCTGGGTAGGTGATTATGGTTTGAACAGCAACGAGCTGTTGACCTGACTTTAGGTCCCAGGGTATACAATCAAAAGTTATTACTCAGTTTGGCACTTGACTTCTACAAGTTTGTTTCATTTAGCTTCATCAAAATATTCTGTTTGTATCGGAATTTGATACCTGTGAATATCCTGGTTGAATGAAGATCGACCAATGAGTCCATGTTTTATCTCAGAAGAAGTATTGATACTTATCACTTCATATCAGATCAGTTCCCGTGGTTTTATACTTCCCCTAACCCGCTTTGTCTGGGAGGGTTAATTTCTCTATACAGATCATAGTGCAGATATAAAAGAACAGATTGTAGCTGAGCTACCTATATAGATGAATCTTCTTGTCTATTCCTTGTCTGCAGATAAAATTTCTGTTAGACGTGATGAACGAGTCCCATTGATGATGCACCACCTGACCATCCTGTAACTGGTCATTTTTCTTCCATTGCATTACATACTCGTAAATTTATTTTACATAATATTTATCCTGTCCTTGGAGGTTATAAGCTACCATATGAGTTTGGTTGCTTACTATTCACTAATCACCAGCTGGTCTTCAAGCCTTTCATCTGTTCTTCCTTCCTTTTAGCGTTTACCGGTTCCTAATATATTTTTGCTTATATTAGTCGCCGGGCTATGACTTATAACCCAAAGGCTGTTGTCATATACAGAACCTGAGATCTGAAAGCAGAATTTTATTATTATTATTATTATTATTATTATTATTATTAGTAGTAGTATTATTATGTTTTAAATGAGGAAAAAAGTGGTTGGTTAACAGTCTTACAGAGCAAGACAACTCTGTCCCTGTCTACTATTGTTTCCTTTGGCTAAATAAACACTTCTTCCATCCTCATGATGTAAGTTGCTCCCCACTTATTTATTGATTTTGTTCAGTGTAAAATCTTAGAAAGGACATCTCTCTATGATTCATAGCTTGAAGTCAAACAAGGAAGGGTCCGGACTCTAGGTTTTTTAGCCCCCAAATTCTCCATTCTAACCTAGAGCTCAACCCAAGGCTGAGCGCTGACAACCTACACTTCGGCCTGAGCAATGTTTAATCCGATGGATACGCTAGATTATCTATAAAGTATAAGGAATCATATGAATTCCATTTTGTGTCCTCCAAATTAGATAAGTTGGGATTTATCTTGTTGCCCCCAGTTTTTGACTGCAACCATTGACTGGACAAATGATGATGCAGCTCATGGTCAGCTTTTTGTTCACCATGAATGCAAGGCCATCAATTTACTGAGTTTGTATCATATTACTTGATAAACCTGTCAGTAATAAAATGTTGTGGAACTAGATTACATATATCCTACAAAGTATGCAAGTCGAATTTCTGATGAATTCAGTGATGAAGTGTACTATGGTACCCTGGTCAGTGTCTTCCTTGGACAAAAATCATAATTTAGTCCAGGATATTGCTTTCTTTATGCCGGTCAAAGATTGACTTTTGACTGCGAATTGTCTCTATGTCATTGGTTCGGTATAGCGGTAGAATGCTTATAAATTCCGTACAGGTCTCTGCCCAGGATACGTAAGGCCAAGAGAAATACATCTCATAAGCAGTCTCCTTTTCTTGTAACTCTGTTCTTTGCAAGCAAAATAATGGGTTCCGCGAAGATAAAGACCCTTCTATTTGCTTATATCTTGGTTGCAGTTCTGCTGCATCCTTGTCTTTGCCAAGACTGGGGGAACTTAACCATGGATGGTGAGCTTGTGTTTCACATCCACCTGTTTGGGTATTTGGAATACTATAAGTTCCTTAATAAAGCTCCAAAATATCTTATATAAATTTGTGAATCATGCTTGGATGATCTGAAATGATTCTTCTAACCATCATTTTGATACACATTTTCATCAATGGCTTGTCTGTCATGTCTCTGCATGAGAATAGAGTGGAATTATAAGCCAATCTCTGAGGTAGTTTTCACCACGTTTTCAGATTTTAATCCCGCCTTATCTCCACCAGTTTTCTAATTACGAAGTTTTTACTTGTATACTCATTGTTAATCTTATATATTGATACGTTTGCCCTTTTATTTTTAGGGGTTAGGCACTACACCTGTAAACTTCCTTGAGCACTTAAACCCCTTATATTTAAACAGAGGTATCCCTCTGTTATTATGTATACTATAGGAGGTGCAATTCAACATATACAAGAGAGTAGAGCGTCTCACACTGAAATTTCATGGGATTTCTCTTCAACATAATGATGTCGTGCGATACCTATGTGACATCTACATATTACATGGAGATAATTCCTTTCGGACGTGTGAAGTTCTAAGTGCTAATATAAATGTTTAGGGGTAATAAATGGCTAAGCCCTATAGTAATTTCATCTGCAAATCATTCATATATTTTGTCTTAGACTGTTGGTTTGAATATCATGTTTCGCTTTATTTTGCAGGTAAGGCAGTTGATCAAGGGGTTGCTTACTTGCTCATGCTTATTGCACTCCTTGTCACGTACATCGTCCATTGATCCATGTCATCTTTGATCTCATGAGCGGATGACTGCGATTTCTTCTTGTTTAGTTGTGGAGTTTATGGAGGTCATCAATTAGTTATCAAGTATTTTTTTTATTAAGTAACATATATAAGAAAAAGGTTGTTTACAGTATATTTGCATTTTCCCAGCAGTCCAATAGATTATTTTGCATTGGGAGTTATAGGTCTTTGATCAAGTTGCTGTCTTGTAAAATTACTTTAGCAAATTGATCTATGAAGATAATGTAACAAATTACAATAATCTTTTACTTTGTTCCTATTGCAAACATAACTGGTTGAAATAATCCTCTGTCTATATTTTTTAGGGAAAATTACTGTTGGGAATTTACGCCGAAACCTCTAAGATAGTAGAAACGCAGTATAGAGAAAAGTACACCAAGATTTAACAAGGTTCGACAACTCCCTACGTCCTCGGGAGCTACACAATTAATTTCTTATTAATCAACAAGAATTTACAATGTAAGAGCAGATCTCAAACTTGAGATTTCTTAATAAATGCAATAATTGTTACTGTAGCTACAGTGAACAATATCCTATTTAATTCTCTCTTCTATTTAATACCCCTCTTAATTCTCTCTTTTATTTAATACCCCTCTTAATTCTCTCTCTTTAATTTATCACAATAAATTCCTCCCCTTCAATCCCGTGAGCACAAGAGAAAAGAGAGAGAGAGAGATCGCGAGAGAGGAGAGAGGGAGAGAGCCACCGCCGAGATGGAGAGAGAGTTCAGGGGCAAAAAGCAACAGGGGCTAGGGTTTTGAGTTCCCTTTTATAGGGGAACTCAACAACAGGTTGGCGACAATTTATCATAAATTCCTCCCCTTCAATCCCGTGAGCACAGGAGAAGAGAGAGAGAGATCGCGGGAGAGGAGAGAGGGAGAGAGCCGCCGCCGAGATGGAGAGAGAGAGTTCAGGGGCAAAAAGCAACATGGGCTAGGGTTTTGGGGTTCCCTTTTATAGGGGAACTCAACGACAGGCTGGCGACAGGCTGTCGCCAGCCAAGCGCGCGCTCAACCTCGCCTGCGGGCGAGCCTCGATTTCGCCTGTAACATTTTCGCCCTTGCTCACCTGCAAAGGGACCTCGAGCTCGCCTGGAGGATCGAACACGAGCTCGCCTACACGGTCCTCGCCTGACACATGCTCGAGCTCTCCGACAGGAGCTTGCCCTTGCCTGATGCCAACTCGAGCTCGCCTCCATCGACCAGACCTCACCTAACGCTCGTCGAGCTCGCGCGAGCTCACCTGAAGGTTGCCGTCGACCTCGCCTGAGTCGACGCCCACGTCGTCTGTGTGGATCTCAAGCTCGCCGGAGCTCCTCGCATGCACTAGGTTTGGGCTTCACACCCAGATCCAACAATCACCTACTTGGAGAACAAACCGTCGTTAGCAGACTACCTTTACAAACATCATCTCCTGTGTGGCTTCGCCCTCATCATCTATGCATGAAGGCCAACTGAAGTTGCGCACAACTCCAGTTTCTGAATGGTCACAGCCTTTGTTAACATATCTGCTGGATTCTTACTTCCTGAAATATTCTCCAGTTTCAACACATCATCTTCCAGCAGGATCTGATGAAGTGGTACCGAAGCCCAATATGCTTCGTTTTAGAATGAAATATGGAATTTTTAGCCAAGTGAATCGCATTTTGACTATCGCTGTGCAAAACATTCCTCTCTTGTTTGAATCCCAGCTCACTTAACAAACCCTAAAGTCATATCATCTCTTTACTGGCTTCAGTCACTACTACATACTCAGCATCTGTAGTGGATAGAGTGACAATCTTCTGTACCTGTGACATCCAACTAACAGCTATAGTTCCAACAGTGAATACGTAACCGGTGGTGCTTCTTCGGTGATCAACGTAACCTCCAAAGTATGCATCTACGTACCCTTGCACTTCCACCTCTCCCTTACCAAAGTGCAGACACTTATGTGTGGTGCCTCGTAGATATCTCAGAATCCACTTGACCGCTTCCTAATGAGCTTTTCCTGGATTCGACATGAACCGGCTGACCACTCCTATTGCATGGCCAATGTCTGGTCTCGTACAGACCATTGCGTACATCAAACTTCAGATAGCTGAGGCGTAAGGGACCTTAGCCATACTCTCTTTCTCTTCTTCTGACTTAGGAGACTGATCCTTCGATAGACGAAAATGACTGGTAAAAGGTGTGCTCACTGGCTTGGCGTTGCCCATATTGAATCTCTACAAAACACGGTTGATATACTCCGTCTGAGATGACTGCAAGAGACCTCTCTTCTTATCTCTCGTGATTTTCATTCGAAGGATCTTCTTTGCTGGACCCAAGTCCTTCATATCAAACTCCTTTGACAGCTGCTGCTTTAAACTCCTGATATTCTCCATATCTGCACCTGCAACCAACATATCATCAACATACAGCAATAAGATGATATAACTGGACTGATATCTTTTGAAGTAGCAATATTGGTCGGCGTTGCACTTCTGGAAACCTTCTTTATGCATAAAGCCGTCAAACTTCCTGTACCACTATCGTGGGGCTTGTTTCAGGCCATACAAGCTCTTCTTGAGTCTGCATACCAGGTTCTTCTTCTTTTCTTCTAAGAAACCTTCTGGCTGGTGCATGTATATCTCCTCTTCTAGATCTCCGTGAAGAAACACCGTGTTCACGTCTAACTGCTCAAGATGAAGATCTTCAATAGCTATAATACTCATCACTGTCCTGATAGTATTTAGCTTCATCATGTGAGTATTTAGCTTCATCATGTGAGCAAAAATGTCGGTGTAGACAATTCCTTCCTTCTGTTGAAATCCTTTGACAACTAGCCGAGCCTTATATCTTCTGGAGCCATCCTGCTTTTCTTTCACCCGGTACAACCATTTATTGTGGAGTGCCTTCTTACCCGTGGGCAACTTCATCTCATCTTTCATGGCAAGCTTCCACTTGTTCGCATCTCCACTATGACAAGCTTCATCATAGCTTTCAGGCTCTCCTCCATCTGTCAACAACAGATAGTTCATGTATCTCCTGTTCGGCATAGGAGGCCGTGAAGATCTTCTTAATATCTGAGCTGGTGCGTCGGGTTCCTGCGTACCATCCTGTCCAAAAGGCTCTTCTGGCTGAGGACCTTCTGCATTGGGTTCTTCCGAAAGGTTACTCGGGACATCATCTGCATCTACAAATGTTGACTCGCTCTCTGAGTCATCTGTCTTGTGCATGTCCTTATACATCACCTTCTCGTTGAATATCACATCTCTGAGTCATCTGTCTTCTGCATTGGGTTCTTGTTTTCGTTGTTTCAAATATGGTAGCCGAACTCATCTTCACCATATCCGATGAATGTACATTTCTTGAACTTGGGATCAAGCTTATTCCTGCCTTGATCACTAATGTGCACATAAGCTACACAATTGAAAACTTTGAGATGTGAGAGTTTTACCTCCTTTCCGTACCATACCTCCTCTGGTATTCTGTGCTCCAATAGAACCGATGGACCTCGGTTGATCAAGTAATCTGCTGTGTTGACCGCTTCTGCCCAGGACTGCTTCGGTAAGCCTGACTGTATCCGAATACTTCTGGCTCTCTCTATCAACGTTCTATTCATCCGCTCAGCTACACCATTTTGCTGAGGCGTGCCGGACACGGTTCTCTCCATTCTGATCCCGTGCTCATAGCAGAACTTCTTGAATCCGGTGTCTTCATACTCATCTCCATTGTCTGTCCTAAGCTTTTTTATTTTCAGACCAGTCTCATTCTCAACCATAGCTTTCCATCTCCTGAAAGCTTCAAACACTTCTGACTTATGATTCAGAAAGTAGACCCACACTTTTCGAGAGTGATCATCAATAAAAGTCACAATGTAGTGTTTTCCACCAATGGACGCGGTGGTGGTTGGTCCCCAAACATCTGAGTGAACGAGCTCTAGCTTCTCCTTCCTAAGGGTTCTGCCATTAGTCTGAAAGCTAACTCTCTTCTGCTTTCCAAGTATGCATTCTTCACACGTGTCTAAATTAATCGATTCTAGACCTGGGAGTTTTTCCTTTGTGTGCATGATCTTCATCCTCTTCTCACTCATATGACCGAGTCTCTGGTGCCATAACTTTGAAATCTCATTGCCTGTTACAACTGAGATCAAACAATGTGCACCTGCTATCATATATAGGGTACCAGTCTTCTTACCTTGGGCAATCGTCATTGCGTCCTTTGAGATCTTCCAATCATCTCCATGGAAGGTCGTAGTGTATCCTTCACCAACCAACTGGCCTATGGATATTAAGTTTTTTCTCAGGTCGGGAATATGCCTGACATCATTCAGCTCCCACACTGATCCGTTCAACTTAACTTTTTACTACACCTTTGCCCACAATAGCACACAATTGATCATCACCAATGTATACGTATCCAAGATTTCCAGGAACATACTTCTCGAAGAATTCTTTCTGAGAAGTGCACCCAAGATTCCTCCTTGCTCTCCAAAGAGCATATCAATGCATCGTATCCTCCTGAGGTGGAAGTGACATTCACCTCTGCCTTCGTCTCCTTCTCCTTCTATGCACTCTTGCACTGATTCTTGTAATGCCCGGTCTTTCCATAATTCCAACACTCAATAGCCTTCGAGCTGTTGCTTGGATTCCTAGATTTGGATCTCCTGTCATTTGATCTACCTCTGTAGTTTGATTTGCCTCGTCCGTTCCCTCTGGTTGAATTTCTACCTCTTGACTCTGTATGTAATACTGAAAGGGTTGTAGCTTCACCTGACTCTCTTCGTCGGATCTCCTCACTGAGAACCAGATCACGAACGTCGTCGAACTTCAACTTGTTACTTCCCGACGAGCTACTCACAGCTGTGACTGTAACGTTCCAACTCTCTGGTAGGGAGGACAAAAGTATCAACGTCCGAACTTCCTCATCAAACTCAATTTTAACTGAACTCAATTGGGTTGTGATCATGTTGAGTTTATTGAGGTGTTGTGCTACTGACGTGTGACGCCCCTGGGTTCACACAAGGCTGCAGTCCTCGGTAAAACCAAGAATGTCAAACCTGCCATGCACCACACCGTGCAATAACATGTTTCACCATCACAATTAACATCTCTCTAGTAGAGTCAACAACAGGTGTAGGTACAAAAGCAAGTAAAAGATAATACAAGAGATACTGATGAAATGAAAGAGATCAAAATAATATTTCATCATCCAATATATAGAAATACAAAGTCAATATCTGAAATGAATAAACTGGAGTTCTTATCAACTCTCAAATACCACAAGTCTGAGTAAAGGAAGTAAGGCACACAGCCTTTACAACATCTAGAATAAACTCCTCAAATATCTAAACAAAATCTACAGTGGAGCAACAAAATAAAACATATCTAAAAATAGTCAGCTGAACACTAAAGCGTGTCGCCATCAACCTGCGACTCTCCGGGCTCCTGGCTCGTTACCTGAAAGGGGGAGGGACAACGAGCGTCAAAGCGCTAGCGAGCAACATCACAACCAACCCCAAGGGAAAAGGGCTCGTTGTATACAGAAAATATAATTATTACATATTAGTTAAAATCATTACTCCTGGCAAATAATGGGTTTTAGTATTTAGGAAATTACAACACGAGCATAGGTACGTCGAGCGAAATAATCCAAACAAGGAAACCCTCTTGTATATACCTTTTATCTCAAATTGTAAATCCCTAATTACCAAACCCGAAGTCTACTACATGAATAATAAAAAAATAAAAGAAATAGCTCATCTCAATACTTAATCAAAAGTTACGCCGGAACCATATAAGTGTCAAAGGTCAATATCGCATAAGTGTCATATCCTGTCTAGGTAGCTATCATGTCCAAATCTCCTGTAATCATGTCATATCCTGATACAGATAAGTGTCATACTCATAGCTTAACAAATGCCCAAGACGTGGTCAAATATGTAAATGTCCAACACGATGATCGAAATGGATTATAGTCCAACACGAGGACTTTAGTGGATTATAGTCCAACACGAGGACTTCAATGGATTATAGTCCAACACGAGGACTGAAATGTGAATGCATGTCCAACACATGGACTGAATAAAATACGTGTCCAACACATGGACCGAAATGATAAGTATCCAACACATGGATCAACAGTAAGATATGCCCAACACATGGACTATAAGTAAAGAGGTGCAATTGTCAAAGGTATATGTGGAAAGATATACATATCCTATACTCGCACGTGTCTCGATGTGCGGGTCTAAACTTGTGTCAAAAAAAATCAACTCACAGGTATAGGTAAATCACTAACATTGTAAATTGGTGTCAGATAGTCGAGGCGAACTCTCGAACGTGTGAAAAGTACACAACAAAACAAATATATATACACAAACAGTGCGGCGGTCAACCGCAGAGACCACTCCGGTCGACCGCCGCGCAGGACAGAAACAAAACCGTTCGCAGAAACAACCCGCGGCTCTCCGTCGCTCACGCGGCGACGGCAACGGGCAAATAGACCCGCTTTTCTGGCCTAGCGCGATACCCGCGTCTGACGCGGTCGCGCGCGAAGTTAGACAAAACCCTAAATTTAGTTGCTGTCACTCGAAACACACACAACTTGATATTTCTGAACTATTCTGAATCTAGACAATTTATATCCAAATCATAGAATAGAATACAACGAATTTAAACATTTAAAATCTATCATCAATACCTAAACATAATATAAACATGTTTAAATATTGTTATTCATTAAAAACTAAAATTTACTCTTTAAACCATTTTCCAAGACAGATCTACTTTAACAAAACATTGTAGCATTTGAAAACTAAATACTTGATTCTAACATCTCATTCATAAAGACCTCATCTACACAAAAAATATTTAGGACTCAAAAACTTATTAAAATATAAGAAAACCCATAAAAATTGGTGAATGCTGGGTTCGATGTCAATCCCTGAGGGGTTATGAACATCCAAAAAACGATCCTCTTCCTCATCGAATCGCAATACCCGACCCGAAAATCTTCGAAACGCTAAAAACGCAAAACGACTAGGGTTTGAGAGAGACGAGAGAATCGGGGCTGAAGCTATTAGTTTGAAAGAGGGTTTGAGAGCTTACAAAACATAATATAAGTAGGCGTAACAACCGGGTTAGTATAAACAAAAACACTGCTCCGAAGATGAACTGGAAACCAGTTCGTCGCACGCACGCACCTTGGCGGTCGTCTGCGCAGTTTTGGCATACTCAGAAACTGGGGTTTCGTAAAAAGGTTGTAACTTTCTCATACGATCTCGGAATGAGGTGATCTAAGATTCTTTAGAAAGCTATTGAAGAGATCTACAACTTCGGTGTTATACACTTTTCCATATTCTAACTGAATCAGTGTGCAAAATATAGAAACTCTCAACTGGTCAAAATTCTCAGATTTTCACTATTTGCCTTTGTGCATGTTTTGTGTATTTACACTCATATATTCACAAATATACATTGAATTGATCTCAAATCAATTCTTATCATAATCAAACATCAAAATATATTATTTTCACCATATAACATTTTTATAATTATTTATCACACTATATTCAAATTTTCGGGGTTTTACATTCTTCCCCCCTTAAAAGAATTTCGTCCTCGAAATTCGAAAATCGTACGCATCTCGCAATATGAACTTCTAGATGAACATATAGAAATATTTATACCTAACGATCTAAAATGGTAATACTCCCACTTGAACCCTAATCTAGTGGAACTAGTACATCGGGTGAAAAATCCAAACAAGGAACCCCCCATATATATACCATGTGTTCCAAAAGATTAAGAATTAAGCAGAAATATTCACATTCTAGTGTTAAATGTAAATATAACCTAAGAAGTAAATATAATATAAAACACATATCATAAAAAAAATAATTTACCTATTTAAACAGGAGTGGGTAGTCGCGACGCATGTCCTCATCACGCTCCCAAGAAATCTCCTCAAGGCATCCTCGGTTCCACTGGACTTTCACCAAGGAAAAAAAAATATCTTGTTGCTAAATTTCTTATTTTCTCTAGCAAGTATATAAGCTGGGATTTCAATCGTAGTCAAATCATCCTGAAGCTAAATCTCCGATGCGTTCAACACTCACTGCTGCTCTTCATCATGTAATTGTGTCTTGAACATTAAAATATGAAATACTTTATGTACACTAGACATCGATGCTGGAAAGTCTAGTCCATATGAAACAACCCCAATAAGCTCCAAAATCCGAAACGATCCAATATATCTCAGTTCAAGCTTTCTCCGCCTTCCGAATCGCTGAACGTCTTTTATAGACGATACTTTCAGCATAACTAACTCTTCAAATCTAAAACTCTAAATGTCCTCATTTCTTATCTGCATAGCTCTTTTGCTGACTCTGAGCGGCTAGAACATGTTCTCTGATTTGTGTTACTTTCTTAGTAATCTATCTCATAAGCTCTGGCCCAAGCATTAAAATATCCTCCTGTTCTACCCAATATATAGGTTATCTGCAAGGCCTCCCGTACGATGCTTCATACTGGGCCACACCAGTTATCACTTGATAACTGTTGTTATAAGAGAACTCTATCAGTGGAATATGATCCTCCCAGTTGCCTTGGAAGTAAATAACACAAGCTCGCAACATGTCCTCCAACATCCGATTTACTCTCTCCATCTTACCATCCGTCTGTGGGTAGAATACACTACTGTAAGATAAATCTGTTGCCAAATGAATCCTGGAAATCCTTCCAAAAATACGGAATGAAATATGTTGGCTTCATTAGTATATCCATTATCATCCAACCAGAATCATTTTCTTTCTTTGACTTCGGCAACCCTACAATAATGTTCATAAAAAGGTTCGCCCACTTCTATTTCGAAACGGGAAAAGATTGAAGTGTTCCTACAGGTCTCTAATGTTCCACCTTCACTTACTGACAGGTAAGACACTTAGGTATATACTCTGAAATTTTCCTATGCATATCACTCCACCAAACGTGTCTCTTTAGGTCTTTGTACATCTTAGATATTCCTGGATGTACAGAATCACGAATTCATAGTTCTCAATAAGCTCAATCCACCGTCGTTGCCTCTGGTTTCTAGAAGAAAAGATACTTCAAACTCTAGTGGTCGATGAACAACTCGAATTGCACTCCATATAAGTAATATCTCGTGACTTCAGTATAAATGCCACTACTGCTAACACCAAATCATGAGTGTGACTTCAGTATAAATGCCACTACTGCTAACACCAAATCATGAGTGGGGTAGTTCTGTTCGAAATAGTTAAAACCGGTACGGTAGTCAACTTAATCTTTACAATATCAAAGGCCTTCTGGCATTCTGTGTTCCAAATGAACTGTACACCCTTCTTCGTAAGGCGTGTAAGTGGCGCCGAAATCTTCAAAAAGTCTAGGATGAACTTCCTGTAATAACCAGCTAACCCAAGAAGCTTTGAATCTCTATTACCATCTTCGGCAGTTCTAAAACAAGAATTGCTGTAAACTTAGCCGGATTCACTGCAATGCCCTCTCTGCTGTTGACGTGGCCGAGAAATCTAACTTTTGATAACCAAAACCCGTATTTGCTAAACTTAACATATAACTGATGCTCCTGAAGAGTCTGCAATGCTACTCGTGTTCTGCCTCTTCAAACTGGCCCATGAAGGGACGAAAAAACCCGGTTCATCACATTCATGAATACTACGGGTGTATTAGTCAACCCGAATGGCCTGACTAGAAACTCTAAAGATTCACATCGAATTAGGAAAAACGGTTTTGGAAAAATCCATCTCCCGAACCCGCAACTATGATAACCAGAACGAAGATCAAACTTCGAGAAATATTATACTCTCTGCAACTAGTCGAACAAGTCATCAATCCTAGGTAATGAGTACCTATTCCGGATAGTGACCTTGTTCGGCTCTCTATAATCAATGCACAATCTCATATTACTGTCCTTCCTCTTCACGAAGAGGACCGATACACCCCCACAGAGAATAACTCCTACAAATAAAACCTGAGCTAATAACTCGTCTAACTGGGTCTGAAGCTCCCTCATCTTAGCTGGTGTCATACGATAGGGTGTGCGGGATATCGGGATTGTGCCCGGCTGCAACTCAATACACAACTCGACCTCTCACATAGGAGGTAACCCAGGTATATCCTGAAAGACATCCTGATACTCTGAGACAACTCTAGTCTCTAATAAATCAATACTCAGATCCCGTCACAGCACCTCCTCGATATACGCCAGAAATGACTCCGCAAAACAGTTGTCCTGAGAGGTTGCTACAATCATTTCGGACCCATCGGACGCTCACAAATTGACTGTCTTCGCAAGACAGTCAATACTAGCCTGGTAGGAGAATAACCAAACCATACCAAGGATAACAACGAATCCGGACATATTCAACGCTATCAAATCGACAACAAACTCTGACTTGTCTAGTCTGATGACATATTTCCGGTAGATAGAGTGGACACCTCTCCTAGAGGAGTAGATACCGACAACGGAATATCTAAAGAATGTGCTACAAGCTGAAGCCTACCAATGGAGGTATGAAAGATGAGCGAATTTTCTGAATCAAATTAGATCCGAGCTGAAAAGAAAATCAAGAATAAAGCTCCGTTCGAACCCTGATCATGCGGTACTGCTGAATAGATTCCGCTAGATAATGCAAATCTCCTGGATGATGCAAATATAGCCTGCTGACCCTTAATCCTCGGATTAAAAAGTAGTGCCTCTATTTCCCCATTGTTGGCTGAAATTACGACTCTGAGACTGTCGTCCGTGACCTCTATCTTGCTGGCTCCCTGTTGGTGTACTGCGACAATTCTTTCGCTCTTTGTTCGATCTTGTTGTGATTGTAACATGTACTCTAAATTCTGTACTACTTTGGCGCTCTCGTATCATACTGTGCTCCTTTCTTATATTGTCCTTGTTGCTGAGTAAAAATCATTCTCCCACTGCTAGGATTCTCTAGTTTTCGCAATAGTTCTCTTACCATTGTCATATTCACCATTCTGGTTTTAATTTCTTCCTTCACTACGGGTATATCTCCCTGCTTCACTTAGACTAGCTCTAACTACTTGTGGTGACTAAAATTCTCCCGAATAGGTGATAATTGCTACCCCATCAAAAATCTGGATGTTGTTGCTATCCTCCAGCGATGCCCTCAGTGCTGAATACATCTAACTTCTGCTTGGTACTGCTGACGGAAACAGATACACTTCTTGCTCCTCGAGTGTTGTAAGATCTTATTGCTAACGGTGCCATGAAGTCGATCAAATACTGTGGAGCCTGCTGCGGCTCGGCTCTGCATGCCCAGCTCTCCAGGTGCGAGTTTTACCTCGACCACAACTGTGACGCCCCTGGGTTCACACAAGGCTGCAGTCCTCGGTGAAACCAAGAATGTCAAACCTGCCATGCACCACACCGTGCAATAACATGTTTCACCATCACAATTAACATCTCTCTAGTAGAGTCAACAACAGGTGTAGGTACGAAAGCAAGTAAAAGATAATACAAGAGATACTGATGAAATGAAAGGGATCAAAATAATATTTTATCATCCAACATATAGAAATACAAAGTCAATATCTGAAATGAATAAACTGGAGTTCTTATCAAATCTCAAATACAACAAGTCTGAGTAAAGGAAATAAGGCACACAGCCTTTACAACATCTAGAATAAAGTCCTCAAATATCTAAACAAAGTCTACAGTGGAGCTCCATAAATAAAATAAAACTATGAAGGAAAGATGGATGCTAATGTACATCGCCATCAACCTGCGACTCTCCGTGCACCTGACTCGTTACCTGAAATGGGAGGGACAACGAGCGTCAAAGCGCTAGCGAGCAACATCACAACCAACCCCAAGGGAAAAGGGCTCGTTGTATACAGAAAATATAATTATTACATAATAGTTAAAATCATTACTCCTGGCAAATAATGGGTTTTAGTATTTAGGAAATTACAACACGAGCATAGGTACGTCGAGCGAAATAATCCAAACAAGGAAACCCTCTTGTATATACCTTTTATCTCAAATTGTAAATCCCTAATTACCAAACCCGAAGTCTACTACATGAATAATAAACTAAAAGAAATAGCCCATCTCAATACTTAATCAAAAGTTACGCCGGAACCATATAAGTGTCAAAGGTCAATATCACATAAGTGTCGTATCCTGTCTAGGTAGCTATCATGTCCAAATCTCATGTAATCATGTCATATCCTGATACAGATAAGTGTCATACTCATAGCTTAACAAATGTCCAAGACGTGGTCAAATATGTAAATGTCCAACACGATGATCGAAATGGATTATAGTCCAACACGAGGACTTTAGTGGATTATAATCCAACACGAGGACTTCAATGGATTATAGTCCAACACGAGGACTGAAATGCGAATGCATGTCCAATCACATGGGCTGAATAAAATACGTGTCCAACACATGGACCGAAATGATAAGTATCCAACACATGGATCAATAGAAATGCATGCCCAACACATGGACTATAAGTAAAGAGGTGCAATTGTCAAAGGTATATGTGGAAAGATATACATATCCTATACTCGCACGTGTCTCGATGTGCGGGTCTAAACTTGTGTCAAAAAAATCAACTCACAGGTATAGGTAAATCACTAACATTGTAAATTAGTGTCAGATAGTCAAGGCGAACTCTCGAACGTGTGAAAAGTATACAACAAAACCAACAGTACCCAAAACTGTGCGGCGGTCGACCACAGAGGCCACTCCGGTCGACCGCGCGCAGAGCAGAAACAAACCGTTCGGTAGAAACAACCACCATTCGTACACACAATATACACAACAAAATATACTCCTGCACAAACAGTATCGCGGTCGACCGCAGAGGCCACTCCGGTCGACCGCACAATGAGCAAAGACATTCTGCTCGACAGAACGTCCAGCGGTCGACCGCCGCGTCCAGCGCGGTCGACCGCGAAACTGACAGAAGCCTATTAAGGGTTTCTGTCAGCTTCGAAATAATTACAACTAGATGTTTTCTTGCATTGAATCAATATCTAACATTTTTAATATGTCATATGATAGACAACAACGAATTTAAACCTTTAAAATCTCATCATCAAGTCCCAAACATATATATAAACATGATTTAAATGTTCTTAAAATAGTAAAACAGGATCAACTCTTATTAAAATGTTTTCAGATCTAAATCTCATTAATACAAATTCGTGGGTGAACTTTTAAAATCTGAAATACTTGATTCTCATATCATATGCCATAATGATCTATTATATCTTCATAAAAAATACGAATTTGGCCCAATAAAACCGGATTAAAACCCAGATAAAACATGAAATACAAAAGGGGTGAAGTTGGGCGAGATGTTACTCGCCTCTGATGTGTAGCAATCTCCTTGACCTGTAGGAGGACGATCCCCTGCTGAATCCCCCAGAAAATCTGCCGAGAATCCTTCGAAACTCCCCCAAAATGCCAAAAACGAAGCTAGGGTTTGAGAGGAGAGAGAGAATGGGGGCTGAGGCTATTAGGGTTTGAAAGAGGGTTCTGAGAGCTTCAAAACGAGTATAT
Source organism: Asparagus officinalis (assembly GCF_001876935.1). Lineage (NCBI taxonomy): Eukaryota > Viridiplantae > Streptophyta > Magnoliopsida > Asparagales > Asparagaceae > Asparagus > Asparagus officinalis. The sequence goes on along the minus strand of NC_033799.1, from coordinate 17,632,046 downwards.
ATAAGTAGGGTAACAATCGGGTTTGTTATAAACAAAACCTGCCCGAAACTGAACTGGCAGAACCAGGTTCGCTGCGCGGTCGACCGCAGCGACCACGGCGGTCGACTGCGCAGGGTTCTGGGCCATACTCAGACTGGGGTTCTGTAAAAAGGTTATAACTTTCTCATACGATCTCAGAATGAGGTGATCTAAGATTAGTTAGAAAGCTATTGAAGAGACCTACAACTTTGGTGTTATACACTTTTCCATATTCTAACTGAATCAGTGTGCAAAATATAGAAACTCTCAACTGGTCAAAATTCTCAGATTTTCACTATTTGCCTTTGTGCATGTTTTGTGTATTTACACTCATATATTCACAAATATACATTGAATTGATCTCAAATCAATTCCTATCATAATCAAACATCAAAATACATTATTTTCACCATATAACATTTTTATAATTATTTATCACACTATATTCAAATTTTCGGGGTTTTACATGACGCGGCTTCCGCCATTCGCAAATTGAATAACCGCCGCATCAAATAAACTTTGTTCGCAGCTGATGGCTTCTTATACATATTTGAGAGTACTGCCATAAGACCCGCCGTGGTCTTCTCCTTCGCAATATTGAATGCAACATTATGAGTTAACGTCAATCTGATAACTCCGAGGGCTTGTTTGTCTAGAAGGATCTACTCATCTTCCTTCATCGACTCCGGCTTCTTCCCCGATAGTGGTTGATACGGATTTTTTTGATACAGATAATCCTCTATCTGTATTTTTCAGAATCCGAAATTTGTTCCATCAAACTTCTCAAGTCTCATTTTTTCTTCATCTGCGGCCATGGCTCCCACTTGAATCTGACTTCCTCTAGATCGTTTCAGGATCTGATACCAGTTGTTGGGAATTTACGCCGAAACCCCTAAGACAATAGAAACGCAGTATAGAAAAAAGTACACTAAGATTTAACGAGGTTCGGTAACTGCCTACGTCCTCAGGAGCCACACAATTAATTTCTTATTAATCAACAAGAAATTACAATGCAAGAGCAGATCTCAAACTTGAGATCTCTTAATAAATACAATAATTGTTACTGTAGCTACAGTGAACAATACCCTATTTAATTCTCTCTTCTATTTGATATCCCTCTTAATTCTCTCTTCTATTTAATACCCCTCGTAATTCTATCTTCTATTTAATACCCCTCTTAATTCTCTCTCTCTCTTTAATTTATCATAATAAATTAAAACTTATTAATAAATTATTCTTATAAGATAGATATACAATATGTTATGAGCAAGAATATGCAATATGAACAAAGAGATATATCATATATGGTGAAATATATGCAAGGATATATAAACAACAAAAGGGTAAACAATCTAAACTAAAGATATAATTGTGATAGGGCAAAATAAACAATGCAAACACACAATATGATCACGGAGTTCGGACCTTTCGTCCTACGTCTCCGCTCCCCACTCCCTACTTCCGGAGAGAAATCCACTATCACAACTGGGTTTTCTACGTTCACCCGAATAACATTTACACCTCACACTCGGTTTTTCTAGTTCACCGAAAACTTTATAATTTCACACTCTTGCAATCTCACTTTTCACCCTCTTAAGTGTTGGTCTCTAGTCCGTGTCTCCCTCAAGTGTTAGGAATTACAACCTCTCTAGGTATTGTTACCTACCCCACTCCTCTTGGGACGACCCCGTCTCTCACCACACACTTCTCTCGATGTACAAGTGTATTACAAGGTGATCTACACAATCAGGCACGAATACAACTTTGGTTGTTCTCTACAATGGACGAGAACTCAATTAAGCTCACTCTCAATTGATACAACTCCTCACAACTCAATTATACAATGTATGCAAATACAATAAGCTCAATGGTTATGTGTGTAAGCAATGAGAAAATCAATCATAAACTCAATGTAAATCCTAGCTTGATAAAAATGATAAATAACAAATAATTAATACAAAGCTAGTATTGAGTTTAGGAATTCTTCTCTGAAGAAACAAGATGGAGGGATGGATTAAAATGGAGCTCAAACAATGTAGATGATCTCCTTCACTTGTGAAAGCTTCTTCACAAACCAAACAAGCTTTAAAGAAAACTTAAACACACTTAAACATCCTTTAAAAACTTGTTTAAACTTTTCTTTTGTTAGTTTGAGAGTTGAAGGCAGTAGGGTATTTATAGGAAGAGAATGTATCAGCCAAAACCCAGAGAAATCCAACAAAAATCTCCCAAAAACCAAGAAACAAATTCTGTACAAAACTAGCCATTTGACAGGCTATCAGTCGACTGACGGGCGGCGCCAGTCGACTGATAAGCTGAACATCGTATTTAAATACGAGCTTATCAATCGACTGCCAAATATTTTCAGTCGACTGAAAAACTTCAGTCGACTTGTCAGTCGACGGAAACAGAACAGAGACTAAATGAAGATTCCAGGCACTTTTTTCAGTCGACTCATCAGTCAACTGACTTCATCAGTCGACTGATAACCGGTTATCAGCCTGACATGGTTTTGAAAATAAGTTTCAATGCTCTGTTAAAAATAGGAAATAAATTCTAAAAAATATAAAACTTTAGGAAATGATTGTAGACATGATAATGAACATGATACAAAGACTGGTTTTCAAAAATCTCTTCCCATTTGTAAAATATCATTATTTTGTAAATAAGTCCAAAACATAAAAATATAAACACATGAATTTTGACATTTTGGCTAAACCATGTTTTGAAGCTTTACAAAATAATTTTGTAGACTTAATAAAATATGTATATGATTATAGTTAAGTCCAAAAACTGAGAATATAATATTTTCATAAAATTGTATATTCTATGCAATATATTCTTAAACACAATAGAATATGAAACAAATGAAAATGTGAAAAACTTTGTTTGTTATTTCATATCTATGTAGCTAAACCAAAACACAATAATAAATATGAAATATGTAATTTCATATTTGTAAACATGAAAACCAAAACTTGTGTTGTATATATATATAACTACATATATATATATATATATATATGGAAATATATGAAGACATAAATGATTTTGGCTAAGAACGGCAATTGGAAGGTTGGAATCAAAGTTTCTATCAAATGGGTATGACAAATGTGAGGCAATTGATATTTTGTAGACGTTTGAGTTCTTTGTTACCTTTTGTTTGTACTGTAGTAGCAATCATTGGCTTTGGGTCAATCTGGAGTTTTTTACCAGGTTCTCTATAGTAGAGGGACGCCATGGTCCTCACCCTCTCGCCCTCTCTTATAGTTTCTTGGTTTAAATTTTCAGAGTAGTCCGTAGCCACTCATGTAATTAATGTCATCTAGTGTTTCGGTTTTAATGAATTTACATTATGCTTTCAAGAAAAAAAAAAAATATATATATATATATGTGAGAAAAATAGAGAAAGCTTCGACCAAGTCAGCTTGGTAGTGATATGGCCTAATCTGTCGCGCTACAATCTACATTGGAGTTGGTGAAGGGTGGTTGAGGCATATCTTCGAGTGTGATGAGGGGCATAGATGTAGGCCACATCACACCAATAAATTGATCCCAATTTTCTCCATTTCTCTCTCTCCCCCCCCCTCTCTCTCTCTCCTATATATATATATCATATATATAATATATATATATATTAATATAATATATATATATATATATATTATATATACATACATATATATACAAAGAAACCAATAAAATGTGTGTGTATAAATGATTGAGCTTAAAGTACTTAACACATATAATATAAACACCTAAACTAAATTACCCAAGCTTGATCTTGATCTTCAATAAGCTTGACTTGGTAAACTTGCTGATGAAGCTTGAACTTGAATCTTTAACTTGAATTGTATTGCTTCACTCCACAATTCCGCCAACCTCCATTGGATTTGATCGTGAATGCTTGATTCCATCCATCCTCTAACTCGTTGTTTGTCTACAATAAATATTAATATACAAACACTAGACAAACAACATTAGTGGTAAATTATTTGTTAAACATCATCAAAACAAAGAGGCAAACAAGACCGCGGGAATAGAAAAAAGAAAAGAAAAAAGGAGAGGGAAAAGAGGAGAGAGGGAGAGAGCCGCCAGCCGGAGTATGGAGAGAGAGAAGTTCAAGGCAAAAAGGCAACATGGGGCTAGGGTTTGGGGTTCCCTTTTATAGGGGAACTAACGAACAGGCTGGCGACAGGCTGTCGCCAGGCAACGGCGCGCTCAACCCGCTTGCGGGCGAGCCTCGATTTCGGCCTGGCAACATTCTGACACCGCTCCGGCTCGCCAAGTCTGCAACGGGACGCGTCGAGGCTCGCGCTGGAGGATCAACCTTAGCTCCCTCGTGCGGCGGCGCTCCGCCTGACAGCGCCGCTCGAGCTCCGCACGACAGTAGCTTTGCCGCTCGCCTGATGCCAAACTCGCACTCGCTTCATCGACTCGAGCTCGCCTGAACGCTCGTCGAGCTCGCGCGAGCTCACCTGAAGGTTGCCGTCGACCTCGCCTAAGTCGACGCCCACGCTAGCTTGCATGGATCTCAAGCTCGCCGGAGCTCCTCGCCTGCACTAGGTTTGGGCTTCACACCCAGATCCAACAATTGCTACAATAAGAATATAGCAAAGGATAATTATCAGATTGTTCATGAGTAGATCCTTTTTTTTGGTGGATCTTAGTAAAGTTAGTTTTTTAAGCTACGTAAAAGGGATCTCTCTACTGTGGAGCTGTATCACTATCTCCCAACAACTAAATTCGACAATGTACAACATGAAAGCAAGAGCATCATTAAAATCTTAAACTGGATTAAGCCTTCAATTAAAAAGGCACATAACAAGGGGAGCTCGTAAGCGCAAGAGAGGAGAGGGATTGAGATTTTGTGAGAGCTTAAAAGTGTTGTTTTTAGATATTTAATGGTCAATTTTGACTGGGTTTGGGAGTTGAAGATGACATCACATAAAATCACAAAGGCCGATGTTTAGAATTCAGTCGTAGTATTAGTAGGCCAGGTTGGCAAATGTTGAAACTTGAGGTGATTATATCCTGCATAGAATCTGTATGTTTTGACCCTGAATTTTTTTCTCCTGTTTGACAAGAGAATTGCCCGTAGTCCTTCAGAAAATAGGTATCAAAACCCCGGGCGGGGCTAAGGGGGTACCCCTGATGCACCACCTTGTGTATTCCAGAAAATAAATTTCCTATGGATGCTCTATAACAAAGTCGAATCTTAGATCTTGGCCTACTAAACGTAGGCAACTTACCAACTTTGTTAGACCTCTTAGATAATCCTGAATAATTATGATACATGCATGTTTTTTGTAGAGAATCGTTTTTTTAATCATTTGGGAAATGGAAAAGAAAATCAAAAGTTTTGTAACTCTAGCTCTAACCCATGTTTCAATTGGGTAATTTAAGGTGTTAAATAGGAATAAATGTGATAGGAGTTATAGAATGCAAAGCGACTTTGAAAACCCTAAGTAAATCAACCCCTCATAGCTTCATGCATAAAAAAAAATGATGTGGAGAGTACAGAGAGAAGAAGAGGGAGGATTAATCTTCAAAAGGTTAGTGATTCAATTTTATTTCTTTACTAATTAGTTATGAATAGTTGTCGAAAAAAAAGATACCTTTTCGATCACCGACGTTGATTCCAGTGACATCCGACGACCTTCAGTCTTTCCTGTGGGCAAGGGCTTCACCAGTGATGGCTATCATGGTCAAACCCGCTTAGGGCTACTTGGGGTTCAATTAGAGAAAAAATCAGACCAAAGGAAGAAGAAAAGAAAAATTATGGCTAGGCCCTAGAAATATCAAAAAATAGTTTTGCGTACAAAAACTTATAAGGAGATGTTTCTAAATGAAGCCGGTTTAATGAAAAGATTTCCTTTGAGCCCTTAGTTAAATAAAGTTTACGGTTAGATTCTCTAGAAAAAAACAGAAACAAGTTTCAGAAAAATCCTAGAAACTAGAAACCTTAGTAGTATGCCCAAAATAGTTTGCGTATGAAATCTTTTGTATTAGATATTTATGCATGTTGTATGCTTATAGGTTTGATCGAGGAGTAGGTTCTTGGAGTACAGTTCTTCAAACGTATTATCAAATCTCTTGACGTGAGTAGATTTCTTCTCATTAGATGTTTTCTATTATATATTATTTAAATGATAATTTTTTTTTTGTGTAGAGTAATTGTGGATTAGACATGTTATTATGTTCATTACTAGGAATTGTTAACAAATTTAAATTGGGATAGCTATTTATCTTTTACAAGGTAAATATTGTTTTAGTACATGAGATTATTGAAAATATATCATTTCAAATTTACTGTTCAAATGCATTTATTAAAGAGTTTTATTTGACAAAAAATGAATTATCTATTCGTTTAGATTCATGAATATTCTACTTTCATGAAATTGATATGAGAAAAGTTTGAAAAAAGTGTTTAAGCATTTATATTACCTTTCATACTAGTGAAAATTATGAGTGATACCTTGAGCGAAAAGAAATGTGTTTTAAATGTTAAAAATCCTCAGAAGTCCGCTATGGAGTGAAGTGATTTGTTAAAGGCTATCATATGATATTAAATGTACCGACCAGTGTTAAAGTGATCTTTTTAGCAAAAGTAAAGTGACATTCGGGCAACCTAGGTAGTGTTAGGTACATTCCGTCCCCGGGTTGACTTACAGTGATTTAATGCGTATTTCTATGCTACTGGGCTATAATTTTCGTAGCATTAGTGTTATAACTGAGGAAGTTTTGCATGTATGGATTTAGATGGATAATTACGATTTTAAAAGTATTTGACATTCATTCGTATTGTTTTATAATTTGTGAATATTCTTTTATGAAATATCACATCTATTCTTGAAAATTCCTCTTATTCGAAATATTATGTGTTCCTTAATCCTTTTTTTTACGATAGCTTATTTAAATTTTAGTATTGATAAATTCTTAAACTCGTCTGTTCCGCTAATGATAAGTTTTCTACTCACTGAGTGTAAACTCACCCCGTTTTTTCTTAATTTTTTTAGATGAAAATTAGATAACTTTATCTGTATCTCAGAAATTTGGAACATGAGAAGGATCTTTTGGGGTGTTTGATACTGAAAGTTAAAGTTATACGAGTATTGGTACTATGCATATGTAACAAGAGTCTTTTGACTCATTAGAGTGAACTTGTTATAATGTATTTTTGTTCTGAGACTTCTCTATTTGTCAATAAAACTTTTTTTTAAAATGAAGTTTATTGTAATATGGAAGTGCACCGCAGGCTTAACATGTGCTTATGCACGTGTTGCCGTTGTCATGTATCTCAAAATAAGCTGTGCATTTTGGGAGCGTGACATTTTCAATAACCAAAATTAGCTAATGGCGAAGATAAAGAATAACAACTTCATATGTTGGATTTAATCTAATAAATCTATTTGTGGGCACATATGATTAATCAATGTGTATTGCTATCTTTCAGGATAACCCACTAAAGTGATCAATTAAGTTGGGTTAATTTGGTATTTAAATAAGTCATGGGGTTATATGTGCAGATACCAGGTTGTAATTGTAATTTATTGAGGGGCTAAATTACAAAAGTACAATATCTATAAATAAGGGGTTATGGTCCCTAACCTAGGGTTACATTCTCTAATTCTCTACACCCCCATCTAGCTAGAGAAATTCGGTTTTAGAGAGAACCCTAAGGTTAGAAGATCCAACACCCAAAATCAAGATCAAGCAATGGATTCAGGTATAAGCTTCCGCTCTTTTAGATCCTTGTTAATCTCTTTGAATTAATCATGGCTATATGGTTTTAGATCTCAAGTTTTGATTTAGATCTAACAAGTGGTATCAGAGCCACCTTGATTAATTCTTAGGGATTTAAGTTTTATTGGGTTTTTGATCTTAAATCTCTGGTTAAAGATTCAAATTTTTGGGTTCGGATGAACAGTAATTTTTTTGGCTTCGGATAAACAGTAAAAATTTTTTGTTCGGATGAACAGTAACGAAAAGTTTTTCGGATGAACAGTAACTGAAAAAATCGCCGGTGAACAGTAACTTTTTGGAATTTTTTGGAATTTTCTTTGATTTTTCCTTCAATTTTTTCCAATTCTGGATCTGTTTTGAAAATAAAAATCAAAGTTTTTTTGTGTTTGACGGCGGCGGTTTCAGTTTGAAACCCTAAGGGTTCATGGCGAAAATCAAGGAGGTG
>NC_033799.1:17618007-17622837 GCF_001876935.1 Asparagus officinalis | reverse complement strand
TTAGTGGACCGTATTAAGAAACCCTTAGTTTAAGATGCTTGTAGGTATTTTGTAATTCTAGTTGGCTCAATAAATTACATTACAAACATGGTATCGTGCACATATACACCCTTATAGGCTTATTTAAATACCAACGACAATACACACCCACCTAATTGGATCACTTTAGTCGGCTTATCCTGAAAGATAGCAATAACTGCGAGTTAGAATTAATCATATTCGCACCAGATAGATTTTATTAGATTAAATCCAAGTAATCTCCACTTGGGCAGCATATGATTCCTTAAACTGGTGTACTAACCTTATGAGCTCAAAAATTGGCTACAGTGAACATGGATTTCGAACATCTCGGTCCTTCTGACTATATAATATAAAGGATCAAAGCCAGGGCTTGTTAACGACATATTTATGCGTGACTCGACCATCATCAATGGTGACATATAACGCCATACAATCAAATGACATAGATCAAATCATGCTGTGCAGCAGAAATTACATGTCATGTGATCAGTACATGTCTATTTTCACTGTCCTCCTTGAGTGAGGTCAAAACCAAAGCATAATGTAACAGAGTGTCTTAACTGAAAACCTTTATCTGCATCAGACAATACAGAGAAAATAAAGACCAAAATTACAAACTGCCCACTAAAAAACATAATATCTCAAATAATACACACCATATGAGCAGCTATGCTCCTGGAAGAGACTTAGGTGGTAATCCCTTAGGTAAGAGGATGCAGCTAACATGAGTTTTGTCGCGAATGTGCTCTATGGATAGGTATGTCCACGTTGTACCGCTTTCTTCACAACCAGGAACTTAATGTCAATGTTTTTGACTTAGTTGACTCCATGTTTGTTTATGGATACATTACTGCGGGCACGATTTATGTCAGCACATATCCTTAGTGGTCTTTCAAACATTTTCCAAAATGCGCACAGTCAGGTGAAAAATTTGCACCAGATATTCCCCTGATTGGATCGGCTCTGCAAGCTACAATTCTGCTTGCCCATAGTGGAGGAAGCCTACTGTGTTGTTTGACAGCTTTTCATGATATGCTCCTCTTGCTAACGATTCGGTCCGCGTCATATAAATGTAGCTGCATGTAGAACTTTTCCTGGCTATTTGCATCGGCAAAATCAGAGTCCGAATACCCAATGACCTCGTAATTTTCTGATTTTCATGTATGGCTGACGCATGTAATCCTTTTGTTTTCTGAAGCATACCATCATAACCTTTTGACTGCTACTACAATGATACCCATACCAGAGCGTTCTTAACAGTTCTGCCTAACATCCCAACAATGTACGCCAATATCCGCGACGGTAGCATTACCCTGAGCCATACATTAGACTTCCTACAGCGCGAGCATAGGAACTTCTGCATTCCTGAATTTCAAGGTTATCGTCTTAGGGTTACTGATTGAGACTAACTTGTCTCCTTTAGCAACAGGCGGTGTGAGTCAGCCTGGTCTGCAAAATCTTGCATGCCAAACTTTTAAGTACCTTACAATCGATAATGACGCTCTTTTTGTGATAATCCAGAATACCGCCCGCGAAGAGGTGATTCGATGTAGTCCTAACCTAGGGTTAATTCTCTAATTCTCTACACCCCCCATCTAGCTAGAGAAATTCGGTTTTAGAGAGAACCCTAAGTTAGAAGATCCAACACCCAAATCAGATCAAGCAATGGATTCAGGTATAAGCTTCCGCTCTTTTAGATGTTAATCTCTTTGAATTAATCATGGCTATATGGTTTTAGATCTCAAGTTTTGATTTAGATCTAACATCATATTCTATCAGGTATCAAGGAGAAGGTTGCAATATATATTGACGGGTTCAAACATTTGACCAGTTTCACGAGTTTCTATGCCCCCAAATTCTTCCCCTACGAACAACATTTTGCTTTTCTAACTAATCAATGTCAATTATGCAGAAGAAAAAACAAACAAATAATCGCAACCTTGACCCTGTTTTTTCCCCCGTGCTCTTTGGCTCGGTCATACTATGATGTTTGAATAATCAATACCAATTTCTTTCTCTAGCTAATAACTCCTATATAAGGCCACATGTTGAAGCCTTCTCATCATCAAATTCATCTCTCTCAGCGTCAAGGCTAGAAACTAGCTAGTAACTCATCAATTCCTATAATATTATTTCTTCTAATTAATTGTACCATATAAAATGAGCTCAATGAGAAAGTGCGCCTCCTTCGTCTTTATGCTCTACTTCTTCTCCGGCATTATGAAGCTCGCCTCCGGTCAAGCCACGGCGCCTCCTCCGATGACGAACGACGCAACAGGGATTGATCAAGGGATAGCTTACGTTCTCATGCTTCTAGCTCTCCTCGTCACTTATCTTGTTCATTGAAACATACTCTCATTTCATTCATTGTATATTTATTTGGATGCTGTTCCTTTTTACCTCAAGGGTTCTTTTCCAAAATGAAACTCTTACAAATGTATTTGAGTTTTTGATTAAGTACATGTATTCATTCATGCGCGTGGTTCGAACAGATTCGGATTTTCTTCGTTGGGTAATAAAGGCTTCTCATTTCAATCATAAACGTTTATTATTTTTGATGTTTAGATGTAATCTGTATTGAGTAAAGCACGAATTTGTAGGATGATGGATAAAAATAGAACAGTTCGGTCCTCGAGGCTCCCACGTGGAGTACCGGAGTGCGCTGTCCTGAAACATTAAGAGGTGTTTAAATGTAGGAATGAAAATACCCAAACGTCTCATTTGGTACACGGGAATGGAGTCAAGTGAGAATGTACTAAATGTAGGAATGAAATGAAATTGATGTGGGAATAAAATATTCATTCGCATTCTCATGTTTGGGTACGATTGGAGAATTAAGCAGGAATATCTTTAAGAAGGGTATATTTGAAATTTATTTTATTACTTACATTTTCATTTAAGTGGGAAAATCAATTTCTTAATAATTCATTGGAAATAGCAATTCCCACATTAGGTGGGAATTGATGAGAAACGAGAATGATATTTTTAGCATCCAAAAGCACATCATGTTTCGTAAGCATGAGTGAGAAGTAGGAATTGCATTCCATTCTCACTCATTCCCGTGTACCAAATGAGGCGTAAGTTGTCCACCATTAGAATATGATAAACACTGTTAAAAAACTTGTTATGACAAAAATATCCCTCCATAAAAATTTAATAAAAAATGGAGGATATGTATAGTGGTAAGCATGATGATATGTGAGATCAATACAATATTAAAAATGTTACATGTTAACCACATGAGAATATCCCTAGAAATATTCCTACATGCAATTGACAGAAGGTACTAACATACCGGTTTTTTACAACTTAGAGTATTAAAGTGTTACTTTTTAAAACTTAGGGTATCTAAGTGTAAATGTGATGAAACAATAGGGTTTTTTAATGCCATGTAGCCATAAAAAAAATATTGTCTGAATGGTTCAGAACATTTCGATGACTTGCCATAATTTTGGGATAATTATATACTCATAGAAGCTAATTGGACTATTTTTTTCTGGTTTGAATGCTAATTGACTAGTTGTCCATATACAAATTGCTTTTACTCACTATTTTTTTTTTCCACGAATCATGTCGGTTCTAAGCCTATCAATCTATCAATTTAGTCATAAGGTCCATTAACACATTTTAATAGTTCAAAGACTAAAATCCAACAAATAAAGTTGAAAAAATATTCAAAATAAAAATTTACTAGAATATACTGGTTTACAAGCCGGTATTCAGCTTTAGATAGTTAAAGTTAAATATCATTAATGTGAACAGTTTTTTTTAAAAAAAAATTGTACTAAATAGTGTCATAACCTCACGAGGGACTTTGCAATAAAAGTTTCTACCTTAGGAGAAATAGGGACATAAACACAAAAGAGAAATAGTAGAGGGATTGAAATGCTGGAATATCTTGAGAAAGTGTATTCTTTTTATGTGGATTGTTGGCAAATTTTGAATTGGTTGTGAGAATTGAGCTTAACTCTGCACAATAGAGGAAGAGTTTATTTTATTTTATTCTCCCCTGAAGATTTAGTCATATTAGCCTTAGTCAAACATAACATCATTGACTTTATTAGTCTTCATTAGAATCTGAACACCTGACTTGCTGACTTTTGCGGGTGCTGGCTTCAAAGTCAAAGCAACTTAAATTCAGTCATATGGAAATCATGACTCACCATAATAGCATATAATTACAACATTAATAAACATGTGCTAAATTAAAATTATGGATCGAATCTGAACTACTTTAAACAGGCTTGAAATGCATAAGAGAAAGAAGTGAAGCGTTTATTACTCCGATATGACCGTGGAGTCCTTTTCACTGAATCAAAATTCCAAAATTATAGTGAAAATATAGGATAATATTTTCATGTCACAGTGAAAATAAATATAGCCCCTTGAGTTTATTCTCTCAACATTTTTATCCCACCAACAACAGTGTGCTTCTTATGAGTTACATATCATCTAGATCCCGGCCAACCCCCCCCCCCACCCTCCTAATTTATACTCTTTGTCCCATCCCTATAAATTTTTCTGAGCATTGGTTATGTTGGATCTAGGCTTTGAACAAACAAGTTGACACAGAAGAGTACTAATAAGTTTGGTTTTTTGCACGGATCACGTGGTCCTTAAGCCTATCAACCCCTCAAATGATTTACTAATTAAGCTCACCGTCACAATTCAATGCTTAAGCGAGCGCTCTACAGAATTATGGTTTACCTACACCAGGTTCAATAATAATAATAAAATTGACAGATCATTTTTTATTAGATCTATGCGCCAAAACTACATGGGGAAAAAAAATTCTATATAGAAAGCCGG
>NC_033799.1:17604515-17617997 GCF_001876935.1 Asparagus officinalis | reverse complement strand
AACTTCCGGATACCACAAGGTAAAAGGGGTTATCTGCAATTTTTTTCTTCTAAAAATGCAAAATCAATGATATCAAGTGCTCATAAAATAGTTCAGGTGCAGATCAGATGAGTGGAGCTTAGTGCAAGTTGCTTTATAGTAATAAACTTAATGATTACGCTGATATAAATTTCTAATTGCATTGATATATATTTCTACTGTTTTCATACCGATTGCATTGATATTTATGTATCGATTGTACTGTTCTGAAATTGGCAATGTGATCTGCGCCACGTTCAACTTGTTTTTTTTTTAATGCACATACGTAAAGTCCCATATTTTTTTCTTTAAGACCAATCTATAAAACTTTAGTCATAATTTGATATTACTGGAGTTTATAATAAATTGCTTATATAATACATATTTTTGCAGAAAAAAGTTATTACATCTTAATAATCAACATAACGATGTGTATAAACAATAGTTATAATAAAGAGATTAAGAGGAATAGAGAGGAGAAATTTAGAAAGGGTCAATGACTTTGAAAAATTAGGGATAGTTATGAAATAGCGGGTGACTGTTAGTTATTAAATAGTAAGGATGGTTATGAATTAGATTATTTTTTTCCTCTCCAAACTTGTCCCTCTAATTAGTTGTAAATTGTTAGAAGTTATATGTATAGTTTTAGGATATGATTGCGGTTTTCTCAAAGGATGAGTAACACAGTGGTAGAACAACTAAAAGAAGTGTTTCTTAAATAATAGCAATAGATATTAGCTTATAGAACTAACTTATGTTGGCCTTCTTGTTTTGATGATGATTTAACAAACAATTTACGACTAATATTGGTTTTAGTATTTTGTTTTGTGTTGTTTAGTATACGCAGGAAAATGAGCTACATTGATATTGAAGCCTATGCAAATCAAGTCAATCAATTAAGTTCAAGCTTCAGAAGATCCATTCTTGGTATACTTTGTATAAGTTTATATAATGTGTGCTAATTCTATAAGCTCAAATATACACACATATTTCATTTGTGAATTTTCTCCAATATAGGTGCTTTTATGCAAAATATATTAAAATATGCTTTGGACTATACAAACACTGTTAACATCTTCTATAAAGCCCATAAAAACATTACACAAGTTTTCGGAACTTGATTTGAGCTAAAATGTCAAAATCAATATGTTTAAAAACATGTATTTTTAGTATGTTTGAATATTACAGAGATTTCACAAATGCTAAGAGCAATTTAAATTTTTTTTCCAACATGTTCATATTCATGATTATAAACTTTTCCCAAAGTTTTATATTTTTTGGAATTTGTTTATTATTTTTAATAGGGTTTTAAAATTTAATTTCAAAAATCAATACAGGTTGAAAACTGGTTATCAGTCGACTGGTCAGTCGATTGATGAAACTGCTTGCAATTGCTAAAAGTCTCTGTTTTAATTCTGGTTGACTGACCAGTCGTCTGATGAGGTCATCAGTGGATTGATCGTATCATCAGTCGACCGATGAGCTGCCAATTGCCTATAACAGTCAACTCATCAGTCGTCTGATGAGAGCCGTCAGTCGACCGATAAGCCCCAACGGCTATTTTTTCTAGCTTTTGTTATTTTGTCTTTTTACTGGATTTTCTTGGGTTTTGTGCCTTGGTTTTTTATCCTATATATACCCCCTATTGTTTCACTTCTGAGATTATCTAAGAGGGTTTTAAAAAGAGTTTAAAGAGTTTTAAAGTTTGTTTAAGTTTCTTGAGTTTGTGTTTACAAAGAGGGAGTTTACAAATTCTATTAAGGAATTCATTCTCAATCTTCTTCATCCTCTATTATGTTTATAGGGAAGTTTTTCTAACTCTTTTCTCTAGCAATTTTATTACTGATTTTCATATTCTTATTATTGCTAGTTTGCTAATTGAGTTAGATTTTATTTGAACTCATTTTATCACACACATTCCTATTTGAGCTTTTAGTATTTTATACATTATATATTGGGTTGTGAGATTGTGAGATTGTGATATTGTGAGAGTGAGCCTAAATTGTGTTCTCATCTATTATAGAGAACAAAGTAATTGAGCCTTATTGTGAGAGTATCACTTTGTAATACACATTTACACCGAGAGGAGTGTGTGGTGAGGACGTAGTCGATACTAAGAGGAGTGACGTCGGTAGTAAATGTTAGGATATGTGAAGCCTAACTATCAGACTGCCCTATACTTCAGAACAAAGAGGAACAAGGTGGAACAGGAGGAACATGATCGACGACGACGAAGCTCAAGCAAAACGACGAAGAACGCGATTTGACTGTATCACGGTCGACCGCGCATAGCGCAACGGTCGACCGCCGATGTAGAAGTGATTTTTGAAAACCAGTTTTTGTAACATGTTCATTTTCATGTTTACAATCATTTTTCAAAGTTTTATATTTTTCTGAATTTATTTGCTATTTTAAAGGCATATTAAAATCAGCATTTTTGTTTTAAACCTGAGTATCTGAAATATTCGTCCACGGTCGACCGGAGTGGTCGTGGCGGTCGACCGCCAAAAGTCCAGAGACTTTTCTGGATTTCGAGCAGCTGTGCGGTCGACCGCGCGTGGCGCGGCGGTCGACCGCGAGTCGGGTTTTGGCCCAGTTATGTTTTTTAACCTGTTTCCTATTCCTGTTTGTAAAACCCTTATGTCTATAAAAGAGTTGATTAGGGTATGATGTAATTGAGATGAAAATAGTGAAATTTTCTCCTGGCCGTGGATATAGTTTCTCACATTGAGAAGCGAACCACGTAAATCTTGTGTGTTTGTGATTGAATTGTTTTCTCTCCTCTCTCTCCTAAATCTCTATTTCCAAATCACATTAGGGGGGTTGTGCATCCCCAACAGTAAAGACCAGTGAGAGGTAGTAAAGCCGAGCCCTTAAGGGAGGCGATACGTGAGGACCAACACTTGAGGTTGTAGTTTGTGTATGTACATTGTGAGTGTCTTGTAGAGTTTTCGGTGAACTAGAAAACCGAGTGTGTAGAGAAGTTCTGGCTTCCAAATCGGGTGTGTCGTTATAGCGGATTCTCCCCGGAAGTGGGGAGCGGAGACGTAGGTCGGAAGGACTGAACTCCGTGATCATATTATTGTGTTTGATTTGCTCTTTGTGTCCACTATTTGTTTATATTGTTTCTTGTTTATTTTGCCCTTTGCATATATATCCTTACTTTAATTCAATCGAATATCTATCTTGCTAGGATATATTTGTTAATAACTTTTAATCGGCATTAATATCTAATAAGATTAGCATAAACCCTATTCACCATCCTCTAGGGTGTTTTCAACTTATATAAGCTGTCGAAAATAACCATTTGGTAATCATACATTATATGTTACTTCCAGAGGCAACGTATTTTGTTTGGTAATATTGCTCTTAAAGATCATTAAAAAAAGACTAAAATAAACATAATTTTAATTTGATGTTTATTGATATTAAAAAATATTGTCAAAACCTAAAGGGTATATATCACATATAAATTGCAAAAATAAAACTTGTTAGACCCTAGAGGGGGGGTGATTAGGGTCTTATGCTAATCTAATCCGATTAAATGCCAATTAAAACTTATTAATAAGTTATCCTAGCAAATATGAAATACCACAAGATATATAAGCTAGGATAAGCAATGCAAACAAAGAGATATATCCTATATGATGAATATGTATATATGCAAGGATATATAAACAACACAAGGGTAAAATAAACAATCTACACAAGTGATAGGGTAATATGATGAGCAATACACAAAGGCGATATAAGATATGAAAACAAGAATAAGAACGCCAATGCAATCACAAACAAACAATATGATTACGGAGTTCGGTCCCCACGACCTACGTCTCCTCTCCTCACCTCGAGGAGATCTCCACTATCACAACCGGGTTTTCTACGTTCACCCGAACAACGTTTACACCTCATAATACAATCACTATGCAATCACACTCTACACCCACTAAGTGTTGGTCCTAGCTCGTGTCCACCTCCTCAAGTGCTCGGTTACAACCTCTCCCTAGGCACGTCAACCGACGCCACTCCTCTTGGATTCGACCCCGTCTCTCACCACACACTTCTCTCGGTGTACAAGTGTATTACAAGTGAATCCTCACAATTAGGCACAATATAAATCAATTGATTGTTCTCTAAACAAGATGAGAACTCAATTAAGCTCACTCTCAATGTCACAAACCCACAACCCTAAATTATACTATGAATGTAAATACAATAAGCTCAATAGGTTGTGTGTGAACAAAGAGATAAAACAATATAAACTCAATATGAAATCTAGCTTATGAAATTAAGAACAAACTTATAAAATGCTAGAATTGAGTTTAAGGAAACTTCTCTATAGATGACAAGAGAGAGGGAGAAGAATGAATGCTCAAACACCAAGGATGATCTCCACTTGCTCTTGTGAAATTTGCTCCACAAACCAAACTCTTGTAAATGCTTAAAAGCTTTTTAAACAAACACTAAACCCTTAAACAAAACTCATTAAACTTGTTTTTAAAAGTCTCTTTAAAACATTCTTAGATAAATTGAGAGTTGAAGACAATGGGGTATTTATACCCTCTCACAACTCAGCCAAAAACCCCAAGCAAAAAGACAGAAAATGCTCCCAGAAGACACTCCAGGAAAATAGTCGTATACAGGTCTATTTGTCGGTCGACCGAAAATTCTGTCGGTCGACCGATGGAGAAGTTCGGTCGACCGACGGAAAAGTCCGGTCGACGCCTATCCAGGTCAAAACGAGAAGAACAAAAGCTGACTTATCCGGTCGACCGGTGCGGTCGACCGAAGGAAGCTCTCGGTCGACCGCAGCAGTCGACCGACGAACTCTCTGGAGCCTACTGTCGAAAAGAACAACGACGGTCGACCGGTGCCGGTCGACCGAAAACAGATATGACAGGTTCTGAAAAATTGTTTATCTGATTTTAAAACACTGTTTAAAAATATCAAATAAATTCAGAAAAATGTAAAACTTTGGGGAATGATTGTAGACATGATAATAAACATGCTACAGTGACTGGTTATCAGAAAGGACTTCCCAAATGTAAAATATCATCATTTTGCAAATATGTTTAAAAACATGAAAACCTGAAAATTGATATTTTGATATTTTGACTTAAACAACATTTTGAAACATTATGAAATGATTGTATAGACTTGATAAAAGATATAACATGTTGTTATGAAGTCTATAACCTAGAAATACCATATTTTCATAAAATTGCATATTCTATGCAATATATACAAAACACTAAATATGATTTCATTAAATATAACTTGTTAAAGACGAAATCATATATAGGCACATAAACGTGAAACAAAATAGTATTTTCCAATTTTATTTATTTGTTTCATATATAAACTTGAAACCTATTAAACCAAAAAACATATATGTATATATATATAACTGTATATATACAAAACCAAAACCAAAGCGTGTATGTGTGTATATGATTGAGCTTAAAGTACTAACACACATAATATAAAACCTAAAACTAATTTACCCAAGCTTGATCTTGATCTTCATTGTAGCTCAACTTGGTACACATGCGGATGAAGCTTGAACTTGATCTTTAACTTGAATTGTATAGGCTTCAACCCGATATTCCGCCAACCTCCTTTGGATATGATTGTTGAAGCTCTATTCCATCCATCCTCCAACAACGTTGTTTGTCTACAATATATAAGAATGTACAAACACTAGACAAACAACATTAGTAATAAATTGTTTGTTAAACATCATCAAAACAAGAAGGCCAACAAAAACATGTTTAGATTGCTTCTAAAAGCACCTCTTTAAAAGCAAAGATAATGTCAACGAACATGCAAAACTTTTTAACCAAACACTATTATTGACTACTTCTTGAAAAAAAACTTAACAGAAACACCCCAAAAAGAGCCAAAAGGACGATAATCTCAAATTTACACTCCATTTAGCGCTAAAGGCCTATTTGAATGACTATAAGTTTAGAAGTAAGAAATAGATTTAAAAAGTAGCTTGAAAAATGATTTCCTCCTAGAAACCACCTTAAAAATAAGACTATTATGTAGAAACCACATTTCGATTTAAACATAAACTACCTTTAAAATGAGTTTTCGTTCCAATCAACTACCTTCATGCAAAATTTTCACTACAAACCCCAAAAAACCTTAAAAACTCATATTTAAGACACATAACTCACTTTGTTAATATTTAGGCCTAGTTATGATACGAGTCACGTACCTTAAACATGTATTTTTTGATTTTTTTATGCGAAAATTTGACTGGATGCGGTGGGCTGGAACAAAAACTCTCTTTAAAGATGATTTACCTACAAATTAAAAATGCAAAGTGGTATTTGTATAATGACCCTATTTTTAAAGTGGTATTAGAAAAAATCTCTTAAAAAATTATGCGGTAGAAAGTAGCAGAAACAATATTTTTTATTTGTTTCACATGTGAAATATTTTTTCTCCTTTTTATTTATATATTTTGTTTCGATAGCAATTCGAAAATATCATCGCAAAGAGAGATAAATGATCTCTTTAATTTTTAATTAGAGCGAGAAATAAATAAAATTTTTTATTCTAAGACCATATGCAGCAAGGGATTTTTTGTGGGGTATTTGAAGGCAGCTGAGGATTTTTTGTGGGGTGAAATAAATGAGATCGGAGAGAGGGTGAAAATTTCATCCCGGATGAATCTGACAAGCCCACGCGCGCGCCTTGATGCAAGCGGACACGCGGCGAATTTCTATTGGGCAAGCTTTATTTTTTTCCTCCTTATTTTTATCTGATATTTTTAAGATAAATACAATGAATTAATTTATAATTTTTATACCATTAATTTTCATTTTTCAAACTCTATAAATAGAGACTAACTTTGTGTCATTTGGACACCAAAAAAAATCTGAGTTTCTACACCCTATTCTTCTTCTTTCTACAATTTGAAGCTAGTTTCTTCATGGATCCTTCACAAAACTATCCTAATTTTCCCTACAACTACAACTTTCCTAACCAACCTCAAAATACCCTCCTCAACCATAACATCCAAATATACAATGCCCCGAAAATACTCAAAATACGGGGATGCAGCCTAATTTTCAAATGCCGTACATGATGCAACCAAATTTTGGCATGCAATATCCTTATCTCCCTTACGGTTATCCTCCAGTTCCGGGAAGCAGCTATGTTCCCTCCCATATGAATTGTCCTAACACGGAGTCGAGTGAGCCAGCGACACCCCGGTTTAGTAGCGGATCTACAGATATCCCAGAATTTTCTACCCAAATGTCTTTGGGAAATGTTGGTGGGGATACTCCTCACAGTTTTCTCCCTCCAACCCAACAATCAGCAAAGAGATCAAGTTATGAAACTTGGACCACCGAAGACAACATACTTTTACTAACTGGTTATTTTCACGTTAGTAATGATAGTGAGTTGGGGAACAACCAAAAGGGTAAAACTTTCTGGGGTAAAATTACACAGTACGTGAATGAGAACGCCAAAAGTGGAAAGGAGAGGATTGTGTCTCGGTGCCATAGTCATTTCAAAGACATCAACAGAAAGATATCCAGTTTCATTGGCTGCTACAGTACTGCATGTAGGGAGAAGCGTAGCGGTTGGTCCGATGAAAACTACATATCCAAGGCAAGAGAGTTGTACTTTGAGAAAATAGGTACGACGTTTAATTTGGTGGATGAGTGGAAGGTGGTTCGTAATAAACCCAAATATATGACAGGAGGAAATGCATCCGGTAGTAGTGGCTCTAAAAGAAAGAGTAGTGGTGAGGATGTTGAATCATCAACTCCTACCCTTGTACGTCCAGAGGGTAGGGACGTGGCAAAGAAGAAAGCTAGAGCTTCCTCTAGTAAAACATCAGTGTCAAGGAAATCAAAAGGGGCAATTGAGGAGGAGTTATCTAAGTTAGTCAGTGCTCATGAAAAATTTGAAGAGAAAAGATCAAGTACTGCTTCAGCTATGAATAACCTGGCTCATTCCAAGAATATGGAGATGTGGTTATTCTTGAAAAACAAACCAGATCGTGACGATGAAGATGAAGAAGCTTATAATATGTTGAGGAAGAACCTGTTTGGAAAATAAGACCTTCTCAAAAAGTTATGATTGTGTGCTTTTTTCTGATGTTTTTGTGTGCCGTTTGTTTAATTTTGGAGTTGTGTGGGTGCCTATGTTTGTTGAATGTATTAATAAAAGTGTTGTTTATGTTTGAATAAAATTGTTGTTTATGGTTCAATAAAGCCGATTGATATTGACTTCTCACTGCATAATAGTACAAAAGATACAATTACTACTCACTGCAAAAACAAACAAATGTTGAATTGACCTTTCACTGCAAAAAATACAAAGGATGAAATGACTACACCTGCATAATAATACAAAATATGAATTGACCTCTCATTGCAAAAACAAACAAATGTTGAATTGACCTTTCACTGCAAAAAATACAAAGGATGAAATGACTACACCTGCATAATAATACAAAATATGAATTGACCTTTCACTGCAAAAACAAACAAATGTTGAATTGACCTTTCACTGCAAAAAATACAAAGGATGAAATGACTACACCTGCATAATAATACAAAATATGAATTGACCTTTCACTGCAAAAACAAACAAATGTTGAATTGACCTTTCACTGCAAAAAATACAAAGGATGAAATGACTACACCTGCATAATAATACAAAATATGAATTGACAACTCTCTGCACATGCATGCCCTATGACACATGTCTCTGCAATTGCATGTGAATTCAATTATTTGAACAACTACCCTTCATTATATAAACTGATCAGATGCACATCATAAGTATACCTATCAACATTTCAAAAATCATAGCATCCAATGGATCCTTTCCTAAATGAGTTTAGTCTAGAAGAGTTCCAACAACAATGGGAAATAGAAGAAAAAATACTTGATAGGCAGCGAGAACTTCTTGAAGAATTGCAAAGGAGAAGCGAACAACCACGTAAGAGGAAATCCATACATAGAGATCATCATGCAGCGCATGAGAGACTCATGGCCGACTACTTTGCCGAGTCATGCACTTACACTGACGCCCAGTTCCGACGCAGGTATCGAATGAAAAGGCCTCTCTTTCTACGAATTGTGGACTCTATATCAAATTACGACGATTACTTCACACAACGGCGCAATAATGCGGGCAAGCTTGGGTTAACGCCTATCCAGAAGTGTACGGCTGCCATACGCATGCTCGCATATGGAGTCGCAGCCGATGCTTGTGATGAGTACGTCAAGATAGGAGAATCCACTGCTATCGAGTGTACTCGCAAGTTTTGCGAAGGGGCAATAGCATTGTTTCAAGATGAATACTTACGACGACCAAATGTGGAAGATTTGCAAAGGTTGCTCCAAGTTGGACAGGAACGTGGATTCCCAGGGATGATTGGAAGTATTGATTGCATGCACTGGCAGTGGAAAAATTATCCTAAGGCTTGGCAAGGGCAGTTTACTAGTGGACACAAGGGGACGGCAACAGTTATCCTCGAGGCAGTTGCGTCATATGATTTGTGGATATGGCATGCTTTTTTAGGGCTTCCTGGTAGTTTGAATGACATAAATGTACTAGATAGGTCACCGGTTTTTGACGACATTGAGTCTGGTGAAGCTCCACGGGTAAACTTCACCGTGAATGGGCGAGAGTATAATCTTGCATACTATCTTGCCGACGGAATCTACCCTAAGTGGCCTGTCTTCGTGCAGTCAATTCAAATGCCCCAAGGCAACAAACATCAATTTTTTGCCAAACAACAGGAATCATGCAGGAAGGACGTGGAACGCGCATTCGGGGTACTCCAAGCACGCTTCGCTATTGTCCGCCAACCAGCTAGAATGTGGGATCTTGATGTCTTAGGAAAAATAATAAGGGCGTGCATTATTTTACATAACGTGATAGTAGAGGATGAACGAGATACGTATTCGCGAAACTGGGAAAATATCGACTTTGAACCGTCGAACAATGCTAGCTCTAGCGCCTCTTTCAATGTTCAAACAGACGTGTTGCCGGAGTTTCAAGTCCATGTTCAACACCGATCTGAGGCATATAATCAGACTAGAGCGGAACTACGAGATAAGACCCAACATATTCAGCTGAAGAAGGATCTTGAGGCATATAATCAGACTAGAGCGGAACTACGAGATAAGACCCAACATATTCAGCTGAAGAAGGATCTTATCGAGCACATTTGGCAGAAGTTTGGGACAACCTATGATTAGATTTACCAATTTAGTGTGTGTTTTTCTGGCATGTTTTCAATAATTTGGGTGTGTTTGGTTTTCCGTATGCTTAATAAAATCGTGTGTTATTTTATGTTAACATAAAAATATTATTGAAAATTAAATTAATAATATATATTTAAATATTATATATTATTTATTGAATTATTAATAAATTATAATTATAAATATATGAGTTATATTAATAATAATAATAATAAAATAGTAATATATATGAAATAGGAAAAATAATGAATAAATATGGTGGGGTATATGTTGAAGTGAAGTGGTTTATGGTGGGTCCCAAATAAAGTAAAAAACTTTCTGAAAAATCTCCTGCTGTAGAGTTGATAGGGAAATGAAGATTATTGAATTAAATAAAGTGATGTGGCAGGAGAGAATGAGGTGAAATTTCACCTCCCGCTGGAGATGGTCTAAAGTAGCAAAATGAGCAGTTGTGCTATTTGGCTAGCGGTGAGTCTCTAACGCTTTACATCCCTTGTTGCATTTGTACTTCCATGCAAACAAACGGCACTTATACTTCAGATATCCTCACCCCCTCAAAGCGTCTTCTCTCCTTCCCTTTCCTCCGGAATCCAACCGTCCATTCTCAAATCCAACGGTGCACATTATATCAACCCTTATAAATAAACTCCTATATTTTCGAAACTACCTTTTAAAATCAACGCTTCTAGAAACATCCACACCCGCCTTCACCTCCTTTTTTTATTTTCCCCCACTCCAAAACCCTAACCCTAATTTCTCAGATCCCGATCGAAATCATCAAATCATCCAGATTCGACGATGAGCGTGGTCGGATTCGACGTCGGCAACGAGAGCGGCATCGTCGCCGTCGCTCGCCAGCGCGGCATCGATGTCGTCCTCAACGACGAGTGCGACAAGCAGCGGTTCATCGGCACCGCCGGCGCCGCCTCCTCGATGATGAACCCTAAGAACACGATCTCCCAAATCAAGCGATTGATCGGCCGAAAGTTCTCCGATCCAGAGCTGCAACGAGATATCCAAACCCTGCCTTTTGCGGTCACCGAAGGTTCCGATGGGTTCCCGGTGATCCAGGCTCGGTATCTCGGCGAGCAGCGGGGGTTCACGCCGACTCAGGTTCTGGGGATGGTTCTGTCGGATTTGAAAGGGATCGCTGAGAAGAATTTGAATGCGGCCGTTGTTGATTGCTGTATTGGGATTCCGGTGTACTTTACGGACTTGCAGCGGCGAGCGGTGATGGATGCGGCCAAGATCGCAGGTAGGTCTAGAACCAAATCAAGCAGCGATTATACTTTTTAATGGTTATTTGCAATTTATTACCCCAAAGTTTCACTTTGAAGTTATATTTTGAGCGAAAATATAGACCTTAGTTTTGTACAAGAATATCAACATACAAAAGTTAATAATTGTTAAGTTGCAGTGAATTCATAGTTTACGTTTGTTCCTTTTTAATTATGATATATGAATCTGTAGTTCGAATGTTTGGTTATAAAGTTGACTTGGTACTCTTGTAGGTCTCTCATCATGTGAGTAATAATACAAGTTGTAAATGATGAAATTTTAGATGAATATTTGATAATCAAACGAATTGAATATACATCTACATTAAATTCTATTTATTTATGTATCAAATGTTAAAAATTATTTGTTTATTGTTAATTGAACTACCAAATCGAATATAACCAAATAGTTACGCCAACAATTGACAAAGTATTTGTTAATTATTTAGCTTGTTTCCACCTTGTATATTTGCAGGATTGAATCCGTTGAGATTATTTCATGAGACGACTGCGACTGCATTGGCTTACGGTATTTATAAAACTGATTTGCCTGAAAACGATCAGTTGAATGTTGCCTTTGTTGATGTTGGGCATGCGAGTATGCAGGTTTGTATTGCTGGGTATAAGAAGGGTCAACTAAAAGTTTTGGCTCATACATTTGATCGATCACTTGGTGGGCGGGATTTTGATGAGGTTTTAGTCAAGTATTTTGCTGCAAAATTTAAGGATGAGTATAAAATTGACGTGTATCAGAACGCGAGGGCTTGTCTTCGTTTAAGAGCAGCTTGTGAGAAGTTGAAGAAAATGTTGAGTGCGAATCCTGAGGCGCCTTTAAATATAGAGTGCTTGATGGATGAGAAGGATGTGAGAGGGTTTATTAAAAGGGAGGAGTTTGAGAATATTAGCGTGCCTATATTGGAGAGGGTTAAGAGTCCCTTAGAGAAGGCTCTTGCTGATGCTGGGTTGAGCGTGGAGAATATTCACACTGTTGAAGTTGTTGGCTCTGGCTCGAGAGTCCCGGCCATTATTAGGATTTTGACGGAGTTCTTTGGGAAGGAGCCAAGGAGAACAATGAATGCGAGTGAGTGTGTTGCTCGTGGGTGTGCACTTCAGTGTGCTATTCTCAGCCCTACATTCAAAGTCCGCGATTTTCAGGTTAAATTTTAGTCACTTTGTTGCATTTTCTGGTGTAGTTTCATATATTGTACATGTTTTTTGTTTATCACTCATTGCATCATCTTGTGAAGTTGAAATCTTTTGTGCTATTACTATGGGTATGATGCTGGCTGAACCATGACTTACTCATGGTTTCTTCCAAATGAAACAGTATTAATGCGTTCCAGTTGTAAGCATTAGATGGATTTGAGGGAAATATCTGGCTTTTTGTGTGCCTAGATGGTATATTGCTATTATGTCAGATTTGCTAACCTTGGGTTTGGTACTCAAGTGTAGCCGTGCAATTGGCTGTATCTGATTATAGGATCAAAGTATTGGGCAGAGATTAGAAACATCATAGTGGTTTCAAATTTCAACACGCCTCCATTTGGGGTCATTTCTTCAGGTAGAACTTAGGAACATGTTAGTGTTTATTTAGTTCCCCTACCAATACAATTCAGTAGACTTTTTTTGATTGGTTACTGCTGGTGTCATATCATAGTGTTAGGTACATAAATCTGAATAATTGTCGATTTGATTAGATGGTATTTATATTGCATTATAGTTCAATTGCTGCAGAATTTCTTTTTATAACTGGTTGGACAATCATTTAAATCAGAAGGTATTTAAAATAAGTGCGCTACTGACTCCTTAAGTAACAATGTTCTCGTGTCTGGCATGCTTAATGTAGCTTGTTTGCCTCATCCAGTCTTTTGTGAAAAATGAAATCCCATCCAAATCCCGCCTCCGCCCTGCCCCTGCTAAAAGAGATGCACACATACATGTTT
>NC_033799.1:17590303-17604494 GCF_001876935.1 Asparagus officinalis | reverse complement strand
GTTGTTCTGCATTGCACATCTTCAAACACTTATTCATTCAAGATGAATGAAAATCATTCTCATTCATCAGTTATTATTCTTCTAAAATTCAGATTAGAAGACGAGGGAGGCTATGCTAGATATCTCGGTCTAAATAACTATGTTGTTGTATGTTTAGTTTGTGTGCTTTGTTAACTGTGATTTATCGTTGTTGGTTTTTAATTATTGCCTTATATCTGTTGAAGGTGCATGAAAGTTTCCCCTTCCCTGTTTCCCTCACATGGAAAGGCTCTGCCACTGGATCACCTGATGAAACAGTTGAAAATCAGCAGAGCTCAATAGTATTTCCCAAGGGAAACCCAATTCCAAGTGTCAAAGCTCTGACATTCTTCAGATCTAGTACATTCTCTGTCGATGTGATCTATGCTGATGCAGACAATTTACAAGTTCTGCCTAAGATTAGTACATACACGGTAATTACATCTTATATATTATTACTTGCTTTATTTTAGATATTGTTCACTCAATAGAGAGTTATGACATGTTGATTGTCATTAGTTATTGATGCGTTGTTCTCACAACCACTGTTTTGTTGATAGATTGGTCCCTTCCAATCCACTAAAGGTGAGAGGGCAAAGTTAAAAGTCAAAGCTCGCCTAAATCTCCATGGAATTGTATCTGTTGAGTCAGCAACTGTAAGTCTGGGAAGCTTTTACATACTTTTCTTTGTACTGCTATTTCTATATATTGAGGTGTGTGTATGTGTTTTTTTATTTATTATTAAAGATGTTAGAGGAAGAAGAAGTTGAAGTCCCTGTAGCAGTCGCAAAGGAAGCTCCAAAAGAGGATGCCAACATGGAGACTGAGGAGGCAAAAGCCAATGCGTCTGCGGCTGAAACTGATATCAATATGCAGGATGCCTCTGGAACTGGGGTTGAGAATGGTGCACCGGAGTCTACAAACAAGCCCGTGCAGATGGAAACAGAGACAAAGGTTTGCAAAATGAACCTTATCTCCTTGTTAAATTATCATTGTATTACCTTCCATGTGTTGCTATCGAACCCATTTGTGATCTTGACGCATGTGGGTTATGTGGTTTATTATCTGTTCATTGACTATCATTGGTTCTAATTTCTGAAATGGGCTGTGGTTAGTTCTTTATTCTTTGTTTGGTTATAGTTTCTTTATTCTGTTTTTTGGTGTCAATTTGTATTGTTGTGAGGAATTCTAATTATTCTCTGCTGGTGGGAAGAACTTGCTTGCCCTCAGTTATATCGACAAGTATTTTAGTTCACATTGCATCCTTGAGTGACGTGATTGCTATCACATGATTGGTTTACTTTTGAGTATAACTCTGCCATGTTTACCTTAATACCCTTGAGTTATGGGTTCTGATTGATCCTTGACTCTTTTGTTCAAGATGATAATAACCTATCTGTTTTTTACATAGCAGGCTGAGCCTTCAAAAAAGAAGGTAAAGAAGACTAATATAGCGGTTGTTGAATTGGTCTATGGAGGCTTGGCTGCTGCAGATTTGCAGAAAGCTGTTGAGGAGGAGTTTGAAATGGCTCTTCAAGACCGGGTTATGGAAGAAACGAAAGACAAGAAGAATGCTGTGGAGGCGTATGTCTATGACATGCGGAACAAAGTACAAGGACTATCCTTAAAACTATTCAGAACTAGTTATTCGATATACAATAAAGTTGAGTCTCATAATTTTTTTTCTGGACATAGCTTCATGACAAGTACGAAGAATTTGTACAAACTGCAGAAAGAGATGACTTGACTGCAAAACTTCAAGAGGTTGAGGATTGGCTGTATGAAGATGGTGAGGATGAAACAAAAGGTGTTTACATTGCGAAACTTGAGGAGCTTAAAAAGGTAATCTTTCTGCTACAATAGATATCTTATATTAATTGTCTATGTAATTTCATATCTGACAAAAAAACTTGTTTGAGTGCAGCAAGGTGACCCTATTGAAGAGCGTTATAAGGAGTGGACAGAAAGAGAGCCAGCAAGTAGTCAACTTGGTTATTGTATCAATAGTTATAGAGAGGCAGCATTGTCCAAGGATCCCAAATTTGATCACATTGATGTTGAAGAGAAGCAAAAGGTATTATTGTTTGCAGCTGTGCTATTAATTTACTATCCACATTTATGCTGTTAGCTTTGTTTTTCAAATAATTTTACATCAGTTTTGAAATTCTTACATTGGTAGACCTAATTGAATTTTATGCATGCATATGAGTCTTTTCATGTTATGTAGTACATAAATAATGAAATTCTGTTGCAAGTTTACTAAGAAAGTGTGCTATTACAGCGAAGAACCTGCTATTTTACTCACAAATGTTTCCTTTACAGTCTCATACTTCTAATTCTTCATCAATAGTCTTATTGTTACTGGGATGCTTTCGGTTTTCTCGTCAACTCTGTGTTTGTTTTCTTACTTTTTCCTTGAGTTCTTTTCTTCCTTTTTTGAAGGTTACATTCTTATCAATATTTTCTTGAGTCATACATTGGTTAAGATTTCTATTTGGTTTGCTTGCTTGCTGAGTTTCTTGCTGCTCCAATGGTTTACTTTGGAGTGATGGTTGTATGATGTTATGTTTAAGCTTCTGTTTCGAGTTCTTTATTACTACAATTTTCAATTTCGCATGCCTTGTATTGCTGATATATATGGAAATTGTTGTAGTTAATTACGACGGGAATTCTGTTGGTCAATAGGTTATCAACGAGTGTGGGCAAGCTGAAGCATGGCTAAGAGAGAAAAAGCAGCAGCAGGATGCTTTGCCAAAATATGCCACTCCTGTTCTTTTTTCAGCAGACATTAAAAGAAAGGCTGAGGCACTAGACAGGTAGATAATTTATTTTATATAATTTATGATTTAAGGAATACAAACATTGTTATCTGCCTGACTTTTGTAACATGATTTAGTTTTCCATGTTGAAGAATATTAACAATTTAGTTGGAATTTTCACCTGCTCTTTTAGGACGTTCAAAGTATATTTATGCTTGAAAAGAAAATATCAAATCTATAGTTATTGTCCATCGTGTTAGGTTAGGTCATAAAAGTATGAATATTTTATTTTTGGTATTTACTAGGCTAGTTCATGTTATTCATATAGTCGGTCGTTGTCAAATGTTATTGAGGTAAAACAATTGATCTGTAGCTTGCTTTCTTTTTAGATGGTCTATTGTCATAACTAGATACTAATACTTTCTTTGCTTTCATTGTTTTGGCTTTTGGATTTTTTTCTTGGGCTTTTCTGAGTTTCATGGAGTCAAAAGTCTTATCAGGATGTCCTGCTATATTTTTTATGCAGTTTTAAGTAGGGAGGGAGAAAAAGTTGTTTACCATTTTCTTTTGTTTTTTCATTATCCATCCAGTTCTCTCAAGTGCGCTATGCTTACGACCTTGATAAGCAATGGCTTCAAGTATTGTTTAATATCTAGGTTTGTACTTTTGGCTCCTCCCGGGTAAGGACTCTGATTGTATCAGAATATGGATGTAGCTTATATATCAAGAAAACCTGGTAGCAGGACTCTGATTGTATCAGAAGTTCATATTCCAAATGTTGGCAAATATTCTAGCATACCCGCGGATGGCATAATAGGGTTTTTTCATGAAATTATATAAAAGGTTCACAGCAGTTTCCTATAAATAACGTTGAAAGTTTGTGGGGTATGTTGACAAAACTTGAGCAGCTTGGGGGGTTTTGTGACATGCCCAAAGGGTAGGGGGGTTGAGTGAAATTTATAAATTATATAGGGGTTATCCCAAAATCAGCCAAACATCTGGGGCGGGTTACATGGAGTTTACGCTGTTATTTATATGATCTTTGATAATGATGAATGATGTATTTTTCTGATGAGAATTGAAAATGTTTGCCTGTTTAACAGGTTTTGCAGGCCAATAATGACAAAGCCTAGACCCCCACCAGCCAAACCCCAGACTCCACCTCCAGCAGAGGCAGGTTCTCCACAACCTCAATCTACCGCTTCCGAGCAGCAGCCTCAAGAAGGCGGAGAGGAGCAGATGAGCGAAGGAAGTGGGCAAGGCTCACCGCCTGCTACCTCTGACCCTATGGACACCGAGAAACCAGAGGGAACTCCTTCAGCTTAGGGGAGGGAGGAGGATTTTGGTCTCGTGGTTGTTTTACCGCGTCGCCTGTGCCTGGGTTTTTTGCCTCTTGGTTGAGGTGCGGGTGGTCTACAGACGTGTTTTATATATGGCTTACGGATTTGGTAGTAGGACTGCAGAAGGAATTGTACCAGTTGTTTTTTTTTTCTCTCGAAGAAATTCAGGTTTTATACTCGGGGATAGCCTCTAGATTTTGCTGAGACATCCCTGAGGTTTAGCAGTTGTTTATCTTTGTTCTCTATCGTTGCTCGTTTGTGCATTTCGAGTTTTTCTGTTGCCTTGAATGACTCTCAAGCTTCAACGCAGTTAGTTACTCGTGATCCCTGCAGCACTAACAATGAAGGGACCGGTGTGGAATTTGATTAGCATATGAACGTCAGAAAATGGTGAATCACAAGAAAAGGACAAAAATTTTTAAACATACTCTTCTAAAAATTTATTTACATTTTTCGATCCACGTCTACCTTAATTAGTAAATTTGACTTAATTTTATGAAACCCGGTCGAAATTGCTAATTAAAGCTTTACATGAGTGCCAGTCCCACACGGGATTGTCAATCCTATGAAGTTTTATTCACCAATTTAAACCTAGTGTTATAAAATTAGGTTGAAAATACTAATTAAGTTGGAACTAAGTAGAAATTTTAAATAAATGCGTAAAAGGGTCTATTTTCAAAATTGATAGTAAAGCTATCCGTTGCAGTGAGGAAATGTGCTTGTTTCTACTCTCTAGTTACGTGCTTGAGATGCTATGAAACGGCGCCAACATTTTCCGCTACGCGCATGAAACAGCCATTGTAAATGTAGTCTTTATACTCCCCTAGAATTTTGGTCACCGAGCGGATCACGTTCATGAGACAAAAATGGCTTGATATGGTTACAATTTTTGTGGGCCCAAAGTAATTTTTTTACTGTTGTCGCAAAGGGTAAAAAAAAAAGGATTATTTGGGGTCAAAAGTAATTCTAAGTACGAGATTGGCAAGCTGTATTCGCTCTCGACTGGCTTTCACACTTAAGCAGAAATATTGTAACCCATCGTTGCGCAAAAGAAGCAATCCTATTAGTAAATGGCTTTTTTTATAATATTAAAATAAGAGGAAACTCAGGGAAATCAAGTCATAGTAAATACTTTTGTAGCAGGTTTCTATTGAAAGGGCTGGGGGAATTTTTTTTTTATGCTCCCTATCTGAGTGAACTGTTATAACTTCTCAAGCTCATCCATCTTTGGGAGGTAAAATACAAAACAAATATGCAGCCATTGTTTGAATAGAAAGCAAAAAACTTATTTAAGCAATTACGCGTTAACTGTCGACAAATATTAAAATCATATATCTTACCTCAAAGATACGTACTAAATTGTAAAAATAATTTCAACTTCATTTATGCAAGCAATTGAAATTGCCAAAGGAGCCCGAGATTATTAATTCCGAACACTTTTCATTTATGCAAGCGATTGAAATGGTGAAAAGCTAATTAGATTTCTTCATTTTTCCAGTGGCTGGTATTTTCACTAAAAACTCTTGAATCTAGGTGCTGAGAATATTTGTTTTATTTGCAGAATTCCCATTTTGCATTTTGAAGCGCAAGCTCTCGCTCCAAATCCCATTACCGATAAATAGCGTAAGGGCATCTCCAACGCAGCGACAAAATGCCGCTGCGTTGAACTGTATCATCTCCAATCATGCCGCATTTACTGCGGCATTTTGGTGCAGATAAACAGTGCGACGTCAAATATGACGTCACACTGTTCATCCGCGGCATTACTGTTCCCTTTTTTTTTTAAATTTTTTTTAAATTTTTAATTTTTACCTCTTAATTAATAAAATATTAATTTATTGTTTTATTAGTTTAATTTTTAATAATAAATCATTTTGTTTGAAAAATATGTGAAAAAAAATAAAATTTGATATGTGGGGTTAATTATTGAATAGTTAAAAATATAGGGAATAGAAAATAATAATATAAAAGTAGATAAAAAAGAATATACTGAGAATATTTTTTTTGGTGCAAAAAATGGTTCAGTGGGTTGAAGATGAATTACTGTTTGATGTGACTTTTGCACCATTTTGATGCAAAATTTGCACCATTTTAGTGCAATGGGTTGGAGATGGTCTAAGCCCAATGGTACAGGTTGTTGATGAATGATCATACATCCAAAGTGACAATGTACTTGCTAAGTTATGGACTTTCAGTGCCTCATTGCTTTGATAGTAGGATCCTTGGAGTTAACCGATATCGTTAAGAGGAATCAATAAATGAATATGATATCGTTAAGATCCTCGCAAACGTCCATTCGTGCCTATTATTTATGTCTGAAACTTCATAACTATACATGCTGTCATGAGTTAGTAACATCCCCTAGGTTCTCAGTGAAGGGAGTCATCATGGATTCCAAATTGGCCCGAGACATTTTGAAGGTAAATTTCCACTGAAGCGGTTGGAAGAGAGAGATCAAATGTTTGTTAAGTTTTGAAAATGTTCTGTTGGCTTCAAGCTTTGTTGATAAGCAGGATCGGGCCACTGAAAACTGTATTGAGTTTAGTCGAGAACTTCAAGGTTGTATGCTTCACAAATAGGTGTTGGGATTTCTCCTTTGAGATTACTATTGGCCATTGAAAAAAAAAAAAGAGCTAGCTTTTGTATTAGTAGGATGGAAGGAAATACTAGAAGAGAGAGCCGATGAGAGGTTATTGTTTGAGTAATCTAGATATTGAGGAAGTGGAATTGGTCCCTTAAAGCGTAGTAGAATGAAGAGCAAGAAAACCGTTTTCGTGTTGTGGAGAGAGTAAATGGCCCTTTTGAAAAATACTACCTTTAAAAGTGAAAAAAGGTTTAAAACATAATAATATCATTTCTCATCACTTTTCATCCACTTTCTTCATTTTTTTGAGAAAGTGAAAGAGGGCAAAAAGCTGATGTGATATCCTTTCACTTCCCATTTATTTTCCACCATTTGCCAAGTGGCAAACGAGGGAGGAAACAAAAAAAATGCAAAAAGGAGCTACTTTCCAAATCTAGGTTCACTTTCCGTTTAGTTTCCAGTTGTCAAACACGCGGTGAACATATAGAGTTTTTTTCTCCCTAGAAACCACCTTAAAATAAGATTGTTTTTAAAAAAACAATCTTTTATTTTTAATTTATACAAAATAGGTTGTTGTTCCAATCAACGATCTCCCAATCAATTATTGAAAACCCAGAATACCGTTAAAAACTCACATTCAGGACACCTGACTCACTTTGTTAATGTTTAGGTCTAGTTAGGATAAAGTCACGTACTTAAAATGAGCATTTCTTAAGGTTATTTTTTCTTTTTTAGCGAAGATTTGGCTAGAAAGTTGTTGATTGGAACAAAAATCCACTTTAAAGATGATTTTTGTATAAATTAAAAATGTAATGTTATTTCTATAAAACGCTTTCCTTCTTCGACTTTATGCCTGGTTCTTAGAGCTCAGGGTGGGCGGATCACCTGCACACACAAGAATCGCGGGAGTACGAGGCCTGTTTCTCTCGTGGTACCTCCGACGATCAAATCAGCTCGTGTACTTGGTCCGAGAATAGAGGAATAGAGTCCTATTCTAATATGTAACTAGAGAATTTTCTTTAGGTCGTGATGGAGAGACCGAACCTCCTCCTGTGGTGAATAGCGTTTTTACTTATCGAGGACGCCAGGGGCAGGATCGGCACTTTGTGAGAGTGCGGTTCATGATGATGGCGAGGGATGGGCTGGAGGCTGAGTCATCCTTTGCCTGATAGTGTCGATTGATAAGTTATGGGAGATCACTACGGTGACATAGGGAATCGGTAGCCGTTGCGGCCTGTCAGCGAGTGACGCGGAGTCATTTCCGCGATATGGGGATCCAACAATCGTCGGGGCTTGTCGGCGAGTGA
This sequence comes from Asparagus officinalis, assembly GCF_001876935.1. Lineage (NCBI taxonomy): Eukaryota > Viridiplantae > Streptophyta > Magnoliopsida > Asparagales > Asparagaceae > Asparagus > Asparagus officinalis. Next base: position 17,596,486 of record NC_033799.1, on the reverse strand, counting down.
CGTGGAGTCACTTCTGTGTTATGGGGACCCAGCAGCCGTCGGGGCTTGTCGGCGAGTGACGTGGAGTCACTTCTGTGTTATAGGGACTCATTAGCTGTCGGGGCTTGTCAACAAGTGACGTGGAGTCACTTCTATGTTATAAAAGGTTAAATAATACTGAGAAATAATATTCCGAGTCGCCTTTGGGAAAAGTGTCAGTTGATCGATGGGTAATCATCTTTTGCTCGACTGAGTCCGCCCTTCGAGTCGTCTTGGAATGAAGTCGACTCGACCGAACCTGCTCTCGGGATAGCATATTTGTGGGGGAACATGGAACACCCCATAACAATATGTATATACATATACATATATATGTATGTATATAAAGACACATACATATATATGTATATACACACACACATATATATATACACACCAAAAATTAGGCATATTGGGTTGTTTTTACTAATGCATCAAGTGATAGTAAAATTAACGGTTTATGACAACACAACAAAAGAGACAATGAAAAATATGTGTTAAAAATATTCACATATCATGATTTTTATTTTGTAGATATTTTAAGACATTTAGATCATGATGAATGGAGCGGATCGTCCATTAAATTAGCTCAATTCATATATTGTGAGATGCATCCTTAGATGTACCTTAAGGAGCCTCCTTAGGTACATATTATCCATATATATATATGGAAATGTGTATGCTGGGTACCAAGCACAAATTTTATGCTTTGTAGTGAAGTGTCCTATTCCCATCCACTAATTCCAATTCCCAACAATTCTCTAACCCATGTGAAAGTGGATCCGATTTTAATGAGTGGAGGGAATATGCCACGTTACTATCAAGCACAAAAACTTATGCTTGGTACCAAGCATACCCATGTTTCTCATATATATATATATATATAAAACATGAAGACATCGAAATAGAGAAAATGATATCGAGACAAAAGAGGGAATAAAATTCAATATTTCTCTATATATATAAACATGAAGACATCGAAATAGAGAAAATGATATCGAGACAAAAGAGGGAATAAAATTCAATATTTCTCTTCCATCACGTTTAAATCAATATTTATGATTTGGTAGCAGAGTGAAACTTGAGTTTTCCTGCTGTATAGTTTGTGTGGAAACCCTCCATCGTTGTACATGAGGTATATGGAAAATCTATGAGAATGATTTGCATCTAATAATTCCTGAATAGTTTTTTTAATTATTAGAAAACATGGCATTTTTCCAATTATTATCCGTAATTCCCAATTCCGTTATATAGATGAGACAAATGTATTTCCAAGTACTTAATTGAACTATTAATTGCAGGGGTTGAAAGCTTTTGCAAATGAAAAGGAGGATAAGACATCCACAAGGAGGACGACGACTTGGAAAAAATTGGGAATCCTTTTATTTGTGGCTGATACGCAAACATTTTTGCTCGTTATGCACATCTCAAAGTTACAGCAAATTTATACAGTGATATCATGCTTGACTATGGCTTTGTCGGAAAATATGAGAGCATGATAAATGAGATTCACAAGGGGAAAGATGGATGCATGATTTAAGCTAAATAAATAGAGAATTTGGATCCTCTCCGTTATCAAAAAGTAGCAGAGAGATTGTAAATTTTATGAAAATTATTCAGTACATGATAGTGATTCACCCTAAATTTAAGCACTTATAATATTCCAACTGGATGGCACTTATACCTATTTATTGTTCAAGATGAGTTATCATCATCAAACTAAATAATAGACAATTGTGATCAAGGCATTGAACCCTCCATTATTTTTTTAAGAGTGCTGTTACGGGGACCCAAAATATGGGGCCAATGGAGGGGACATGTGAGGTGTCCCCTCCCTATTGCATAATAAGTTGGCCATGCCAACTCATTATGCAATAGGGAGGGGACACATCACCTGTCCCCTCCCTTGGTCCCATATTTTGGGTCCTTAAATTATTTTCCTTTTTTTAAAGCTAAAGTAGATCCAAATCTGACAGACAAAAAAGTAGGGGTGTTCCTTCTACTTTCAGGTAGTAGACATGACACAGATTTTATATGCATACTATATTATATGATATCTTTTATTCTGCAAAAGTCTATTGGAGGGTCATTGGAACCATTATTACTTATTTCGTACCATTTGTTATATGGTATCTCTTAATTTCATAAACAGTTACCGTTTGTTTTCTTATTTCGTACCATTTGTTATTGATTGACTTTATTTTTTGATAAGGTTTTGCTATTTGTCACGTGGGGTGGGCGTGCAAACCATCTCGCGTGTGGGTTCCACCCCCTACCTCTCTGACGCGAGATGGGCTGCGCCCCCATCCCGCGTGACAAATAGCATTTTTGTTTTTGATATTACCAACATACGTTTGAGAAAATCAAGGTAGACAGATGGAAAATGATAATTTTTGTAGAATACTTAAAAGTTGTATAACAATTATATTAGACGTGGGTTTGAAAGTTTAACCAGGCTGTATCAGATATATTTTAAGTAACAATCACTAATATGCATAACTAAAATTTTTATAGTACCTATTGATGGAATGAGCACTTGCAAATGATGACTTGAACAATGTCTTTTGGACAAAATGGACTTCAACTTAAAATTTTCTTTGATATAAAATAACAAGTAATGCACTTCTCTCTCACAATGCACTTCCCTCTCACAAATTTTTTTACAGCCACTCTACAACTCCCACTAGGCTTCAGCCTACCTCTAGCTCTACTGAGCAATCACCTCACTTCACTTCTTTTCTCACACACTTCTTTTCTCTGATTTTCACTTCTTGACTCAAACCCAATGGCAACAACCCCCTTTTATATGGTTCAATGTCAGTTTGATTCATTTCTAGAAATTTCATTTCACTTTCTAAAAACTTCCATGGCAATTTCCAATGAGCTCTAATGACAATTTCCAAAGCTTGCTAGAGGGATAGAGAAGCTTCTAGGTTCTTGACTTTGAGAGGCTTCTTGGTTTCTTGAAGTCGGTGCTACATGACTTCTAACACTCTCCCTCAACAGCGACTTTACTGTTTACCAGTCCGAGTTGCTTCTTAAGTTTAAAAAATGTTTCTGCCTTCAGTGGCTTGGTGAAGATGTCAGCAATCTGGTCTTCTGTCCTGCAATATGTCAGCATCACAGTCTTCTTTTTAACTTGATATCAGATGAAATGATATCTTGTCTCTATGTGTTTGCTTCGTCCATGTGCTACCGGATTTTTGGCAAGTACAATAGCTGACTTGTTGTCGATGATGATCTCTGTCGGTGCTTCCTGTTGGTGTTGCAGTTCCTTCATCAGACTCCTGAGCCATATTGCTTGACACACACATGCCGATGCTGCTATGTATTCTGCTTTGCAACTTGATAGAGCGACGACAAATTGCTTCTTTGATGACCATGAGAATGCTGCTGATGTGATATTGAACATGTAGCCAGATGTGCTCTTTCTTTTATCTAAATCTCCACCACAATCACTGTCGGTGTAGCCGACTAATCTTGAATCTGCACAGTGTGTATAAAATAATCCTTGATCAATACTTCCTCGGACATACCTGAGAATTCTCTTAGCTACCTTAAAGTGCTCTTGCCTTGGCTTCTCTATATATTTGCTCACCAGTCCTACCGCGAACACTATGCCGGGCCTGGTGATGGTTAGGTAGCGCAAGCTCCCGACTAAACTCTTGTATAGAGTTGGATCAATAAAGCTTCCTGGTGAGTCTCACCTCAGCTTCACTTCGAGTTGTGACTGGATTGCAGTTGCTCATATTAAACTTCTGGAGGATCTCCTTTGCATACTTCTTCTGAGAGATGAAGATTCATTTCTCTGATTGAGACACTTCTACTGCAAAAAAGTATGACATTTCTCTAATGTCAGTCATCTGAACTCCTTGATCATGTTTTTCTTGAACTCCTCGAACATTTTTGGATTGTTGCCGGTGAAGATCATGTCGTCCATGTAGAGACATACGATCATAATGTCTCCACCATTCTTCTTGGTATAGAGAGAGTGCTCACATGGACTCTGCTGGAATCCGTTCTTCTGGAAGTATGCATGATTCTGGCATACCACGCCCTGAGTGCTTGCTTCAATCCATGCAATGCCTTCTTCAGCTTATATACTTTATCTTCTTGGTTCTTCACCTCGTACCCCGGTGGCTGCCTAATGTAGACTTCTTATTCTAGGTAGCTATTAAGAAAAGCTGACTTCACGTCCATCTGATAGATCTTTCACCGGTTCTGTGCCGCCAACGCTATGATGAGTCGGATGGTGTTAATCCTTGCAAATGGTGCAAATACTTCTTGGTAGTCAACACCTTCTCTCTGATTATAGCCTTCTTCTACGAGCCTGGCTTTATGCTTCTCGACTTTACCATCTTGATTTGTCTTCGTCTTGTACACCCACTTTACTCCAATGAGTTTATGACCTTTGGGCAAGGTAGTGAGCTCCCATGTGTCATTTGTTCTGATTGCCTCGATCTCGTTGTCCATAGCTTTTCTCCATTTGTCTTCTTTTATAGCTTCATCGTAGCTGACTGGATCACATTTTGCAAATAAGCAGAATAGTGTGTAGTCCTCCATCATTTTGACAGGCTCTGTGTCGTCATACAGATCTTTTAAACTTCTCGTCCTCCTTTTTGCTCCCCCTGAAGAGCTTCCTTCACTTAAGTTGGATGGTGTTGATGCCGACGTCAATGTCGGCATTGATGGAGTTGGACTTTCGGTGAACTTTGATCTGGTTCTTCTGTCTCCTGCAAGTCATCATCATTTCTCTTCATAGAACATACCTTTAATGTTTTTTGTCTTCATTGCTCCACCTCCAATAATCTTCTTCGTCGAACTCCACGTCTCTTGAAATGATCATCTTCTTTGTAACTGGATTGTAGAGCTTGTATGCTTTTGTTCTCCTCTCGCACCTAACGAATATGCACTTTTCTCCTCGATCGTCCAGCTTCTTTCTCTTCTGCTCTGGGATGTGTACATATGCGATACACCCAAACACCTTCAGGTAGTTGACGCTTGGCTTGATGTTGCTCTAGGTCTCCATGGTGTTTTAAACTTAACACTCTTTGTTGGACAACTGTTGAGGAGGTAAACAACACAATCCACAGCTTCATCCCAGTAAGTCTTCGGCATGTACTTGCTCTTCAACATGCTTCTGACCATATCAAGAATAATACGATTCTTCCGCTCCTATGCCATTTTGTTGTGGTGTGTAGGCGGTAGTGAGTTGATGAATTATCCCGCACTGCTTGTTGAAATTGTTGAATGCATTCGAAGTGTATTCTCTGCCTCGATCTGATCGGAGCACCTTGATGTGGTACCCATTTTGCTTTTCTACCATCTCCTTGTATTCTTTGAATTTCTCCAAAGGTTCAGATTTCTCCTTCAAGAAGTAAACCCAAAATTTTCTGCTATAAACATCAATAAATGTGAGAAAGTACATGTTTTCTCCAAGAGAGATGACTTCAAATGGTGCTGCAATATCTGTGTGGACTAATTGTAGCAGCACCGTTGCTCTTCTTGACTTTCCAACTTTGAAACTTCTTCTGTGCTGCTTGCCTCTCATACAACCTTCGCATAACTGGTTCAGATGGTTTATTTGTTGCAATCCTTTCACCATTTTCTCCTTCCATAGAAGGTTTAGGCCACTGAATACAAGATGCCTGAATCACAAATGCCAGAGCCAAGACTCATCCTTCATAATCATCTTTAAGCACTTGACAGGGTCAGCATGAATATTTAAGGTAAATAGTCTATTTTGAGACATGTTCACCTTTGCAATTACTTCAATTTTATTTTTTTTGGAAGGGTTGAAACCTTGGTTTGCATCAATGGTGAAATTGAAGCAACCTCAGAGACTAACCGAGGCAACATGGAAAGCAGAGATTTTAGAGGAGAGCAAATCTAATAGTTGGAAGGCAAGTAAGGAGTTAGGCAGCAAGAAATCAACTTATATAGAGTCATCAAGGTGGGAAAATCTCCAGGAATGGGTACAAGAGATAGTGCAACAAAGAAAGAAGCGAGGAAGCTCTCTAAAGATGAGGTATATGACTGGATAAAGCAGGGTTCATATTTTAATACGGAGAGATAAGTAGGATAAGGAGTGTCGTTGCAGGTCTAGAGTAGCTTTCATGATTGTGGGGTCTACTGACTAGGGAGGTGGCACTAAGGCGTCAAGTT